>NW_028281135.1:480000-1080000 GCF_059751285.1 Brachycentrus maculatus
AGACTCCCCCACATCGCATTGTACGGCCAACCCCATGGTAGACGACTCCCGGGCAGACCACCAAAGAGATGGGCCGATAGCTGGGAATCGACGTCGCAGGAGGCTAATCCCTCTTAAAAACAGGCCGTAAGGCCTACAATAAGAAGAAGAAGAAGAAGAAGAAGATTTTCTTATTGTCTAAATACTTGTTCAAAAATCTGGATTATCTCCAATTATAGGAGTTATTTTTCAATTTTTTTTTGACATCTCAATATAGATTATAAAAAAATATGGAAGTCTGGGCATTTATGGGGCTTAAGTATTTGGACACACACAACATGTTGTAAATAAATTATCTGATCAAAATATAAGCTAAAATAATAAAATGAAAAGGATATATTCTGGCGTTTCTCATGTATGTGATTAGAATCCAGGATTTGGACCTCACATACAACTAAAGAGTTTCTACTCTAAAAACTAAGGTTCTTTATCCCACCGATAGATGTTTCCAGTGAAAATTCTAGTGATTCTTGTACATCACTTCAAAATTGGATCATATATATAGGACATCCAATAATTTGAGAAGTTAGAATGTCAATCAATTTTTTTCATCTATGTTGAGATATCAAAAAATAATATTCTTTACTAATACTATTATGATATTACGAATAATATGTCTTTTAAGGGTAAATGATATCTACTTGAGAGTCCCTAAAAAGGTTTTCTGCTTAAAGGGACCACTTGGGAATTCTGTGGAAAAAGTATAAACAAACAGCCACTAATGAAGATGGATTGATTTTGTTTTCACATAGATCCACTAACAAGTTTTTTTCTCTTCTTTTTATTTAGCTATCTGCTTTTCAGGTTATAAGAAACATTTATTCACGAAAAATAAATCTGAAAATCCAGAAAAGTTAAATCCTCTTCATATTGTATTGTGAAGAAAATATCATGATTCACAATGTTCTGAGTGTACAAATAGTATCATGAATGTTTTTCGCAGATACTTTGTGGTACATTTTATAAACTTTATAAAATTAAACAACTTTGTTTTAACCACTTTTTTGAATTATTAGTACACTTTAACCTACCGGTTTCGACAAGAACCTTGTCATCATCAGGATGTATTAAATTCTAAAACATTAAAATACTCATAATTAATTACATTCCATTACGAATAACTCCCACACACTCCGTAAAAAATTCTAAAAAAAATTATATCAGGATTTTTTACGGAGTGTCTGGAAGTTTTTGGTAAGGGGATGTAATCAATTATTAGTATTTTAATGTTTTTAATGTTTTAGAATTTAACAAACCATGATGACGACAAGGTTCTTGTTGAAACCGGTAGGTTAAAGTGTACTAATAATAAAAAAGTGATTAAAACAAAGTTGTTTAATTTTATAAAGTTTATTAATATTTGTTCACAAATCTGAGTTTTCTCTACTAAGGAGTTAATTTTACATTTTGACTTCCCAACATAGATGAAGAAGAATATAGGGTTTACGATCTATCATAGGCTAGTTAAGTGATCATATTAAACGTTTGTGTCCTGTTATTAATAAATAATATCTGCGAATTATATAGTTAATATCGGTATTACCAATTAAAGCACCAATCAATGACAGTGTTAATATTGAATAAACAGAAAATTTATTTCATTTAATTGATTCGCCAGTCACTTTGTGGTTGATATCTATCCATTTTTAATTATAGTTTTACTTAGTTAATACCACTATTTCATAAAAATCTAAATCTGATACTGTGTTTGAAAGTGGTGCGGAATGCTTCTAAACACGTGTCACAATAGATTTTAAGAAATAGTGGTATTTACTAAAAAAAACTTAAATTTTTACAAATTGTATTTTTCATCCAAAATTTTATACCGTTGTATTTTTTGAGATGCTTTCTCTCTTTCTTTCTATCTCTCACACTAAATCTCACTTTTTTTACACATCATGTAACTGTAAATTTTTTATAAAAAAAATGGCTGCCATATTTTTAGAGCTTAGTTGATTTATATATATGATGATAGATAAATCCTTTCATCATTAGTTTTCATTTAGACCTCATATACGTCTCATTAATACTAATGAATAATAACGAGGTCTGCCTTATCTCTCAGATTTCGTTTATAATATTCGATATTACGTTAACTATATCATCGTTGCTTTCACACAATATTAAGAATTAATTACAAAGCATCTTTATTTATTTCTTACTATGAACTAAAGCAGCTGTAAATAATCATGATGTCCGTAATTATACTAATAATAATCATGATATTTTTACTGTACAGAATAATCATGATGTACAGTAAAAATATCATATTTTCATCTATCACAGGTAAAAACAAATCAAAAATCTCCAAATAATTTAAGGAGATTAAGATTTTGTCCGCCTCCGTAGTGTAATGGTCAGCACGCTCGGCTACCGTTCTGGAGGTCCCGGGTTCGATTCCCAGGGGGTTCAATAAATATAAGTGATTTTTTCACTCTAATATTTATTTCATATTACCCTGGACTGGTACCTGAAGCTGATCACCTGTCCTTCATATGTTAACGATCAGGATAACACTGCGTTTGTATAATGCAGTGCCCTATGCACCATTGAGGTGCAGATTAGGGCTTGAAAAAAGAAGATTTAGAACTAACGAACATTTATGTAATATAAATTATTGTGTTACTCTTTGTTGCAAAATTTCCTCCACATGTAGGAATAATATAATACAAAACCATTTTAAAATAATTATGATAAAAGTGTTTTTATGACGCATGTTATATAAAGTAATGCCTTTATTTCATTGTTAAATCTTCTTTCTAACATAATGTATAAAGACACCTCGTAAAAAAGGCAATTTTATGGGCTGGTGGAAAAAAAGCTTGTTGCCAAGGAATCCTCACAAATAAAACCAATTACTTTAAAAGCCCTTGAAAGTTGAACGCGGCTAGAAGGTAATCGCGCAATACCCGCATGTGGAACAAAAATGAAAGCTTTTCAGGAAAATCTGTGAATGGAGCTATTTAATTTTTTTAATATATTTTTTAAACAACATTTTGAGTGTGTCCAAATAAATTATCTGGTCAAATTATAAGCTCAAATAATAAAAATGAAAATGGTATTTTCTGGCAATTCTCATGTGTGTGATTATAATCCAGGATTTGGACCTCACATACTTATATAAGAGTTTCTGCTTTGTAAAAAGCTTCTTTACATCTCACCAATAGAGTAGCATGGTTGTCAATAATGGGTAGAATTGGTGAATGTTACACGTGTGTAAAGTGACCACTTAAACCAGCCTATGACGGTCGTCAGCCCCGTAAATGCCCAGACTTATACAGACATATTCTTCTTCATCTTTGATGAGATGTTAAAAAAAATATTTTTTAAACAATTAACGTCAAAAAATTGACAAGGAATATAGTCTTCTAGAAAAGATTATACTCTTTTACTTTAGATAATAATATTTATCAAAATACCGTCATTTTTACAAAATATCGTCCCCAGGATGCTTTAATTTTTTTATCATATATTTTTTTTATACTTGAAACGAACTTAAATTTAATCTTAATATAACATATAAGTGCTAATCAAAACGATATTAATAAATAATACTCCACAGAAAAAAGATTTGAAACCAATAATGCTTGAAGGAGGAGGCTTGAATAAGGCTTTGAATTTATAATTCAATTCTTATTTTCATTTCAACACAGCTTTCTTTATTGCATCGATAGTGTAAGCAGTAAATTGTGTCTTAGCCTTGCATTATTTCCTTATCATTAGAACATCTATTAAATATCAAATCATCTACTTAAGACATATCGCTCACTCCTTTCAAGAACGTCATAAAACAAAAAACTTGATTTTTCAGGAGAACGTTTTTTAAGTTTAAAAATATAACACAATGTATTAAAAATAAATATCAAGCCACTTATTGAACTTTTTACTGTGCAACAGATCTTTTTAAGTAAAACCTGAAGGTTTCTTCTCCATTTTAAAAATATTTAGTTTATTGAAAAAAATAATTTAAAAATACCTTTTCTTTGAAATGCAAAAACAACACTTTCTGCCCTGTAGCGGGTAAATATTAAGTTAAAACTATGCCGCTTTTGCTGGGATATAGTACATTTTTTGGGCATTCCGAAAATATGCACAAATGAAAATTGACGATTTTTGATATATGACGTTCATGAAAGGAGTGAGCGATATGTAAGACCGATTGCCACATATGGGATGCACAGTGGCATGCAAAGAGTTTTTAATCAGGTTAGGCAGTAGGGTTGGGTAAGGATAAGGATAGTAGACACTGGTCGTATTTCTATTTAAAAACGCAAGGTATCCAGGGTAGGCACTGCTTTTCTGCCTATATAAAATGCACGCCTCTGGGGATACAGACCAAATCAGACACAGCGAGCACCAAATCTTTTCTAAAGAACTTTAAGAAATGAGGAACATTGGGGTACATAACAAGAAACACGTTAAGAGACTGAATAAAGAACATGGATATTGGAAAAATGTTAAATACGGAGGATCTAGTCAGATGGGGAGATAGCGCAGACGATTCTGGAATGCCCATGTCAATAGAATTCAATAAAATAGACTGATCGAATTTCTCTTCAAGACAACCCACACGGGAGAAGACTACCTGGATGACCTCTAAAGCGAAAGCGTGACAGCTGCCAGTCCATGTCGCAAAAGACGGATAACGAAACAAACAGATCTAAGGATCTATAAGAAGAAAGAAGAATATATCATATTATTTTTTGACATCTCATCAAAGATGAAGAAGAATATGTTAGTCTTGGATGTTCTATATATGTATACGAATCAAATTAGAAACCTTGTTGTTGAATCACTAGAACTTCACAAGAGACATCTATTGGTGAGATGAAAAGAAGCTTTTTATTGAGCAGAAACTCTTTTATTAGTATGTGAGGTCCGAATCCTGGATTATAATCACACACATGAGAAACACCAGAAAATATCATTTTCATTTTTATTATTTATGCTAAATAGTAAAATTTTATATTATTATGGGAGTTAATTTTCATATTATTTTTTGACATCTCATCAAAGATGAAGAGGAATATGGAAGTCTGGGCATTTACGGGGCTGACGACCGTCATAGGCTGGTTTAAGGGATCACTTTACACACGTGAAACATTCACCAATTCTACTCATTATTGATAACCACACTACTCAAATTCTTGGAAGTTCTATATATAAACCAATTCAGAAACATTGTTCTTGAATCACTAGAGACATCTATTGGTAAGATGAATATATTATTCTTCTTCATCTTTGATGAGATGTCAAAAAATAATATTAAAATTAACTCCCATAATTAGAGATAATCCAGATTTGCGAACAAGTATTTTAACACACACAAAATGTTGTAAGAATATATCATTTATCAAAAATTATAAAAGAAACTTTAAATGTTTATACCGCAAGCAAATACAGAAATATTTCTAAGTGTCTCCAATCTACCGTTTTATTTCCAACAAATGGTTTTAAATGTTTTCCTGTAATATTGGTTTTAAGGGAAAAGAGCTTTAAAACGATACAATTTTTAGAATGATGATAAAATGGAAAATGGAAAGGTTTTTGTATTTATTTTTTCAAATGTACTGTTTTTATTCGAGACAACCTAAAATAAATCCATTTTATTGCATCGGATTTAAATCAACAAGGGGTGAACCAAAAAATACATACAAAAGTTTTCTGCTTTAAATTCGAAGCTCTTTTATTTTCAGTGTTGTATATTTAGGAGCTTTGAAGCAAAGTGTGTTCATGTATGTGTAAACATATTAACCGTTTTAGTGGTGGGATTTTTCTTATTTGTATGATTAAATTTGCTGAAACTTTTATAACAAAATGGTTCATTTATTAATATAATGTACATTGTTAGGCAAAAACAATAAATTTATTTCTAATTATTTATTCTGTTTGTATCTAAAAAATAGTTGAATTTATTTGTGAATATTATTGGCAAATCAGAACTTTGCTACAAAACCTCCCAGCTCTGAAAAATCAAGTTACAACAGAGTGTTGGTACTGACATTGATGGATGGAAACAAAACGTGGAATTTATTTATTTATTTATTTAAACTTGTACAGAAAATAAATAAGTACATTGGCGGGGTTATTGCTAAAAAGCATTATCTTCCAACCAACCAAAAATAGACTAGTGATATTGATCAAAATGTTTGATACCATATATAGCCGTTTGCAGTCTGAGTGAAGATAGTACTCGAACATTTAAAAAAAAACATAAATTACAAATTAACATATAAAAAAATCAAAATTACAAAAGATGATAATAAGGAAGGCAAAGTAAAAAGGAAGTTTAAGGAAGGAGGTAGAGGGAAAAACTATGAGAGGAGGTTTGATGGACAGTTAGGATTATAATGATAAATAGTAATGTCTCAGACGTTTCTTAAAAGTTATTAGAGAAGGTGCATTTTTACGCGGAGAGGTAATTCATTCCATAGTCTGGCCGCTTAGACAGAGAAGGAATTACTGAAGAATGATGTGTTATGGCGAGGAATGGTAAGTTTTCTTTCTTGGGAAGAACGAAGTGATAGACCATGATCTGTGAAGTATATAAAATTTTCAGCCAGATATTTAGGTGCATTGGGGTTGTGAACAATATTATACAGTAGCGTGAGAGATTGAAGATTTATGCGCTGGTTGAAGTGAAGCTATTTTAAATGGCAAAGGAAGAATGAAAACAGAGTGAATGCGATCCCTCAGACGAATGTATGTTAAATAGTTATATGAAAAAATTAAAAATGAAGGTATCAGAAAGTAATGTTAAAATTTATTAATAATATCTGAACTAGGATAATTAAAAAGATATAGAAAAATTCTCTAAGGTGGTTGTTTCGTCCAATGGTACTGGAACACTTGTGATGAGGAAGACGGAAACGCTCAAATGAAGACAATTATTTATTTGTCAAAAATTACAAAGTTATAAGGGTGAAAATAACAAATTGACACCAATATATCGAAAATTATAAAACACTTATTAGGGCGAGAAGAACAGAAATAATAGAAAGAAGAAGAATAGAAAAAGAGCGAGCGCGACGTGTACACGTTTGAATATTAATCTAATCTGAGCACACAAATATTGGCCCTCTACCCCTTATATACGATTTTAAAGGCGTTGCATGTGGTGGGAACAATATTGTATACATTTAAAACATAATGAACTGCCTCTCTTTGTTCTTCTCGCCTTACATAATCTTAATTTCTAAACATTAATATTATATTATCAAAATATATCCTTAAAAAATACACAATTTTTTATGGCACATGCAAAATTACATAATATTTTCAATATTCTTAAAGGTAAGACGATGTCTATTCGTTGCCTAGGCCAAGTTGTGTTATCAATATATTTAAATTGGGTGGAATATAAAATAAACCTTTGAATAAACCCATTTGGAAGAAACAGTGGTATGGAATGGATAACGAGAGAATGACTAAAAGAGTTTATAGAGAGTTTATAGGAAAATGTGAACAGGAGAACAGATGATGAGGGTCAAAAAAGACTTGGCACGACCAGATCAATCAGAATCTAAAATCTGGTAATCAGAGGGCATGTATGGGCGTGAAGGAAGCTATAAGTGCATGTCAGGACAGAAGAGTGTGGCGTTCTATCTTCTCTGCCAAGCCCTGCAGTAAAACGGCGTGATGGTAGAGAAGTAGTAGTAGCAGTAGTTCAAACTATGGCTTCATACGATGCCGAAATAATAGAACATTTATGCATATTTTATTTCTTAATAAACGAAATTAACAGTCGTTTTTATATAAAATAAATCAAAGTTAGCAAGGGTGCGCCTACGTTGTTTTTTTAGGGCGTCCTTGAACTACTTAGGTTTTATTAATTAATTTATTTTAATTTATGACATAGCTATTTGAATGTTTTAGTAGGGCTGACATCTTTATTAATGTTAATAAATATTAACACTGCTATAACGGTACATTAATGGAGCGTTACAACCAAATTAGCTTTTCTGATTAAAAATCCATAAAAATATTACATTTCGCAGAGAAATTTAAGACACTATGTGAACAAAATAATTTGTGAACAAAAATTTGAACATACAAATACTGTAAATAAAAATATCCATTCCAACCCCAATGGTGCATAGGGCACTGCATCATATAATAAACGCAGTGTTATCTTGATCGTTAACACATAACACAAAGGTGATCAGCCCTCTGCTTCAGGTACCAGTCTAGGGTAATATTGAATACAAATCAGAGTGAAAAAATCACATTTATTTATTCAACCCCACCCCCCTGGTAATCGAACCCGGGACCTCCGGAACGGTAGCCGAGCGTGCTGACCATAACACGACGGAGGTAGACAAAAAAAATTACAACAGTCGAAATTCTGAATACTAATCAGGCTTAAATATATACTTTTAAATATACTGTATTTATTACTAAAGAATTGTAAGGCTTTATTAAAAATTGCTTTCATAAAATGAAATACCTAAGTACCTACCAACGTATAACTTCCTTCTCGCTTACAGATATTAAAAAAATCCCCCAGGATTAGCCATCCGCTTGTTAAAATAATATTACTTTTCTGATTATAAAATTTGATGTAATTTTTCATCACCTTTAGAGCAAGCGTAATAAAATCGTAATAAACGAAATTAATAATAAAATTAATTCGTTTAATAATTCGCGTAATATTTTATTGAATTTCAAATTATTATTTTTTTAATATACACGGTAAAAAATACAGTTTTGTGTATAAAACATACGTTTCTTTATTGTTCAATTTAGATATTTTGAGAAAGTACATTTATTAAAAAAAAATATTAATATTTCGACAAAGATGGAAAATACTTTTTTAAGTGGGAATATGGAGGTTTGTTCATTGTGGAAGAATTACCAACCTTCCATAATTCCTCACCTCAAATAGTTTCATCTTTGTTAATTTATCGATAAAAATAAATATAAATCCATAAATAAGTGTGTGTATTATTTCCCGAATTATTTTAAATAAGAGGAGATTTCTGATAACATAATTTTTTGTCACTTAAACTAACCAATGACAAGGCTTACGTCAAAGTTTACTCACATGAACTGCGTCACGAGTTTGATCAATATATCTAGGGGTTCCGAAAATTGAGTAGTGTGGTTGTCAATCACAGGTAAAAAGGCGAATGTTAACCGTGCATAAAGTGTTCGCTTAAACCAACCCATGACAGGTGGTAAGTCCTGTAAATTCCCAGTCTTCTATATTCTTCTTCACCCATGTAGAAATGCCAAAATGTACAATACAATATTGTTTGTAGTTAATTTATGATTTAATTAGAAAACCATCTGTCCGCATTTATTACGCGTAATGAATTATTCAATGGACCATCCCCTATTCGGGGTAGTTTTGAGTTAATAAAGAGCTTAATATAGGCCAGGGATGGCGAATGAAGGACGTGAGGGCCACGCAGTGACTCGAGTGAGAAATTATATCACCCCCTTGAACTTTTAGATTTTAAAGCTTTCATTCAATATAAAAATTTAAAAAAACGCCATCTTGAGTAAGTCTTGCCTCGTAATCCACTAAAAATCTGATAAATCTAAGCCACACAGGGAAAACTGAAAAAAAAACAGTGCTCATCAACTGTAGTGTTTACTATATGATCGTATCATATGCTATATGATCACACAGTATAAAAAAGTGAAGGACATTGGTACCATAAACCAAGCTAAGATACAAAATGCCGAACCCTCCTCTATGGAACGGTAGGCCTGCTGATGACAGTCAGCAGTCCGGCTTCTCCTGAGGAGTTTTACGTGGTTTGTTCCCAGTAATGAGCAAATGCTGACAAGTTCCTGATTGGCCCACACTAGATTATTCCTCCTGTTCCCAACACAGATTAAATTTTTTTAAAAATTAAAGTTCTATAAACCTTTAAACCTTGTACATAACAAGCAAGGTAAATACTAAATGCAACTCCTATCTAACATATGTGCTGTTCCCATGACAGCGTTTGGAAAACAAATCCAAACATCTAATTACCTTCACAGATATACTGCAAGTAACACAGCATAGACTTTTATCACAGATAAAATGCCAATAACATAGTCTTTATATAGTTTTGATTTAATTACTCAATTTTTGTTAACCGTGAGATGGATTTGTTTTTAAATAAATTTGACCCACTTGCGAAAAAGGTTCGGCACCCATAATATAGTCAATTTTGGGTAGGACATAAACACGAGAAGGGTGATATAATAATTAGACATCCATCCCCCTTAATGAAATGCTGCAAAGCAATGAGTTGTTTATTAAAATCAATGTTAAATTAATAGTTATTTATTAGATTATGAAGTTCTCCTTTTCTCGCTTTATTTTTTTATTATTTTTAATTACAGACTTTCAAATAATGATCATTTCTATGATTAAGGTGTGTTAAGATAGTTTGGCCGTGTGGAACGAATGAGTGAAGAAAAAACTATAAAACAGATTTATGATACGAATGTAGTTCCAAATAGGAGCAGAGAAAAACCGAAAAAAACTTTCTCCGACCAAGTGTTTCAAATACTTGAAAGTGGTATTCGAATAATCACCCGGTATGTATGAGGAGATACATGAATATGGAAAAGGCGAAAATTGTTGCAAATATATAGCGCTATGGTGTTCTATTCTCTCTGCCTACCCTTACGGTGTAGCGGCGTGATGATTAGTTATTTAGTTAGTTAGTTAAAAAATTTAGAAGAATATGTTTATATTTTTATTATATTTCTTTACAAATACAAGAAAAATCCCTACACAAGAAAATCGAATTTTAAGGGTGTGTATCCAATGAATCTCCACATGCTAAACCATCATTAACCATCCCTTTTGGAGGCTTTATCCCTGATTAATAGGCCTATTTAATAGTAAAATTTCCTGCCACGATAAATCAGACATATTCCTTTGTCTTCCATTTCAATGTAATCCTCTTAGGATGTACTGTACACCTCACTTAATATCATAAAATGATATGAATGTAAGGTCTGGTTGAAGATATCATAAATAATTCCGCCGTGCTTTCTAAATATTAGCATTTCGTTTAGTGGAGAATGTGGGAAAACGTGAATGTCTCTTAAGTATATTCAAAGGATTAACAGCTTCGCAATTAACCTTTGAAATGCTGAAGGTTTGTCAGCTAAGTATCCATGTTTTTTTATCACCTCTTCACCAAATTTTTAGACTTTTTAGATTTTTCTAAGTACTTAAGTTGTCCGCCTCCGTAGTGTAATGGTCAGCACGCTCGGCTACCGTTCTGGAGGTCCCGGGTTCGACTCCCAAGGGGGGTAAAATAAATATAAGTGATTTTTCACTGTAATATTTATTCAACTGTTACCTGAAGCGGAGGGCTGATCACCTTTCCTTCATGTGTAAATGATCAAGATAACACTGCGTTTATATGACACAGTGCCCTATGCACCATTGGGGTGCGGATATGGGTTTTATTATTATTATTACTTAAGTTATAATATCAAAGCTGTTGAAGAGTATTTTAATTTTTATACTCTTTATTATTTATTTTATCAGACACTGGATTTTTCACATTAGGGATAATAAATCAATACATATTATAGGTATCTCAATTTAAGACGAAGAAATCTATCTTTTTGGTGAACGTTACACAAATGTATAAAGTAATGGCTTAAACCAGCTAATGCAATATCATGAACATTAAAATGTCAGACTTCTTTCTAAGTGGTATTTTTAAATGGAAAACTATTATGAAATCACGATTTCATTTCTAATAATTCTAAATAATTTTGTTCAAATCCTGTGGAGCATGCGTGTAATATAGCCTTTATCACATTTTGTGTGATTATTTTGTATAAGTTAAATGAAATAGTAAAAAATAAAATAACCAAAAATAAAAAACAAAAATTCATATTCTTTATATCGGATTATAAAATTTCTACATGCTTCAGCACAATGAACATTGTAAAAATTAAATTAATAAAATTTATATATATATTTTTTTATAATATATTTATGATGTAATAAGCTCAAAACACTTACCAGATTTCGGTAAAAAAGAGACGTCGATATCCGTGAAGTTGACATTTTTCATTTTCATATACCTATACAATCCTTCTTTAAAATCCTCCGTTACTCCGTTCGCATTATCACTGTAAATCTCCCCACTACACTGCTCTTTTAAGAAAACGACAACTCGCGAGGCGACACTGCGCGCGGCGGCCCAATCGGAGGGCTTTATTCTCGACACATCATCCGGCTCGGCCCCGCCATTGGCTAGCACCAGCAGGGCGAGCAGTGGCGTAGTCAGATTTATTGTGCGGGGTCCGGCCATATGGAAGTTGATTAGAGACACGTCATTTTTGATATTTCTTCATCTTAGGAGAGTCATCTGAAAAAAACAAGCATTTACATTTTAAAATGAATTATTACTTTTTACGATTTTTAAGATGGTTAACATTTAACAGTTTTTAAGTAGAGTCCTTTGATTGTTTTTTTAT
Source organism: Brachycentrus maculatus (assembly GCF_059751285.1). Taxonomy (NCBI): domain Eukaryota; kingdom Metazoa; phylum Arthropoda; class Insecta; order Trichoptera; family Brachycentridae; genus Brachycentrus; species Brachycentrus maculatus. The sequence continues at coordinate 492,490 of NW_028281135.1, forward strand.
GACATTGAGTCAAAGACACAAGTTCTAAGAAAAAAAAATATATTTAAATCTGTTGTCTAAAATATTATATTTGACCAGTGATCGTTTTTCGTCGTTACCGTCATCAAACCAGTCTGATGATGTCAAACGACGACGAAACCCGGTTACTTGTCAAATTAAATATTCCTTCTCCGTCTTATTCCTCATTGCTGAGGGTTGTGACCCTTGCAGAAGCAATGACTCTTCTCCAGTTATCCCTTGACTACGCTGCACGTAGCGCTCCAACCACCGAGGTACCTGCTGCTGCTCTCCCTCTCTTTCCCTCCAGGCTACCGATCACAACTAGTCGTTCCAGGCTATCCTCGTTCCCACGCGCAACGTGTCCAAAGAACTAGAGAATCCGTCGGTTACAGATATTGGCCAGAGTCAATATGGCCATAGCCAAAATTAAATATAATATATGTGTAAAAACTATATAAGTAGTTGTTATTTTATTTTATATAAATAGAAGGCTCAAAGTACTGTTAAGTTTATCTACATAAGCCGTTATAATATTAACTTCCGTATGCAATCGATACCCAGGTAGGCATTTGCCTCGTTAATTGATTCGGCAACCTTGTAGTAATATCTATCCATTATTAATTTAAGTCTTATTTGGTAAATACCACTATTTCTTAAAATTTCATGTGACACAGGTATTTGAAAATGATGCGGAATGCATCGAAACACGTGTCAAAATATATTTTAAGAAATACTGGTATTTACCAAGTAAAAATTGAGTTGAAAAAGGTATTTATATCGTTTATTTAAATCTCGCCGAAAGAAAATTCTTCAGCAACCTTCGCAGCCGTTTGGAATCTCCAATAATTCATTCATTTTTATACCCCTCTTGGTATTTTCTCGAGACGGGTAATCCCTAAGTGCAAACTAGTGTAGGTGGATTCAGCGATATGAGAGTCACCACTCAAATATTATATGGAGTTGACTGACTCCAGTTCTCGGAAAATATTTTTCTTCAATTTTCAACAGATTTTTTGCTGTAACTCAAACCTTATCTTTCAAGAGTGAAGAATCTGAAACTTGAATGAAAGAAACTATCTACATAAATATAATTATTTTCAGTAAGGTAACCCTTAATATTTTTTCTTGGATATTTTTTGCTTATTTTTTGTGGAATATTTTGTAAGATTTATTATATTAATAAAACACAAAGTTTGTTTTAACCACTTGTTTTAAAATTTTGACATCTTCAACATGATAAAAAATAGTATGTTAATCTCGGTATATACAGGGCTTATAACCTGTCATGTCAGGTTATAAACCCTCACAAACACTCGTTCGCTACTCTGCTCAACTTTTCGCTCTACAATAATAATAAATATGGCTTAAATTGATATGTATATATATATATATATATATATATATATATATATATATATATATATATATATATATATATATATATATATATATATATATATATATATATATATATATATATATATATATATATATATATATATATATATATATATATATATATATATATATATATATATATATATATATATATATATATATATATATATATATATATATATATATGTAATAAAATAACTAGGTACTTACCTATACATTTTATTAAGTACCTACAAATAGTACCTACATAAAACAGTTCTACCACCAGATGTCGCATGCGTCGCTCAGAAGAAAACAAAAGACTTCCGATAATATTATTGACTGTCAGAATAAGATAGATAGATAGATAGATATAAAAATTATTATAAAGATAAATTAAGAATAAACTTTAATTACAAAGCAACACATTGTTTATTTTATTATTATACACCCACTTTACATATTATTTACACTTAATTTTCAAAAGGAAAATATTACCACGTTATAAAACGACAATTTTGTTAATTAGAAATGGATTATGAAACATTAGATGTATTAAAACAATTACTACAATATGTTCGGAGTGAGAGAGAAAAATTAGAAGATGATCAAAGAAAACGATTAGAAGATAAACAAAGAAGACGTGGAAATCTAAGAACTAGTGATAAAATTAAAGATAAAAGTCCATGTAAGATTTGTGAAAATTCAAATAAGGGAACTCGATATCACTCTGAAGCAACGTGCTGGTTTAAAACAAAGCAGGATGATAAGATTAATAATAAAAATGAAGATTTACAAATTACACAGAAACAGTGCTTGAAGAATGAAAATAAAAATAATGTGGAAAAAAATTCTACAAAATATAAAATAAAACATACTCCAGAAAAGAAGAATTTCGAAGCAGATTGTATGAGCAGGAATCCAGTATTAGAATCGAAAGAAAATGCAAATGAACAATTAAAAGTTGTAAATTTGGTTAAATTAGAAGATATTTTAAAAGATCAGAATAAAAACGAAGACATACAAATAACACAGAAACAGTGCTTGAAAAATGAAAATAAAAATAAAGTAGAAAAAACTTCTACGAAAGATAAAATAAAATATACTCCAGGAAAGAAGAATTTAGAAGTAGATTGTCTAAGCAGGAATCCAGTATTAAACTCGAATGAAAATGCAGATGAACAATTAAAAGTTATAAATTTGGTTAAATTAGAAGATACTTTAAGAGATCAGAATAAAAATGAAGGAATTCAAAAGAAAAAAACAAATGGATTGAAAAAAAACTGTGTCTACTTTAAAAGGGTTAAGAAGAAAAAAAAGAAAGAAAAAAAAGAGCGGAAAAAAGAAAAAAAAAACTTTATCATATCACTAAACTTATACCAGTCCCTTCACTACAAGAAGATGATCCGGAGGACGAGTGAAAATTTTACTATGAATTTTCATCCCCAAGGGGGGAGATGTAATAAAATAACTAGGTACTTACCTATACATTTTATTAAGTACCTACAAATAGTACCTACATAAAACAGTTCTACCACCAGATGTCGCATGCGTCGCTCAGAAGAAAACAAAAGACTTCCGATAATATTATTGACTGTCAGAATAAGATAGATAGATAGATAGATAGATATAAAAATTATTATAAAGATAAATTAAGAATAAACTTTAATTACAAAGCAACACATTGTTTATTTTATTATTATACACCCACTTTACATATTATTTACACTTAATTTTCAAAAGGAAAATATTACCACGTATATATATATATATATATATATATATATATATATATATATATATATATATATATATATGTATATATATATATATATATATATATATATATACATATATATATATATATATATATATATATATATATATATATATATATATATATATATATACATATATATATATATATATATATATATATATATATATATATATATATATATATATATATATATATATATATATATATATATATATATATATACTGCACCGACTGATAGATGTTCGCAGGTATGATCTTGTTGAACCCTTATTTGAGTATGTACTTGAACCAACCCTAATTAGATCCCATAATCTGTGATTATAATCCACCTGACGGTACAATAATGTCCATAAAGATTGATAAAAAAATATCTCTTTATCTGTGAAGTCACTTCCATGAAATCTTTTCTGGTCACACAGCAATGGGAGGAAAAGGGGTAATTTCACCACAAAAATCTCTGTAGGATTTTCTTTAAAGCTCTGTAAAGTTATAGAGGCTTCTGTCTCCTCTCCATATAAATTCAAGCTAACTTTAGAGTTTTGCCATACAGCGTAAAAAGTCAATAAGAAAAAGAACTACGAGTATATAAATCAGGGGTGTAGTTGAGTTACTTTTTATTATTTTTAATATTTAAAATAAAAATAGTAAAATTAGCTCTCCGGAACAAATTCACCTGTTCAAAGGGTATCTCAACTAGAGAAGAAACATTCGTCGTTTCTTTTATATGAAAAAAGATGGAAGCATTCCAGGGCTTCCGACATAGCATTTTGCTTAGTTTAATTAATCACTTTACACACTTGTGTAACGTTTGCTATTCTGCCCATTTTTTAACATCTTTTGGTATTTGTGAAAAAAAAATTGGTCTTCTTATTGATGTCTTTCGAGGAAGATCTATTGCAATCGCCTGGTTTACAATATGTTCAGGTTCTCTATGTCCTATGTGCCTATACTATCTCAATTACCTTTTCTCTACCTTTCTATTGATGCCTGTTACACCCAGGCTTCTACGATTGTGTGAACTCTTTACTTTGTCTCTAAGAGACACTCCAGCTGACCACCTGAGCATTCGAAATTTCAGCAGTTTCTAGTTGCCTAGAGTAGGTGTTGTACATCGTCCAGTATTTGGAGCCATAGTGGAGAGCGGGTCTGACAATAGTATTATCTATCTACTTTATATATTTTTTCATAATTTAAAATATTATATATTGTAACAGCCGTCGTGTTTGTTAGTAAAAATACTTGAGGATTGTAACACAAGATTTATTTCACAACACAATCGCAATACGGTTTATGTATGATCTACATTGGTCTTGATCCAGGGAAGAAGTCCGGGTTGCCAACGGTTATTTTCCAGCACACGTGTTCCATGCAACATGGCGGGTATCCATTGGCTGACATCATTCCTCAATCCTTGACATCAATGTTGCCATGTTACAATATATTATAAAATAACACTTCATTCACCCAATATAGTTTCAACAGAAAGCTATTGATGTATGTTACACCAAGGCTTCTAGGAATACGTGAACTCCTATTATTGTCGTCTAGATAGTGTGGTTTCAAATTTAAATTTAATTTACGCCTAAACATAATGTAATAAGGAAGTCAACACATTTACTACAAATAATTAATTGCACGCTAGGGATTCAACATGACATCCGTACAATGTTTTCAGCGGACAAACATCCCCGCCATACAAAAGCATTCAGAGATCATCGCGATAAATATTCCTCTGCGTCCGTCCGCTCCAATCCACTTTCACACAATAACACCGACTACAGCCCTGGTCGCGGTTGAACAAAAACATTATTTCAAATCTGTGTTCTCACGCGTACGGAAAAAAACCCAAATATTCCCGTTTTTCACTCTTTGAATCCTTTATTTGTGTGTTCACCCCCAAATATCAGATTTTTGCACGTGTCGACACGGCGTTACGGCAGTAAGTGGAAAAGTTTATAGAAGCAGACGCGTCAAGTGACCGTTTTATATTTTTCATAGTGCCATACTTTATTTTTCCAAATTGTCTGAGGAACGAACAACCGCATGGAAAAATTTGAATTTAGTATTAAGCATAAAGACTGAATTTTTTTATGTGACTGTAATTTAAAACATTAAATATTTTATTAATTTAATATATCTAATATTTAATTATGTGACTTCTGGAAAAATTAAGAAAATTGTTGTAAAGCAATAATTTTTAATCACATTTCCCAATATATCATATCATTTGACCAGTGAAGATTATCAAAAGGTCTTTAAATTAACACATTCGAGATAAAAAATATTTCACATATCATTTACACATGACAGCAAAGCCAATAATAATATTTATACAATATATTTTTTTAGTAAACAAAAAAAATCACGGTAAGTTTAAAAAAAGGCATACAAAAATTATATCTTGTTTCAAAAAATATAGAGGTATAAATCACAAAATAAAACAAAATCACCAATAAGCATCATGTTACATAACCCGAATTGCCTAAATCTAGTAATGCATAGATGAAATACCACCATGGTTTTAAATTTAAGATTAATGAAAAATATACCCCGTGTCGTTTTGAGCTTCATTTATCAATTCCAACTCGTTATCTGGGGAAAAAACATCAAGCACAAGTAGGTATTCCTTTGCCAAATTACTCGTTAATAGCGACATTCGTAAGCCGAGGTTTTATTGTATTATCGCAATTATTATCGCTAAGTGGTGTTTTATGCAGAATACACCCTTTCTTGCGGTAAAACGGCGGATGTAGAATTCTCAAAGTGAGAAGATTAGAGGCCTTAACTAATTTAAAATAAACGACACGATGATTAATGAGTTATGTAGAGAAAATGGGGGGGGGGCAAAAGTATGTCAGTCTTTCCCAGCTTCATGCTTCGCACCCCTTGCCCAAAGCTTTGACTAGCCCGAGTCGAAAAAAGGCATTAACCTAGATCTGTGGTCTTCAAAGTGTGGTGCGCGTACCCAGGAGTGGGGAGGGGTGTAACACTTGCATTAAGGGAGGTTTTAAGGGGTACGCCACATTTCTCCTCAAAATACTTGTCCTATCGCATACAAAGTGAAAACAGAAAATATACGAGTATTGCAAAACAAGTACTATTCCAATGACAAAATTATAAAATTTTACGTTTGTAAAAATAACTGGAAGAGGGACGGGAGGGAGGAAAAGGGGAAGTCAAATATTTTACGTGGGAAGGTTGTGAAATTATCAGGAAAAGGTTAACAGTTCTTTGGCTTTATTAGAGGTTTAAATATAAGTCACTAGTGGTTTCTAGGAGAGACGAATCTATAAAGCGCTTGCCAGACTACGTGGGTATTCACATGATTGCGTCTATGTTGTTGTCACCACTGTAACCATCAATATAAAGACTAATTGTACGAAACGTGGGTCACATCATGATGCACACATGAGCGCCGATAATGTCATGTTGAACATATTAAAATCCCCATATTCAATCGTTAACTAACTTTGACGAACGATCAATATTTGTTCAGAGTTTGTTCTGCTCGTGGGAAGCGCTAAGGTGTCAGTTACTCCAGTAATTCGACTGGGAACTCATAAATATGAGTGTTTCAAAAAGCTGTATACATCGCAGCTGTGAAGGTTAAAACACCCCATTCTGAATCGATTCACCAGCTGTGGGCTTACATAAATAACCCTTGTCTTTTATTTATCACCAGAGCCAGAACACACTTTATGAATATCATTTATAAATGTCATGTACAAGTTAATATGTAAAATTCCTCAACAGAGACATGTGCCGCGAACTGACGAATAATATATGGCCATCATTTTTCACTCGGAAAAATATTTTTCCGGACGTGATAAAGGAGTCTTTTTCATTCGGAAATTTACATATTATCATAAGAGCGTATGAAATCGATCGTTCTTAAGGGGAAGTTTATCAACCACTCGACTTCAAAATATTGATTTCTTTAAAAAAAATGCGTTTACCCGCTTGTGATTTTTTCAATCCTTTTAAAAACATATTAAATTATTTTGCTTATTTTCCTTTAAAATTCGTTAAGTGTAAATAATACTTTATATTAGTGTAAAATAAGCTAATTAAAGAAATAAATAAAATAAAAAACTAGAGTACCTACTCCAAGAAATCCAGTGATGGTTTTAGAATTTGTATTTATTTATTTAATCGTATTTATTTTATTGGCAGTGACAGGGACATTTAAAGCTATTTAATGTAACTTTACATTCAAACTTTGCAAGAGTAGTGTTTTAGGACGTCTACAGCTTCTGTATCAGATCCGGAAATCCAGTAGAAGCTTTCAATGTCGAATCGATAAATGTTTTTTTTTACTGGAACGATCGAGAGAAGCATCAAATATTATGAAACGTAAATAAATTGTTTCCTGGTATAATACGATAAGTATCCAATATGTTTTATATTTTATTTTAATAAAAAATGGATCCCCGGTGATCCCAAAATCAAATCCTGTATATTGACAGATTTCCCGAAAGACCTATTCCTTTTTTTATTTACCGAACTACATCCTAAAATATATTTAACTATCAATCTAGAATACAAATACTTACACAACATTCTTGTATTTGAACAGAGAGGTTATGAAAACACGTGTATCTTTTTTTAAATACATGTATCTCACATTTTTTAATATTTGCGTACTTTGAAATAAGATTATAGAAATGTTATATGTTTCAATGGACCCTTGAATTTATAGTCAAACAATTATATCTTTAGGGATAAAAACAACATATACTCGTATTTACATCATTTTGAGTGTGTCTAAATACTTGTTCACAAATCTGGATTATCTCCAATTACAGGAGTTATTTTTCATACTATTGAAAAATAACTCTATAATAAAAATGAAAATGATATTTTCTGGCGTTTCTCATGTATGTGATTATAATCCAGGATACGGATCTCACATACTAATAAAAAAGTTACTCCTAAATAAAAAGCTTATTTTCATCTCAACAAATAATAGATGTCTCTAGTGAAGTTCTAGTGATTCAAAAACAAAGTTTTGAAATTGGTTCATATGTATATAGAAATTGCAAAAATTTGAGTAGTGTGGTTTTAAATAATGGGTAGAATTGGTGAATGTTACACGTGTGTAAAGTGATCAGTTAAACCAGCCTATAACGGTCGTAAGCCCCGTAAATGTCCAGACTTCCATATTCTTCTTCATCTTTGATGAGATGTCAAAAAATAACATGTACTCGTATCGTGAATAGATTTCGTTCAATACTCACTGATGCATAGGTACTCAGATTTCATAATTTTACAATCATAAATACTCGCATTCACTTGTTTACTTACAAAACTATTTATGGTAGTTGTTCAAATGGTTAACCATAAGGAAATAATGTAAAGCCAAGATAAGAATTATCGATAAAATTAAGAAAGGTGTTTTTAATAGTATAGACGTGGAATGAATGAGGAAAGAACTATAATAATATGAGGTAAATGTAGTTGGATGTAGAAGCAGAAAAAGTCTGAAAAAAACCTGGCATGATCAAGTAATTCAAATTCTTGAAAATGGTCAGGTTAGGAGTTGGAATAACCATGGCATATTCATGAGAAAATCAATGAATGGATAAGAGGAAAAGAATGTTGTAAATTACTGGGTAGTGTTGGGTTTTATCTTATATGCCAACCTCTGTGGTAAACATCGTGATGGTTAGTTAGTTAGAATATAAATCGAAAGACAAAAGATATTACCATAATACACTCATCAACATCAAGTTGACTCAAAACGATAGGAAATTTGTTTATATTTTTTTCACAACTTTTTTTTTCACTTGAACCATTTTTTCTATTGTAAAAAGCTAGCTTACTACGCTTTGTAAGCTAGCTTCAAGGTCTGTTTACATTATTTCTTGAAAAAAATATAGATTTAATACTATAGTTACCATTCCGTGACAATATAGCTTTTAAAAAAATAAATTTTTATTGCACTGAAAATGTTTCAGAATCCGTATACATTACATAGATTGTATACGATGATGCCCATTTTACTTTAGTAATAGGCTCCTTTTTCATGAAAATTTATTGAAACTGTCCACTGATTGTATCGAATCCTTTTTTTGTCAACATCATATTGTCTTTAGAATAATTTTCTAGAAGTTGCTATAAACATAACTCTAACCTACCCCTTCGCCCTTGACATTTTTCTAAGAAAAACATTGGGCATCAATTCACCCCTATTGTGCTATAAAATTATCCGCATTCCCTCATGCGTATTCACTCCACATCAATACATATGTAGAAATGAGCGATTTTTTTAATCGAAAAATTTGATCATTTATAGCCGATTGCTTACATTAATTATATTTTAAGTCACGGTTAATGATTTTTTTTTATTGTTGAAATACAAAATATGGGAGAAAACCACTTCCATTTCATGTTATGAATGAGTTGTTAGTAGAATTCTTTTTCTTGAGTTCCCATTTTGCTCACACCAAAAACCTCACTCAAATGCAAAAACAAAACTTTTTGCCCTGTAGCGGGTAAATATTAAGTTTAAAATATGCCGCTTTTGCTGGGATATGGTACATTTTCTGGGCATTCCGAAAACATACACAACAGAAAATTGTCTATTTTTGATATATGACGTTGTTGAAAGGAGTGAACGATATGAGTTTACTACAGCCATCTATGTTGGATTAAGGAAAGCTTTTAATTATGCAGAGACTCTTTTATTTGTATCAAGGTAGAAACCCTGGATTTTATTCACATACTGAGATCCGCCTAAAAACATAATTCTTTTTTTTGTATAACAAAGCTTATAATTTGACTAGTTATTTTATTTACAACATTTCGAGAGAGTCAAATACGTTTGCATTTGTTTTTGAACACACTCACAATGTTGCGATAGTGTATTGGCTAAACTATTCTAAAAATAGAGGCGGAATATGCGAATTGGTCCAAACACACGTATTTTAGAACGCAGACCCCGATAATTGGGGACATTTGGCAAGAGAAAAATGAAGTTCCATCGAAATAACAAAGAAATAAGTCGGGCGGCGCTTTAGAAGCCTAAATTAACTCAATTTGAGTTGAGCCAGGGCACTCCGTGGCGCCGAATGCCTCGAGCCGCCATTTTGATTTTGATTTATGGCGAAAAATTTTCCCTACGAACATTTCCAAGCCAGCCAAACGCCTAAGTAGCTACCTACCCCGCGAACTCGTTCAAGTTCAAAGTTAGAACTCGGGTAAAATACTTTTCGTGTAATATGCTAATTAATTATTTATCCGATCGATGGCAACACTCTTCCCATTTTTTTATTATCGTTATCTGCGCTTTTCCTTTAAACCTACATACTTACATACTTGTAGATGTTTATTTTAAAATTAAACGCTTATTAACCATCACGCCGCTTCTCGTTGGGGTAGGTAGAGAGAATAGAACGCCAAATCACTCTTTTGTTGTTCATAAGGCACCACATCAAAATAGTAAAATGTTTATTAATGTAATGATGATGACGGTTACTTCAAGTGGAGAAACCCAGATTTGTGAACAAGGCTTTGGACACACTCAATAATATTGCGAATAAAATAATCTAGTCAAATTGAAAGCTGCATACAAATTGAAAATCATGTTTTCAGGCGTTACCCAGAGTATAAAATAATCCGGTAAGGATATTACATATGTCTAAATAAAAGCGTCTCTGCTAAATAAAAGCTTTCTGAAACCAACCATAGATAGCTCCAGTGAATCCACACATAAAGCATCATGAGATTTTAGAAATATATAGGTTTTTATACAAAAATATTTATTTGAGCCTAAGCAGCTTATTACTAGAAATAGGTATCAAATTGTGGTAGATTGGGTTCGAACCTAGAAACTCTGACTCATGAGTCTATGACACTAACCACGGGACCACAACCCGACACAATTCAGCCATGTCATATTTGATAACGTGTCATTAATTAATTTCTTTCGTACAATTTTATAAATTATTTATTAACTAATTAAATAATTATAAATATTTTGTCCGCCTCCGTAGTGTAATGGTCAGCACGCTCGGCTACCGTTCTGGAGGTCCCGGGTTCGATTCCCAAAGGGGGTAAAATAAATATAAGTGATTTATTCACTGTGATATTTATTCAATACTACCATGGACTGGTACCTGAAGCGGAGGCATGATCACCTTTCCTTCATGTGTAAACGATCAAGATAACACTGCGTTTATATGACACAGTGCCCTATGCATCATTGGGGTGCGGATAAGGGTTTTATTTATTATTATTATTGTAAAATATGCCCTCTGTACGGAAAAACTCGGTAAGGGCACATTTTTCTTAATTGTTATTATGTATTTGATGAGATAAAAATAAATAAAACTTATAATATTAAATTAGCGTATAAATATTACTGCTTCATACCAGCACAATAGTCTTTGTTTTAACTACAGAAAATGTGTCTCTAAAAGCTCCACAGACTGGTAATATAAACGCAGATTACATTAGCATTAAAGGAAAGGTTTTAATAATTCTTTCCCACTAAGATACAAGAGGTAAATTTCATTTCTCCCCAGTTTAAAGTGAAATTCAGGTGATAAGGATTGCCTTTAAAATTGTAGTTGATTTTGCATACATTTTTTATAAACGTTAAGAAAAACATTATTTGTAAGTTTAAAGTTGAAAGTGGGAACAAAATACAACGTCTGAGAATTAATTTAAATGGTTATCACCAACGTCCGTAAGATATTTCACTATATTATTTCATTATTCAATTTTTATTTATGTGCAAATTTAACATGGTGAATACTTTTTTTTTGTTTTAATTTCACTTGCTAAACTACATCATTGAGTTTATTTTAATTGGTAAATACCAATATTTTTGTGTTAATTTAGGTGTAAAATACCACTATTTATTATGAAAATCTATGTTTCGATACAAACAGCATCATTATCACCCAATACCAATCTGAATATATCAAAACACGCATATCATAATAGATTAGATAAATTTTTAATTTAAAATTTAGAGACAAAACCACAAAGTGACTGCCGAATCATTAATGCCTTTTATTTAATAAAGTCTTTACTAACCCAGTAGCGGATTAAGTATTTAAAAAGCCCCAGGTGCATTATTGATGCCTTGATAAACCATTAAAAAAGCTTGAATATGATACAATAAATAAAGGAAATTTGATAATTCTAAAAGCTTAACGCAGCAAGTGAACCCGTGTGGGGCTCGGATTCCGGTGGAGAGGGTTGGATTGTAATTGCTCCGATAATCAAATAACCCCACTGATAAATGAAAGCCTTCCCCCAACCCTTAGTGTACCTTTTATAATATTTACCCTCAAATTCTTCAAGTAAAATTCTCATAATTGCCAAATTTTCAGAACCCGATATTTTATAAATTAACGTCGTATATTTCATTCCGTTTGACAGTCTAAAACAATGAAGGGATCAAATTTAAATTCATTAGACAGGTTAAACAAATATTAATTACGTAAATTTGATTCTGTCTTCGTTCATTTATTCATTTGAATTTTTACGGGAATTAATAATATGATAATTTATCTATGGAACATATATTACGTCCGCCTCCGTAGTGTAATGGTGAGTAAGCTCGGCTACCGCGTTCTGGAGGTTCCGGGTTTGATTCCCAGTCGGAGTCAAATAAATATAAATGATTTTTTCACCCTAATTCAATATTACCCTGGACTGGAGCGGTGATCAGATCACCATTCCTTCATGTGTTAACGATCAAGATAACACTGCGTTTTTATGATGCAGTGCTCTTTGCACTATTGGGGTAAGGATAAAGATTTAAAGGAGAATAATAAGACATACATATAATACAGTAATAACGGCACGCATTATTTGCCTAATTCAAATCAATTGTGTAAAATTATTAAAAATTTGGTCGAACTTCCTTTAAATCTCTTAGGATTGTTTGTGTAAGTGATGACGAACGTAGTTAAAAATTAAAAAAAGATTTTTTTATTAAAAAAAAATACTTGAGTTTTTTTGAACAAAAAATGCAAGTTGTACATTTAGTAGTATAGACTACTAAATGCACAACTGGATAGCCAATAATTTTATTTGGTGGCTATATTTTTTCCGTCTCCGTAGCGTAATAGTCAGCACGCTCGGCTACCGTACTGCAGGTCCCGGGTTCGATTCCCAGGGGGGGTCAAATAAATGCAAATGAAAATTTATTCAGTATTAACCTGGACCGGGTCCTGAAGCAGAGGGTAAATTACCCTTCCTTCATGTATTAACGATCAAAATAACACTCTGTTTATATATATGCGTATAGATGCGGTGCCCTATGATAAGGGTTTGAAGAAGACATATCGCTCACTCCTTTCAAGAACGTCATAAATCAAAAAACTTGATTTTTCAGGAGAACATTTTTAAAGCTTGAAAATATAATACATTGTATTGAAAATAAATATCAAGCCACTTATTGAACTTTTTACTGTGCAACAGATCTTTTTAGGTAAAAACTGAAGGTTTTTCTCCATTTGAAAAATATTCAGTATATTTAAAAAAATACTTAAACAATACCTTTTCTTCAAAATGCAAAAACAACACTTTTTGCCCTGTAGCGGGTAAATATTATGTTGAAAATATGCCTCTTTTGCTGGGATATAGTACATTTTCTGGGTATTCCGAAAACATGCACTACTGAAAATTGACGATTTTTGATTTATGACGTTCTTGAAAGGAGTGAGCGATATATTACAGCAATAAGGGCATGCATTATTCGCCTAATTTAAATCAAGGGAGTGAAATTACGAAAAAAATAAATCTGTCTTCATTTGAGTCTCTCAGATATTTTGTGTTAGTGATGACGAAATAAGAATATGAAAAAATATTTATATAAAAATGATTTTTTTAAAAACCACGTAAGAAATTTTGGACATATTTATTTTTTAAATTTGTACAAGAAGGTTAAGTGAAATTATTGTTTTTTTTTCTCATAAGTAAGAAAAGTGAAGATCTTAATTTAATAACCAAATAAAGAACCTACTTTGGGTTGTAAAAATACCTATGATACATTTTAGGGGTTGATTCGCATAAAATTCGAAATGATTTAAAACACATTCAGAAGTTATAATGGATGAATAAAATATTCTAATTTCATCGCAAAGTTTCGAGTTTTACTTTTAATTTGTGGTGGGAATACCATTAAATCTCAAATCGCTTTTTAAATAAGGCAGATGAACGGAGTTTTAACAAATTCCATAAATTAAGGGGCAAACTCAGTGCTTTATTTGTCTTTCAGAATTTAACCTCGTTATATTAAAAATAAATTTTTAAAATGGAAATTATATTTTTTCACAACTGGTTATTTTTACGGTTATGTCAACTTTGAAAATTCATTTTAAATTAAGGTTACGAAAAATGGTTTGTTTGATAAATTAATATGGTATTTCACTAATATCTCAACATGATTAAATAAAATATGGATTATTAATGTATGGAACCCTAATGTACGGAAGTGAAGCACGGAGTTGGCAAAAGAAGGATGAAAGTAATCTGGATGCTGTCGAAATGTGATCTTCAGACGAATGTGCGTCAAAACGATGTACGATAGAGTTTGAATGGTGAAATAATGAAAAATGCAAAGCTGAGCATAATCAATAAAATAAAGAAATTTGTGTTGAGATGGTTTGGAATAAGTGAGGAAATAACGGTAAAACAAATTTTTGGGGTGAATGTAGTTAGAAATAAGAGCAGTGGAAGACCAAGGAAAACTTAGCATGATCAAATATGTCCAGGGTAATATTGAATAAATATTAGAGTGAAAAAATCACTCATATTTATTTGACCCCCCACTGGGAGTCGAGCCGGGGACCTCCAGTACGGTAACCGAGTACGCTGACCATTACACTGCGTATACGGACAATAATTCATTAGATTGTTAAATAATTAAAATAACCGTATATTTTGTACATTGAAAGCATTGTTAACTTTGTGGTATGATAATTAACACTTTTCTTGTTATTCATCGTTCACTTTGTGTAATACCACTTTGATTCAAGTGGTATTACACAAAGTGAACGATGAATGATAAGGAGAGTGTTAAAAAAACATATCGCTCACTCATTTCAACGTCATAAATAAAAAAACTAGATTTTTCAGGAGATCGTTTTTAATGTTTAAAATTATAATACAATGTATTAAAAATAAATATCAAGCCACATATTGAACTTTTTTACTGTGCAACAGATATATTTAAGTGAAACCTGATCCTTTTTTCTGCATTTGAAAATATTAAGTATATTTTTTTTTAAATTATTAAAAAATACCTTTTTATCAAAATGCAAAAACAACACTTTCTGCCCTGTAGCGGGTAAATATTAAATTTAAAGTATGTCGCTTTTGCTGGGATATAGTACATTTTCTGGGCATTCCGAAAACATGCACAACTGAAAATTGATGATTTTTTAATATATGACGTTCTTGAAAGGAGTGAGCGATATCTTACACTGCATCTCTCTACCTGCACAGTTGTGTAATGTGTAATTCATGGCCGTATGTTTTCCATTATTCGCGTAAAATGTCAAAAGTAAAACTTGGTTAGGTTGCAGAAGTTGGTCGCTTAGAAACTACTGGTTCCTGTACTCCCCGAGTAATAAATCTAACCGTATTACCGAAACTTTACACGTGAGTCATTACCGCTAAATTCTAAACTAAAATTTTACTTACAACATTTTGAGTGTGTCCAAATACTTGTTCACAAAATCTGGATTATCTCCAATTACAGGAGTTATTTTCATATTATTTTTTGACATCTCATCAAAGATGAAAAATGCCCAGACTTCCATATTCTTCTTCATCTTTGATAAGATGTCAAAAAATAATATGAAAATAACTCCCGTAATTGGAGATAATCCAAATTTGTGGACAAGTATTTGGACTCACACAAAACGTTGTAAATAAGTTATCTGGTCAAATTATAAGCTTAAATCATAAAAATGAAAATGATATTTTCTGGCTTTTCTCATGTGTGTGATTATACGAGTAATCCAAGATTCGGACCTCACAATAATTCGGACCTAATAAAAGAGTTTCTGGTTAGTAAAAAGCTTCTTTTCATCTCACCAATAGATGTATCTAGTGATATTCTAGTGATTTTCAGTTGTGCATGTTTTTGGAATGCCCAGAAAATGTACTATATCCCAGCAAAAGAGGCATATTTTTAACTTAATATTTTCCCGCTACAGGGCGGAAAGTGTTGTTTTTGCATTCTAAAAAAAAGGTATCGTTTAATTTTTTTTTAAATATACTAAATATTTTTCAAATGGAGAAATAACCATCAGGTTTTACCTAAAAAAATCTGTTGCACAGTAAAAAGTTCAATAAGTGGCATGATATTTATTTTTAATACATTGTATTAAATTTTTAAACTTTAAAAACGTTCTCCTGAAAAATTAAGTTTTTTTGATTTATGACGTTGTTGAAAGGACTGAGCGATATGTACATCATCACAAATCACAATAGTGTGCCCTCCTTGAGAACATTGAACATCCATATTGCATTATTTTTTTAAACTTGTATGCTTCTTGATGGCCCCTGTCGCTTAGCAATTTTATTTGTTTTTTATTGCATTTCGCAATGCGACATATTAGAAATGTGTGCTTTTTATTTTCTTTCTTATAAATTTATCAGACTGAGCCATAGAGACGCGTGGCCGGGTACAGATAATAACGTTAATAATAATTGCAACTCACAGCAAACAAAAAATAAATAATACCTAACCTAACCTTACCTAACCCAAACATTCTAGCGTTGACTATTTCCAGCTATATTTTCTCGAAAGGCTTCCACCAAACACATTATAAAAGTCATATTGATAGCTACCAATAGCTGAAATCATTCTCCGCTATTCCACTTAATTTTCTCCATTAATTAAAACCTGCCTTGAAAATTTATGGCGTTTTAAAGAATTATGTTTGAAAAGTTACATCGTCATTTATTTTATATTAAAATGTCCTCTGTGATGGTGTCGGTAAAAAGACATTTAATATTAAAAAATATCCATTTAATTTCTAGATATTATAAATGAATAAAACTCTGTCATAAAAGTATTAAAAAAAAAACATTTTGTAAATATTTTTAAGCACTTTGATTTTTTTAAGTTTAAATAGAAACAATCTATAAAAAATCAATAAAAAATGGTGTAATTTTAAAACAAAAACTATCTTTAAGTTTCCAAAATAATATAACTCATAAAAACTGAAAGAATGTAACTATTCATATATTTATCAACAATTGAAAGAATGTATCCATTCGTTCATCAATGAAAATATTATAATTGAAAGAATGTAATTGTTAATTTTTCAATTCGCGTGATTAGTCCCGTGGTTAGTGTTGTGTACTCTTAAATCAGAGTTTCTCGGTTCGAATCCTTTCTACCACAATTTGATACCTATTTCTAATAATGAGCCGGTTAGGCTCACAGAAATGGTATGAAATTGAAATATTTGTGTAAATAATATTTTATAAATAAGTAAAAATGTCTAGTCAATAAATTAACGTGCATAAAACTGTAAGAATATTAAATCCATACGAAATTGTAGAATCATTAAAAAAAATATTATTCTAACCTTATGACATTACAATAAATTTGAAATTTTAAAATATGTATTGGAAACAATTAACATTATTTTTAACGCATTGTAATAATACATACCTCTTTATTGTTAATCACTCTTTTTAAACATTATTTACACTTTTATTTAAAATTAACGTCAAAACAAACTCTATTCAACATATAATTTAATCAATAATTAATTTCCAAAGTTTTTCATTATTATTTTATTCGGTAAAAATTTAAGAAATTTCGAAGTGCAAACATTGAAAAATAATATTTTATTTATAAAATTATAATCTTCATTAAAAAGTTGTAACTTTTCAATTTCAAAATTGTAAGAGAGAAATTTTAATAAAACAATTTTTAAAAGTTGGAAAATTTTTAAAAATTCGCTCGTCGTGCGCGTATTTTTGTTTTGAAGGTTCGCGGATTGGACTTCCGTTACGCTAGTTTCCGTTAGCGCTCGCTGTCAGCCGGAGGCAGGTCCGGACGGGACCAGGCGGCGATCGAACTGGAGCGGCGCTCGGCGGCGCGGCGCCCGACACAGCCTCCGGCCTGGGTCTGTACGGTGACCACGCTTCATCTGGCCAACAGGCTGACTGAGCATTTTCTGCAAACGTCTTTACTTTACTTTACTTTAGTTTTAAGTCATTATCTTTATTCTTAAGAATTTGTAAAAGAAAAACACCTGTTTTTTTTACCTCAGCCGATTGACTGAGCATTTTCTGCTTAAGTCTGTATGTTACTTCAGTTTTAAGTGATTATCGTTATTCATAAGAAATTTAAAAAAAACACCTCCTTTTACCACATAATATTTATGGTGATTTTAAAAGAAAGTTACATTTTAATTATAAAATGGGAAATCACAAAGATAGTGATTCAAATATAAATGATATAAATAACGTCTTTTAAATATGGTGGAAAACAGACTTCTGTTAGCGCTGATCGTTTTGCGCACCATTTTGCTGGCGCGGATTATCCGGTGTATTACTGTTTGCCATTATTTTTGTTTAGTTTGGTCACCCCACTCACTATAAGGGATGAAGCTACTTCTCTATCCCGGGAAAGCGGGGGCGGCCGCCACCCTCTCGGGGTGGAGGCTGCTATCTGCTATCATTACGGACACCACACCACCCCCAGTAGAGGCGCCCACCCCGTCGTGTGTTGCACGCTGCACTCACTCCGTCCCTCACATAGTAAACTTGATCTTCAATACATACAGTATCTACTCAATGAATTAGGGCCACGCAGAATTTCGCGCAATTTCTCAATTCAAACAGGAATAACTCAGAGAAAACCTTGAATAAAACAACATTGAATTTTATTTACACATGAACACTTTATTACGCTTAAATTATGCATATATATTCATATAAATATAGTTAGTATTTAGTATTTCCACCTTTGGCAGAAATAACTGCCTCAATTCTTTTTGGCATACTTAAAATGCACTGTTTTATCATGTTTTTTATTTCTTCGTCTTCTGACCGAATTTTTTGAATATTTTTTTTTAGACAGTCTACTGTCGGATTTGGAAATGAGTTTACCTTATTTTTTAACATGCTCCATACGTTTTCTATAGGATTAAGGTCCGGAAAATTTCCAGGCCAGGGGAGCAAAGGCAGATTTTTGTTAGACAAAAATTTTATTATTGATTTAGCCCGGTGGCAAGGTCCTGGCCCTGCATGAAGGTGTATGGACCTTCTGTTGGGTCGAGTGTATGGTAGAAGGGCAATAAAATTCGTTCGAAGACCTGCTTATAGGAATTTTGGTTCATTGTTCCTTCCACGAAAAACAACGGCCCAGGTAAATTGTTAATAATACATGACCATATCATTGTTGCAGGGGGGTGTTTGATAACTTTTACCACACAGGCCTCATTGTAACGTTCCATTGGTGTTCTCCTGACGAATCGACGGCTCTCTGTCACGGCTTCTAACCGGCACTCATCACTAAAGATGACCTGAAAAATAATGAAAATTTAAGTTTAATTCAAATATATAAGTTTATTTACTAAAATGATATGTTGAAAATTCAATTAAAATAAATACCTTTTTCCAATCATCTACCGAGTAATTTCGATGTAGCCTGGCCCATTTTAATCGATCCGCTTTCATTCGTGGTGTCAATTTTGGTACTTTTACAGGGCGCTTGCATTTCAGATTTACTTCGTAAAGACGTCGCCTCAGTGTTGATACCGATATATTTATACCCTCTTCTTCCAATTTTATTTTTAATGTTTTTGCTGATGCACTACGGTTTTCTAAGGCACTTTGAACGATTTTTCGATCAGTCCTCGGTGTTGTTTTTCTAATCCTACGACAGTTCTTTCGCCGATTGCTGGTGGCGGGTGACTGATTTTTTATTGATTTTGAAATTCTGTCCACTGTTTGACGAGAAACGTTTTCTTTTTTTGAAATTTCTCTATTAGATAGTATTTCTAATTTCAGTAGCACTATAACACTAGACTTTTTTTCCTCGGAAATGTCTTTACTTTTTCCCATTTTGTCCTTTTCAAAAAAAACACTTGTGTTTACAAAAAAATTTTATACTTTATTAACTGAAATTAAAAATTAAGTTTTTTTCACAAAACACGATAACTATATAACCTCTCTGAACAAAACAACAACCAGAACTCAAGAAACTTCACTAATAAATGAGATAAGACTATTTTTTGAACTTTCAATTATCTGTCTACCTGTGCTAATTAGAGACCTTTCTCAGAAAAAGGGTTTGAAATTTTGTAAAGGCTTTAATGATCCAGGTATATTTTACATATTATTGAAGGTAATATACATGATATTAGATATCAATAGAAAACTTAAAGTATTTATGTAAAATAAATATAATAATCCAAAAGATTTCAGAGTATTCAAAAAAATAATGGGTGGCCCTAATTCATTGAGTAGATACTGTATATGAATCCGCATTAAAATCAGAAAATAAATTTGTATTGTTTAACTTTCTTCTAAGGCAGTGTTCCGCAAACGTTTTTTATTCAAGGTTCACCTTATTAAGAAATTTCAGAGGTGCATATTTACCATATTATGGTAACATATTTAACATATCGTTGTCGTACAAGAGAAAGTGACCAACTACCAAAACGTAAAATGTTTAGGAGGGTCATTAAAGTCACTCTTGCATGGCAAGAAAATAAACACCAATGCAGTTAGTCATTTTTAACTAATCAATATACATACTATACTTCCAAGTTTAAAATCCTTTGGAATTTTTTTTAATGGCAATATTAAGCTAGTAAAATATCAAAAAGTCAATGATCACGTTTTGGTCAAAAATGCACTTGGTCACTTTCTCCTGTATGACTACGATATTATGTTTAATGCGAAATGTGAGCCTACTTAACTGAGCACAGGCAATCAAAATTTGGAGCATTTGTGTTATTTTCACAAAACTAGACTTTTTCCGTGGCACACCAACTAATCACCACGGTACACCAGTGTGCCGCGGCACAGTGTTCTAAGGCACTCGAAATACTAAGCTGATAATGGCTAAATTAAAATTAATATTGCTCAAAATTTGTTGTTTTTGTTTATTTTAAATTTTGTATCTAAATTTGTATTAGTAGCTTTGGATTTATGCGTATGACGTGTGTGTGTGTCTGTGTACACATAAAATATTCATGGTTCATCTTTAAAATTATTTTCATGCGTCTTTGTCCGATATTTTTATAGAAGCTTTTCAATGTAAAACTAATTTTATCTTAAATTTATACTTTACAAAAATGTATAAACACTATGTTTTCAATATAAAAATACACACAAAATGTAAAATAAACACTTCCAAGTTTAAACACAAATCCATTGAATAACTAATCTTATATGAAAGGGATCCACAAGACCTTTGCATATACTTCAAAATTAAAACAATATGGATGTTCCATAACGGGCAGAACTGTATACAATATTTTGAGTGTGTCCAAATACTTCTTCACAAATCAGGATCATCTCCAATTATAGGAGTTAATTTTCATATGATTTTTTGACATCTCATCTACGTTACACGTGTGTAAAGTGATCACTTAAACCAGCCTATGACAGTCGTCAGCCCCGTAAATGCCCAGACTTCCATATTCTTTTCATCTTTGATGAGATGTCAAAAAATAATAAGAACTCTAAACGTTATACAAATTAAAGTTTACGTTATAAAACAAATCAAATTCTAATATGTATTTTTTTTAAGTGTCTGCTGAAATACGTCTGTCCCTAGCGCGTTTGAGATCCCAGCCTTTAAAAAAATATGTATTTTTTTATTTATTATTACCGCAATTAGGGTCTGAGTTTTTTGTGGCCTTTTTTGAAGTGGTGCTCAGGAAAAACTAATTGAGAACCACTAATCTACTTTATAACTTTCGAGTCGACACGACAGTCGCACGATAAATTTATCATCTTGATTTGAGACACCTGCGATGTGGATGTCACTAAATAATAGGAGTTGGAATACACGCCCTCACGTGTGGTTGGAACATACTTCCATAATAAATATGTATTACTTAGTTCAATTTATCTAATCCTTCGCCGGGAATTCGCCCTAACTTTGCTTGATTCAATAAAAATAAACTTGGGCAGAGATAAAGGCGGGAAAATGTCGCCTCAGGGGGAGGGAGAGTGGATTAAAACTTGTAGTTTTTCTGGGAATCTCGCGGGAAAATGGGGATCAATATACGTTCGTTTTTTGAGTTGGCTGGAGACTTATTTTTCCAGCTCTGGGCTATTTTACAGAGCCCTCAGTTTTCAATAAGGGCTTACGAACCGTTACCCTTGTTACCCTCATCTCTCCACTGACAGTTTGAAGTTATTAGGGGTCGTTTTTAGACAAGGAATGGTCGAGTTAAAATGCCCAATGCATGTTTATTATATTCATTGTTGCTAATTTTTAAACTAACTAACTAACCAGCATTTGTCCGCCTCCGTGGTGTAATGGTCAGCGTGTTTAGCTTCCGTGCTGGAGGTCCCGGATTCGATTCCCAGGGAGGGGGGTTAAAATAAATATTAGTAATTTTACACTGTTATATTTATTTAATATTACCCTGGACTGGATCCTGAAGCGCAAGAGTGATCACCTCGGCTGTCCAAACTCAAAACAGAGTAAGGGACATTTTTTTTGCAGTACGTTATTTTTGCATTTTTGAGCTAAGTAGATTCTACTTAGCCCAAAAATGCAAAAAAACGTACTACAAAAAAATGTCCCTTACTGTGTGTTAAGACAGCCGTCCTTGCCTTCATGTAAGTAACGATCAAGATTATGCGTCAATTATATGCAGTGCCCTATGCACCATTGAGTTCGGATAAGGGTTATAAGTAACTAACCATCACGCCGCTTCCCCGTAGGTGTAGATAAAGATAATAGAACGCCACACCACTCTGTTTGCAAAGACTGAGTGGTGTTGCGCTATATTCCAGTAGTACAAAGAACAATTATTAAAGTAATATTAACAAAGATCAACATTCTCAACGCAAACCCTTTTTGCAAAATTCCCAGTTCATAGAATAGAATATAGTATACATACAAAAAAAAACTCAATTATAAAACTTCTTAAAGAAAACAATCACTCAAAACTAGAAACAAATATATCCATATTTTTTTTGACATCTCATCGAAGATGAAGAAGAATATGGAAGTCTGGGCATTTACGGGGCTGACGACCGTCATAGGCTAGTTTAAGTGATCACTTTACACACATGTAACATTCACCAATTATACCCATTATTGACAACCACACTACTCAAATTCTTGGAAGTTCTATATATATGAACCAATTTTTAAACATTGTTCTTGAATCACTAGAACTTCGCTAGAGACATCTATTGGTGAGATCAAAAGAAGCTTTTTATTGAGCAGAAACTCTTTTGTCAGTATGTGAGGTCCGAATCCTAGATTATAATCACACACTTCCATATTCTTCTTCATCTTTGATGAGACGTCAAAAAATAATGTGAAAATTAACTCCTATAATTTGAGATAATCCAGATTTGTGAACAAGTATTTGGACACATTCAAAATGTTGTAAATATATCGACTTTGGGATAAAGAAATAATTTTAAAATACCTACTGAAATGCAACACAAAACAGTACTAACAAAATTACATATACTTAGGAAAAAAAATTAAATTCAACAGCCTCCCTTTAGAAATAAAAATAAAAAAGACACAAACACTTCAAAAATAAACTTAACGAACACTACAAACTTATACAGACTATACAATAGAAAACTAAACAAGGTAACTCCCTCGTACCGCATACAAATACATGTTTTTTTAAATAATTAATGAGGTGGCGCGTGACAGAGTGACTTGGAGACGTCTCGTGTTGGCCATATGCTCCACCTAGGGAGCGAACATAGAAAGAAGAAGAAGAAGAAGATAAAAAATTTATTAAAAAAAGTCGTTTTCCAAACACAAGAGCTCAGTCTCTTTTTTGGAGATGCTCAGCGCAACTAAAATTATAAGATTGTATTGAGTAGAAATGTATAGAAATTGTAAAAAAATATAACTGTAATAAATAAAAATAACTAACTAACTAACCATCACGCCGCTTCCCCGCAGGGGTAGGCAGAGAGAATAGAGCGCCACACCACTCTGTCCTTGCAAACATTCTTCGCCTCTTCCACGTTCATGCATCTCCTCATACATACCCGCCGATTGTTACGACTCCTAACCTGACCACTTTCAAGTATTTGGCATACCTGATCGTGCCATAACGTAATAAAAATAACGTTAAATAAAAATATTTTTTTATTTAACGTTATTTTTATTATAAGTAAGCCAAATTCAAGTATTTGGCATACCTGATCGTGCCATAACGTAATAAAAATATCGTTAAATAAAAATAACAAAAAATGAAAATTCTCTCTTCCTACCCCTGCGGTGGAGTGGCGTGATGGTTAGATAGTTAGTTAGTTAGAAGAATAATACTTTATACGACAGTGTAATTTTTGGAGTTTTAAAGAATTATGTTTGAAAAGTTACATTGTCATTTATTTTATATTAAAATTTCCTCTGTGATGGTGTCGGTAAAAAGACATTTAATTTTAAAAAATATCCATTTAATTTCTAGATATTATGAATGAATAAATAAAAATAACAAAAAATAAAAATTCTCTCTTCCTACCCCTGCGGTGGAGTGGCGTGATGGTTAGATAGTTAGTTAGTTAGAAGAATAATACTTTATACGACAGTGTGTTTGTTTTTTCCTTGTGTCGAGGGATTTTCTTCCATCCGTAAGTTTGTAGTTTGTGGTAAGTTCTCTGTACACTAGTATTTATATTGTGTGAGTAGTAAGGAAGGGGATATCTACCCAATCTAGGGCTCCGTAGTGTAATGGTCAGCACGCTTGTCTACCGTACTGGAGGTCCCGGGTTCGATCCTAGATTCTATTATAGAAACTGTGTGATGGAAAGCGCTTATTAGATTTAAGAATTTCTGTGATATATAAACATTGATCCAATTTGGGTAGCTTTCCCTAAGAAGACGCTGTAATATTAGAAGACGGATGGAGAATACCTTTGGGAAAACTTGGCCGTGTCTTCGTATCTTCTAAATTGTGACAATGTGACCCGTTGCTAATTATATCGGCTAGTGACGATATCATATTTTGCATTAATTTTTATATTAATACGACCAAAGAACATTTTTTGTACGAAACTTTAAATTACGTAAAAAATATAAAAGTACAAGTATGTAAAAGAGCTCTAGCTAACTAAATAATAAAGTTAACGATCTATTTTTTTTATTTATTTATTCATTTCATATAGTTTCCCTTAGTGTAATGGTCAGCACGCTCGGCTACCGTTCTGAAGGTCCCGGGTTCGATTCCCAAGGGGGGGTCAAATAAATATAAGTGATTTTTTCACTGTAATATTTATTCAAATCCCTGGACTGGTACCTGAAGCGGAGGGCTGATCACCTTTCCTTCATGTGTAAACGATCAAGATAACACTGCGTTTATATAAAGCAGTTCCCTATGCACCATTGGTGTGCGGATAAGGGTTTATTATTAAATTATTAATATAGTTTAAAAAATATACAGACGAACTCGGTTATAACGAGGATAAAGGGACCGGCTGAATTTGCTCGTTGTAACCGTAACTCGTTATATCCGAGAATAGGTATTTTTTATAAACATACCTATCACATGATATGTATGTTATCTAGAATGGTTACATAACACAATATGTCGCAATTGAAAACAAAATTCATACAATTCACCCGTTACACACATGTCAATTTTTTCTGTCAATTCAGTTTTCCTATTAAATTTGGAAAATCCCGCGCTTCTTTGAGTACAAAACCATGGTAACAGTTTCATAAAAATTCGTACGATCACAAATTTTTTTTCGAGTCGGTGATGTTTTTTTTTATATGCAGATAAAAATACAACGTTGACTCTGAGAATGAGGGAAACTTTTTATACAATTCAACATTTTTCGCGCTATGTTTTATTTCACGAATAATTTCCGCCTTTTCACGAATTGAGAGACATTTTTTTATTATTTGTAGACAGACATGTTGGTAATTCGAGGGTTTGTTTTGAACTGACCTGCTACAATAAACATAGAACATACAAAATATGAAAACTACATATGTATCGTAAAAATCCTCGAAACAAGCATGAGATTCATTGACTAAAAAATTAAGTTGTTTATTGTAATGAAAACTTCACAAAGCATTATTGTTGTGCATGCAATTTCAACCATATGCGCGGATACATTTTTAATGTCGTCGGCAAAACACCAATTAGGGACTTAGTATCTAAATTATTGTCATAAACGTAATCCAACCCGGCAGCATCGGTCTAGTTAACTTAGGATTTTATTGCTAAGGGTCGAAAATTGTGTTTTTAAAAAATCGACACATCAACAGTTTTAAGATTTTTTCTGGCGATATTTTTGCTCGTTATAGCCGAGAAGTAGCTCGTTATAACCGTGAATAAATGTTTAGAGAAAATCAGAAACCAAAATATCAACAATGTCTTTTTTATTATTATTATGATTTTTAGAATTTTTAATTGTATTTTATAATTAAAAACACATAAAAATAAAATTTGTTACAATTTTTTCGTCTTGTTATGGAATTTTCAATGTCAATGTCAAAAACATTAGTGTGAAACAATTGTCATAAATTGTACATATCGTAGTCGTACAGGAGAAAGTGACCAACTACCAAAACGTAAAATGTTCAGGAGGGCCATTCAAGTCACTTTTGCTTGGCAAGAAAATGAACATCAATGCAGTTAGTAATTTTTACCAAGTCAATATATTATACTTCAAAGTTTAAAATGATTTGGGATTTTTTCAGGGCAATATTAAGCTAGTAAGATATCAAATAGTCAATGATCACGTTTTTGTAAAACAATGCACTTGGTCACTTTCTCCTGTATGACTACGATATGTTTATGTGCTTTTAATAATAAAATACGATTAGTTAGACTTTAAAAATCAGTGTTTTAATTTAATATTTTTATATAAATTAAAACGAATTCTACAAATTAAACGACAAATCGATTTTCAATGCTACTTTGAATCGTAAGTACTTCTTTGATTACATTTTAAAAAATTCTACCTTTTTATAAAATACAATATAACATCCGACTTGTTTTGTAAAACGTCCAATTTGGTTTGTAAAACGTCCAATTTGAAGTTAAAAACCTGGCCCTCGGCACTTGAATGCGAAATATCAGCTCTGATGTATATTTTTCATAAAAAAAAAAATTGCCATCTGTTGAGAATTTAATGAAGCATAGCAAATAGTTTTCCATTTCCGAGGATAGGTAGGATTCTTTCGATTATTAAAGAAAAAGAATAACACTTGTATTATTTCATTACGCACTCATTTCAAAAACTGCAGTTGCTTTCATCAACATATAAATAGTAAAACTAATGAGCAAAAAAAAAAATATTGAGGGATATATAATCTGTAAAGGTAATAAAAAGAGAGGGTGGTGGGTTTAGAAATGGAGCTTTTTGTAAAAGGAAACAGATAATAATGGTGATATATTTTGAAAGAGCATATTCTTAATTAACGTTTTATCAGAATAAAATTTTTTATGTATTTCTAAATTGCTCATGACTTGACCTTTGTAACTGAATGTAATAATTTATGTGGTCAAATAAGTGTTCGTCGCGACGCCTGCCGCCAGTCACTCTTCTCATTTTTTATTAAGGCCCAGATCTAAAGCGTTCAAACAGAATGCGCAGAGCCGCGCCCAGGGCTCAGCGTATCCTTACACTTGATTTTTTTTAAAGAATTTATCTTGGATACTTTTGTGTTTTTTAGAATATTGTAACAGCGGTCATGTTTGTTAGTAAAATACTTAAGGTTTGTAACGCAAGATTTATTTCACAACACCAGCGTAATACGATTTTATGTACGATCTACATGGGTCTCGATCCGGGGAGGAAGTGCGAGTTGCCAACGGTTGTTTTCCAGTACACGTGCTCCAGGCAACATGGCGGGTATCCATTGGCTGACATCATTCCCCACTCCCTGACATCAATGTTGTCATGTTACAATATATTAAGGAAAAATATTTTTTTAAATTCGTTACTTAAACAACTCTTTTATTTTAAAAACCATATTAATTCAAAGAAAAACTTTTTCTTTCAATGTAAAAACAATGTTGTAAGAAAAAAATCATTTACATAATGGTGGCGCCATTTCTTCGTAACTTGTTACGTTACGATGCCAGCATTCGTAGTCAGTACGGCGAGCCGAGCAGTCCATCCATAGCCAGAGCGCCGAGAGTAACGTTGCGACGAAATGCTCCAGTCAGTCCCTACCATAAGATGTAACCAGGATTTAAGATAAAAAGATAAAATCCATATCTGCACCCCAATGGTGCATAGGGCACTGCATCATATAAATGCAGTGTTATCTTGTTCATTAACACATGAAGGAAAGGTGATTAGCCCTCCGCTTCAGGTTTACCAGTCCAGGGTAATATTGAATAACTATTACAGTGAAAAAATCACTTATATTTATTTTACCTCCCTTGGGAATCGAACCCGGGACCTCCAGAATGGTAGCCGAGCGTGCTGACCATTACACTACGGAGGCGGACATGGATTTAGAGAAAATAAAGATGCGATTTAACAAATACTTGGCCTTAAGGACAGGTTCTGAAATAACTCATTCTCATTGTTAATGATAAATTGCACTGTTACATTCCAAGTTTAAGGTAATTTTCGATGAAATAAAAGATAGTTTAGAGTTTTATGTTTTTATTTCCTTATAAAATACAGCCCTCTACTTCTCGGCGGGTGCGGCGGGCTTGTCAGGGAGGGTCCTTGTGATGTCGGAGTCTCCCGGGTCGGTGATGGACATGGTGCAGACGCGATAGTACTTTCCGCACGCCGTGCCCAGCTCGATGTTGTTCCCCGTGTAGTGGTGGACTCCGGTCCTAGCCAACATGGCGTAGTACTCGATCTCGGATTTCCTGCGGATACATGGAAGAATAAGCACTCGGCTCTGACTTTAACGCTGCCATTTAATCTACAATGAGACAGGATCATACTTCAGAGTATGGATAAACCTAACAGTCAAAAGAGTATGGATGTCTGTTAAATTTACTAATTTAACATTAACTGATTCAGTAGTCTTTTTGTATCAACATCTATATATTTTTAATTTCAGTTTTGCTTAGTAAATACCACTATTTCTTCAAATCTACTCTGACACGTGTTTCGATGCATTCCGCATCATTTTCAAACACCGTGTACGAATGGCAAAATGTACAGACTACAAATCAACTGTCAACTGTCATATTTATGTATTTCTATTAAATCAAATGTATTTCAAGAGGTTGTGAATTGACAGTTGACAGTTGATTTGTAGTCAGTACATTTTGCCATACCGAAATGGTACAAACTGATTGGGAGTCGACACGCCATACATGCGACCAAATAAATATTAGAAAATCCCATAGTAAAAGTTTATTCTATGTTTCGGTTCCTCGGTGAATCACTAAACTGCGTTATTAAAACAGTGTTATAGCAAAACAGCATAAATTGGAATTGCATTGAGCGGAGCATTACTGTACAAGTACCTTTGCAGACACTAAAACCACAATCAAGAGCAGTGGCGCTTGAACTGTTTTCACTTGCGCCCTTGAGGTAGTATTTTACAAAAATATAAGCTATATAAGTTATCCAAATTTATTATTATTATTATCACTTGTGTGAAATCTCATCTCAAGCCATGGATGGACAGTGAAATGCAATACTTGTAGGACTTTGAAAGCCTATGTTTTCTCATGATTTGCACATAACTGATCTTCAGTATTAATAAATATATTTATTATTAACAAGTGATCAACTTACACATAGGTTACAGGAAGTAAACACACGGTCACAACGACTACTCCATAGATTTCCCATTTAGTTTTATTATCAAACCTTCTCATTGCCGAGAGGGTGAGGAAACCATACTTCTTAGTCGAATGACTCCATATGCTTCCCGTTAATCAATTTGCATACCGAAAATAACTCAGTCACATAGCATAGCGTCAGGCCAAGGTGTAAATATGTAAGGAAAAATTACCTAGAAAATTATGTTTATATCAAAAAACGATAAATACTTTCAGAGCTTTTGAAAGTAAGAAAAGCAATACATATATATTTTTTTAAATATATTTTTTTTTTTTTTAAAGGTGATTTGATTCCAGGATAATCCAGTCAATTGATAAACATGATACAGGATGAGCTATCATTATTCATATAAAAAATTGCTATAGTGCAATAAAATAATTGAATAAATTGTCAGTTTGTGGTAAGTAAAGGTGAACCATTAACAAAAGATTACAGGTTTAATTCCAATTTCCAGATACAAGATAACATATAACATTACTAAAACTAGAGTCTGTCTGGCTCTGTAGAGTAGCGGTTAGCACCTTTGGCTACTGCGCTGGGGGTCCCGGGTTCGATTCCCAGGGGGGTAAAACATAAATACTATTAGTCGTATATTAATCACAAGTAACCGCAAACCCACCTCCTATCTGTACAGTGTTTTAAGGCGTTTCTAGCGCCACTAAAAGTAAGCAAATTGAACAATTATAAGCGTCTCCCGCTCTCTACCAACAGTATGCTAAAGACGCTTTAAGCGTTTCCCGCAAACAATGTATTGACTATCATAAAATTAAGCCTGTAAAATGACACAGTTATCCATCATGTTAAAGTTTAAGGCCTTTGACACAGTGCTGTATGACGTTGTCACCGATTAATTTTATTATTGTTTTTTTCATTAGATTTCACATTGGGAAGTCTACTTCTCGGTAGTCTCACCTCAGGGGAGGGGTGTTGTTGGCGATGATGACCAGCTTGGCCTTGCCCTGCCGGAGGGTCTTGAGGGTCTGCTTGTAGCCCAAGAAGTACTTGCCGGACTTGATGACCATGGCAAGTCGGGAGTTGATGGACTCCTTATCCTTTTTCTGGAACCAATCAAAATAATGCAATGAATAATACCCGTCAATTGGACTTCATGACTCTCCAGTATGCAAATTTTGAATGGAGGATAACGAAACGCCAATCCACATTCTCTACAATTGTGACGCACTCGCTCGCAAACGAAGTCACATCCTTGGAGGACCTCTACTTGACTCCGAAGCTCCTACCACCAAGACAGGTCGTGAGTTACATGACTCATATAGGTCTTGGCAGTGAGCTGTAATACACAGGGAGGTCACAATAGACCTAATGTGGTCGCAGTGACATAAGGGATGCAAGATCTCTTGACCTCAAAAAAAAATACCCATCAAATAGTGACCTAAAATCACCTACTGATAAATAAATCGTGACAACGAGGTCTCGGCCGTACTTATGTACTGTTAACCTAAGCTTCTGCATAAATAGGCTTGTCCAGTCCGGTTTTTCACATTCCGGTAAAAAAAATTATTACATATGACAAAAAAGTCCGAAAATAATGAACAGTGAAGGATTACTTAGGATAATCACTTTGTCATTCATTTCACTGTACTGTACGCTGGGGGCATTCCGGTGTCCCGGTTGAACATTTCAAAAATCTGGCAAGCCTATGCATAAGACACTACTGATTTAATTGCGCATTACTGGTGAATATGTGCGTATATAGAAAAATAACCTCAAGTCGTAAGAATAATATGCAAGCTTTGGGCCGACTATTTTTATTTCAAGTAAATTCGAAACGTACAAATATAACAGCCACGGTAAGAAAAAATCCGTGACGTAGAAATATAACCTAGAGACATTCATGCGCACGTGGAAATAGCAGTATAAAAATTAGACAATTACCTCTTTCTTGGGGGCAACCATTGTAGCGAAGATTGAGTACCTTCTCCTGAAATGAAATATATGAAAAAATAAGCACAACTCCCAGTGAAAATATATTTTATTGTAAAATTCCGGGACAAAACCGAGCGGACACTCACGTGTGAAACGGCGGAAATGGAAAAGAGAAAGAAATATGGCCGACGCAAGAATTTATTCTCAATTACCAGTATTGATAAAAATAATTCCCGATACTATTTTTAGTACCTACTTTGGGAATGTGAAGTGTGTATTTTTTGGAAAATACAACCCTGTTGTAAAATAGAAAACCCTTATACATTTGATAGGTTCATTTGATTGCACTCATGAATTATATGATTCTAATTACACTTCATGTAATTAAATTTTAGTGATTTATTATAATTTCATGAATTACGTAATTATAAGTACACGAAGGGTAAATTCACTCACAATTAGATATAGACCATAAAACTTGAAGCCTAACGTTAAAGTTAAAGCCTAACTAGAGCTATGATAAGCGGTGTTGCATAAGGTGTAACTAGATTTCAGTCACTTGAACAATAGGTAAAAAAAATAGATTCGTTTGAATAACGAAATACCAACAAAAATAAATGAAGTGGGTTCAATTTATGCCATGGATATATTCTTACGCGACACAATCCTAAAATCAATTATTATTTAGAAACTCAACCCCATTTGCAACGCTAAAAATAATACCTTACAACTGGCAGCATTGTACCTATCTGTCACCTTGACTACCGTAGATTTAATAATGTCCTTTTTTTCGGGAATTATTCCAACACTTTCGAAATTAATATCCCACTCCCCACAACTTCCTGGGCATGGTGTAAGTACACATTATAAATATTATTACCTCTCATTAAAATCTTCACTATTGTATCTCAATAACGAAAAAAAATTAACCTATGATTATTTTAGATTCAGCAAGTACGTAACAAATGGGTAGGATGGTTGATGATACGAGATGTTAAACGAAGAAGATTAAATGCAGAGTTCTACAATGACCGTTTAAGAGTAAATTCTCTAAGAAAGAATGATATCCTGCCACTTGAATTAAGAGAAATAGCTGATAAAGAAATTGCCGCTTTTCCTTTAAATTCCACACCTCTTCGAATCAACAATAGATGTGTCCTAACTTCAAGGTAAATAAACAATCGTTTTTTTTAACTTTATCAACAAATCGTCGTTATTGATTGAATGAAAGGCTCACTCCTTTTTCCTTTTAATAATACCACATCTATCACCTTACTTTAAAATTTAACTAATTATCTAATTATAAAATTTCACAATATATTAGTGCACCTTCTCACTGTAGATGGTTTTTACGTATCCTGGGTAGAAAATTAAAAATAATTATCGCAGAGCGCTTTGTGTTTCTTTCTGAAATAAGTGGTGGATGCATTTTTACTTTTGCTGCACTTTTGGGTTATGTACAGCAGAATATGTTCATTTTGTGTGTAAAACACTTCAATACATTAGAAGCAAATAAATTATCTATCATACAATTTTAAAAACTTTTCATTTCATGATACAATTTAAACTAAAAGTACATTTCTAAAAAATACGGGAAAATATTTATGAAATTGTAATAAATTAACTTATCATCCAAACAAAATTAGTTCAAATAATGTGGTTGACAATAGTACATTTGCACTTATAATTCAAGGTCTGTTAAGTTTATTTAGAAATTAAGACACAGGCTTTTTTCCATGTATTTCAGTGGAACGGCGTTCCAGAACCTTGTTTCACGGATACATATATATATATATTTTTTTTAATTTTCAAAATCGATTAGACAAAACAATGTTTGCGCTTACGTAATTACAATTTATATTTATGTAATTCGGCAAAATGATAAAATATGGCATTGTAATGCATTTTTTATAAGTAAAAAGCTTGACATGAAGTGAGTTTCGGGACCATTTTTATAAATGAAATGGAAAATCACAATGTTAGTGCTTCAAATAAAAATTATATATAAGGATCTTTTTTCTTAATTAAAAAAAATCACTGCATATGGGTATGTCTTGTTCATACCCTATAGGAAATGCTGAGTCGGAGGAAGATATGTACTCGAACGCAATTGTTATATGACTAAACAATTAACTTATTGTGTAATTCCAGGCCACGCGGAATAGTAAAGCCATGGAGAATGAGTCGCATTGCGTGGAGACACCTCGTTGACTACAACAAGATGAGCGGAGTGCAGAGAGCCATGTGGGGATTTACCGTCAGAACCAATTAATTATGTTATCTATTCAATTATGTAAACTAGTTACAATAAAATTAATTTTGCTATGAGCCAAGTCCGATCTGAAAATTCTTCCCCTAAAATATACCAAACCATACAAATAAAAAACTAACTACTTTTGATTTATCAAAAGTAGTTAGTTTTTTAGTAGACAGTTTACTGTCTACTGTCAAAAGACGAAAAGCCAGATATTTCACATATTTTGTGGAGAAAAATATGCCCTATAGATCTTAGTAGAGGGAAATGTAGAGGACAGACGGGGCTTAGGGTGTAAAAGAACATCATGGGTCAAAAATCTTCGACAGTAGTTGAAATAACAGAGGCAGCAACCCTCATCTGTCTGGCCCAGGATCGTGTGGAGTTTTAGAAGATGGTCGTTGACCTCCGATAGGAGTGGCATGAGAAAAAGACTGGATAAAATATCTAGATTATATAAGTGTTGTGCGCCCATCGTACAATAAACACAGAAGTCTTCAGGCTTATTATCCACAACTGTTCAAAAAACCATAGGCTTCACTTGGTGCAAGGAGTGTGCACACCTTTTAAACTTCACAGGTCGCATGATTTTGCTGAAACTTACGCCTTAAGCACCACGTAAGAGTCCTATTTTACCATGCGTTACCAACTGCATACACCACATTAAGGTGGTGACTGACCGGAGCATTTCATCGTAACATCGCTCGCGGCGAGCATCCGAAACTATGGATGGAGCGCTCGGCTCGCTGTACTGATTATACGAATGCTCGCATCGTAACGTGTTACGTTGCGATGAAATGGCTCCGGTCAGTCACACCCATAGGGTTCTCGGCTATACGCTACTTTGCTTACAAAAAAATATCTAATATTTGGGCTTTAAAATTTCACTATTCGATGGCAGAATGTACTATGAAATACCATGGCTAAAAAAGGACATCAACATGGCATACACTGCGTTTAAAGTGTTAACAATGTATGTATTTGTATGTGCTGACTTTTATCCATTCTGTAGGAAACCAGTTGCACAACACTGTACATGCAGTGAAGCACTTATATGTGGCCAATGAGTTTTATAAGAATATAAATGTCTATATACAACTTGTTGATGCTGCATGGGAACTACGTTACATGTATTTCTTGCACCATAAAAACAAGCGAGCGTTTTTAATATCCATATAGATCTTATGGTAATTCTAAAATGCATCTGAAGTTTTAACCCTCCATATACAGGCCATGGGTACTGTGCTCATATCTTCTTTCATGGATTCACCTTCACACTAGGGTATCAATTAGGATTTAAAATAATAAAATGGATATAAAGTCACACTGCAGTTACAAATGCAGCATCTCACTAGTACACTCATAGATACCATTATGTATAGCAGTATCTTAAATAAAATTCTCAAAAGTTGATTAATTCAAAATAAAAAAATAGTAATAAGTAAAAGATAAAGTGTGGTTTGAATTTTTTATTTAATGTACATTAAACTGTACAAAAATGTATAAAAACTTCAGCGGCTTTTGTACTTGCTTAATCAAAGAGACCTGAAACAAAAAGATAATAAATATTAATTATTTATAATTTAATTAGAAGCAAATTCAAAGTAAAAACTGGAGGCTTCCATCCTTTATTTTATCTATCTGCCTTTGTAGTGCAGTGGTTAGCTCATTTGTCTACCTGTTCGATTTCCGAGGTCAAAATAAATATTATTCCTCACTCTAATATAGACTTGATATTACCCCGGACCGATCACCTTATTTTATGTACATAATTAATAATCAAGATTACATCGCTTCAACACAATGCAGTGTCCTATACACCATTGGATGCAGATAAGGATTATAGGAAGATATATATTTTAATGGTGAGGCATTACCACACAAATTTTTCTAATAATTAATATTGACAAAAAGTTTGTCACAAATATAAATCTAAAACAAAAACAAATAAATAGAACTGCTTTTTATTAACTGAGGAGGAACTTTATGTTTTACCGCACTAAATAAATATTAACACAACTTTTTAATATATCAGACACTGAATCATTCACCCAACGGATGAAATATCAAAATATATAGACTATATTATAGGTGTCTTGAGATGCGAAGCATCTATAATTTTATATATAAAAAGAGTCTGAAAACTTAAGACAGCCAAATACCAGGTCGTAAGCCCTAGAATACTCAGACTTCCATCTTCTTCCGTATAAAAACAATGAATGCAACGTCTCAAGTAAAGACGCTTATAATATATAAAAATATTAGAATATTTGTGGTCATTTATGATCATTTTGTTGTGTTTTGTAAGTATTATGATCACTTTCGTAAGTACTGTGATTTACAATCATATGTATTATGATCACTTTCGTAAATATTATGATTTACTTTCATATGTATTATGATCACTTTCATATGTATTATGATTTACTTTGGTATGTAATATACTTTTTTATGTTTCGAACGATCACAAAAAATACACATACTGGGATATATACGTCAATCCCCTAATGAAAGACACAAAAGTTACTATAGCGGTCATAATTGTGAACATTAAAAAAAAATTGCTAAATCCAAACTTTAAGTCATTCATATAATTATTACTTTAGTGTGGCTTTGCTAGTATAAATAAACTAAAACAAGTATTTATTAACATCCATTAGTCATCAGAAACTAAGATTTTTAGCTTTCTGTACTTTTTGTAGCTTATTATTACAAATTACTCTAAATGAAGCATTGTAGCAACTTCTTCAGAACATTAGTAACAGTGATGTTTTAAATTATTATCGTAAGAAAATCACTAAAACTAATCATATATACTAAAAAAACAAGGGTTAGTAAACCAAAATTGAATTTAAGAGACAAATGAAGATGATTTTCATAAGATTAACATAGATCCACTACATTTTGTGCCAGATTTTAATGAGCCGTTATTGTTAAATATTTGATAAATTAAATGTGGAATTGTGACTAACCGAAGCCCATGTCGTCATCAGACTCCTCAGCTTCGGATTCCTTCTTCTCCTCCTTGGCGGCAGCGGCGGGGGCTGCTGAGGCGGCGGCAGGTCCTGCAGCGGCCGCTGGGCCAGCTGAACCGACTCCCGAACCAATGTTGGTGATGAGGTCCTTCACGTTGACTCCTTCCAGAGCCTTGGCGAACAGACCGGGCCAGTATGGCTCGATGGTGACGTTGGCCGCCTTCAAAATCGTGGAGATTTTCTCACCCTAAAACAACCACAAAAATTAGCAACACATCGAAAATATTGATAATCTTATATATAACAATATCTATTGAGTATTTTGAGCCCACAATAAACTCGAATTCTGAACAGATTCGTGAAATTTTTATAGATTTCGCAGACTACTAGGTTATGTTGTCAGCAATCAGTAATGTCAAAATACCAATTATTTAGTAAGATACTCACGGTGACGGCGACATCATCGTCCACTAGGATGAGTGCGGAGTACACGCAAGCTAATTCTGCCTTGTTGGACATGTTTAATTGTTTGTTTTAAAGATTTGTGCAAGTCGCCGCACGGCCTTAGCTCTGAGAGAACAAGCACACGCAAATGGTGAACCGGAAAGAGCCCGCCGAAAGTTTGACGTTTCAGTGGTATCCGGGTGAGGCTGAAGAATTTAATACTTTCATAGCCTTGTAAAGTATATATTCGTATAATTTTTTTTTATAAATAATGCTCGTAAAAGTAATGCATTTAAATTTTGCCCTAAATTTTATTAATTTACAAATCTGTTTGCTTTACAACTCTCTTAATTTTAGCCCATATCCTTTTTTTACTGAAATATTTTTGTTACATGTAAGTACTTTTTGAAGAATTTACATAATTTTGAATGTTACATGTATTTTTTCTTTATGGATCATAAAAACATCATATTGTCTATGTATTTTTATGTCTCCACAAAACGAAGCTATTTTCCGCTTTTTTACTGTAATTCCTTATCATACCTCTGTTTCCCTGTAAAAAGAATAATGTAAATACGTTAGTTTTGTATTTTTTTTAAACTTTGTAATGCGATCGAATGAATGTAAGTTCTATTTACATATTATCGCTTATTGCGTATCTGAAATGTTACATGTTCCACGAACAATATCGTATTAGATTAATAACTATTACTCATTCTTATGTGATGCTCTCAATACTTTATACAGACATATTTTCGATCAAAAGTCTAAACAGTTCGTGATGTTTTCTTTTCAGGATGAACGCCAAAAGTTGTTGTGTTGACAGTTGCTCATCGGCAAGCATCAGAGAACAAGATAAGGGAGTTACATTCCATAGATTGCCTAAAAACCTCCAACTGCGAGCTAAATGGGTGAAGCAATCAAAAATAATTAACCTAGAATATAGCAAAACCAAGTGGACATATATTTGCTCCAGACACTTTAGAAAGATTGACTTTCAACCTTACAAAGCTTCAAAATTTGCTCTAAAATTAGGTAAGTCATCTAGTATAATGTGTTGCCATATATCCTTTACAGTTGCATCATTAATTCAAGCTTCAGCATGTAACAAGGAAAAATTATCAAATTTATTTTGGGTTACATTAAGTTAGTTTGATAGTACAAAAATAAATAAAATTTTGTTGGCATTTTAAAATTGAAATAATGACTAATTTGTTGTATGGTACTCGTCAACTGGTAAATTCAATGCAATAATTTTACATAAATCCATATGAGTGCGGATCCATAGCCCGGAGTTTTCTTTCTCCTCCATTTCCATTCCATTATGGCAGTAATATAGATATATCTAAGCATCTAAAGCACAGAACCGATCACCTCGGCTGCACACAATTAAGATGACACCGCTGTGGTGTACTATGCACCATTGGATATGAATAAAAATAAGAAAAAAAATATGCGCTATTCATCCTGCATAATTTTTCTCCATTATGTATTGATCCGCAATATGCAGGATGTGATATGGGACCAACCTCCGAACCCGGGAGTCCTTTGTCAGGAATGTAGGCAGGCTGGATTATTAGCACACTGTTTGCGGGAAACGCTCAAAAGCGTCTTTTGCATACAGTTGATAGAGAGTGGGAGACGCTTATAAGTGTTCTATCTACTTACTTTTGGTAGAGCGTGAGATACCAAAAACATTGTACAGATTGGTATTGGGTTTGCAGTTTGATTTCGTTACTTGTGGTTAGTATACAACCTAATTAGTATACTAATTAATGATCA
Source organism: Brachycentrus maculatus (assembly GCF_059751285.1). Lineage (NCBI taxonomy): Eukaryota > Metazoa > Arthropoda > Insecta > Trichoptera > Brachycentridae > Brachycentrus > Brachycentrus maculatus. The sequence goes on from NW_028281135.1 coordinate 531,923, forward strand.
GGGTTGAAGAAAAAACCACCTGACAATAATGTGTTTGTTGTTGGTGTATAACTTTATTTTATATCTTACAAGCTTGTCATATCGCTCACTCCTTTCAAGAACGTCATAAATGAAAAAAACTTGATTTTTCAGGAGAACGTTAAAAAATATAATACAATGCATTAAAAATAAATATCAAGCCACTTATTGAACTTTTTACTGTGCAACAGATCTTTTTAGGTAAAACCTGAAGGTTTTTTCTCCATTTGAAAAATATTTAGTAAACTAAAAAAAAAAATTAAACAATACCTTTTCTTCAAAATGCAAAAACAACACTTTCTGCTCTGTAGCGGGTAAATTTTAAGTTAAAAATATTCCTCATTTGCTGGGATATAGTACATTTTCTGGGCATTTCGAAAACATGCACAACTGAAAATGGACAATTTTTTATTTATGACGTTCTTGAAAGGAGTGAGCGATATATATAATGTAACACTAAATTCCCATTGGCTTATTGTGTAGCGTGATATAGCTGTGATCTTTCTTAAGCCTCTGTGTTGAAATGAGTAAGGTGTTTTTATGGCTATCTAACTAACCATCACGCCGCTTTCCCAGTACGCAGAGAGAATAGAACGCCACACCATTCTGTCTTTGCAAACAATCTTCGCCTCCACATTCATACATCTCATACAAACCTACCAATTACTCTGACTGCTGACCTGACCATGCCCAAGTATTTGAAATACTTGATCATGCCGAGTTTTCTTCTGCTTCTATTACCAACCACATTTGTCTCATAAATTTGTTTTACTGTTCTTTCTTCACTCTTTTGATTTACTTGCCCGAACCATCTGACACAGCTTTCTGAACAGACTATCTGCGGGCGGATTCGCACTCATAATAGAGATAAACATCTCTGAAAAGAAGTGATAACATTTAACCATACTGTATACATCGATATGAGATCAAAAGATGCCGCAAAAGTCATGCGTAAAAATAACTTACACGCAATTTACGATGAGTCGAGTGAAAAGGTAAAATTACCCATCCCGCCGAATACCACCTGTCGCGTTAAACGGTAAAATTACCCTTCCACAGATAGTGTGTTAATTTCATCGATAATGCTTATCTCAGCCTTGCATCCTTTCCTTATATCACCATTTGCACATCTTATAAATAATATAAAAATGTATTTTTTGTTAACAGATGCAATACCTACTATATTCCCGTGGGGCAGTACTCCTCTCGAAGACTTAGATAAGATTTTCCCTCCCAGCAAGCTGTTAGACGCTCCGCGACCTCGGATCTCTACAGATTCGGAAATAAAGAGCGACCTCGACTCCAAGAGCGGTTCGTCCAAAGATTCCGAAGAAGAAATAAAGTCGGACACGGAGCAGGGCACCGAAACGACTTCCATGCAAAACAGCGAAGGCACTGACATGGAAGAAGACAAACCGGAGATCAGTTCATTGAATACGCCGACCGACGAGACGACCTCTAGTAAAGATGCTGCGGACATTAGTATGGCGGAAGACAAACTCGACAATGCTCTCGAGAACTTGCCAGAGATTGAGGACGACCCCGACGATGACAAGTTGGTCATCGTCACTCCCACGAAGAAGAAACGAGGCAGGAAGAGCAACAACGAGAGGCTCCTCATGCAGCTCGCCGCCAAGGAAACACCAATAGTGGAATCACCACCTTCGCCTGCAAAGGTGGTGGTCCAAACCTCCACAGAACCCCCAGGAAAACGCGGGCCCAAGAGAAAGATTCGGGGCAGGCCCGCGAAGGGAGACAAGTTCAAAAAGGAAGAAGCTGTCGAAGAATCAGAGTCAAACACGAGTCTGTCCGATACTAAAATTAAAATTGGTATGTCGTCAATTTTATTCTTGCTACAATGTCCAAGAATGATGGTATTTTAGTTTATTAAAATTGAGTAAATTTTCGGGACATTTCCGATTGTTTATATAATGATTTTTACCTATAATGGAGACTTTGGATCAATCAGATAAAGATAATCATTTATCAACTGAGATGGTATTTAATTTCTTATTTTATATTCTCATTAACTAATATGTCAGTCAATTTTTTGGTAATAACTTTCCATTTTTAATTCATCTTTTGCTCGGTAAATATCACAATTTCTAAAATCCATTGTGACACGTGTTTCAATGCATCATTTTCAAACACCGTATGTGAAGCTAAGTATAAATCTTATAATTATGTCCTTGGGACATTGAGAATGAAGAGGGGGTAGGAGCTGTTTCTTATGTATTTTTTTTGTGTATCATTGTCCCTGTATTTCCACTGATTGAATTACTTTTGAATTATTTATGTTTAAATCGCAGTATTTCTAGCATAGTAACCCCTAAAAGTCCTAGTCGCCAAAAGGTTAACCTAGTACCTATGACGGTCGTAAGCCCTGTAAATGCCCAGACTTCCATATTCTTCTTCATCTGTGTTGAGATATCAAAACTAATGTAAAAAATAACTCCAGATTTGTGAACAAGTATTTGCACACACTCAAAAAGTTGAAGACAAAGAAAATTAGTACATACCAAGTGGTTTGTCCATATTTCTTCTTCAAACCCTTATCCGCACCCAGTGGTGCATAGGGCACTGCATATTAACGCAGTGTTATCTTGATCGTTAACACATGAAGGAAAGGTGATCAGCCCTCCGCTTCAGGTACCAGTCCAGGGTGATATTGAATAAATATTGAGTGAAAAAAATCACATATATTTATTTGACCCCCCCTAGGAATCGAACCCCGGACCTCCAGAATGGTAGCCGAGCGTGCTGACCATTACACTATGGAGGCGGACAAATATCCATATTTGTAAATATGGACAAATGTCCATATTTACTTATTATAATATCAACTTTTTTTTCAGAACCTCATTCAAGCAGTATTACCGTAGTGAAAAAGAAAAGCGTTCCCATTGTATCTGATGAATCCTCTGACGACAAGATACCTATTAGTAAATTTAAAAAGGAAGATATATCAGTCCCGTCTACGGAGGATTTGTACCAGAACAATTCTGATGTGGATATGAAAGAGCTGGGGGCCCTGAAGAAGCCGGAGAAGTCCAATTACTCGCCAATGCTGAAGGCTCTGATTGAAAAGAACACTCCGATGACCAACCCTAAGACAAATACTCCGAGTACGAGCTCCATGGACAGTACCGACCGCAACAGTACAGCCAGCCCTAAATATTCTTCAGGCTCTAGTTCTGATAGCAAGGGTATGTTTGTTTTTCATAATTAGCCTGTCCGGCAATAAATGGTCTTCCAAACAAACTTTCCTCAAAGGAGTATGGGCGTGCATGAACGCCCGCGCTTATAACTACAGCCCGGTGACATTTATTTATAAAACGGCACTTTTACTGCCATCTGTGATCGTATTCAAACACTAAAAAAAACTACCCTTGGGTAAAACAGATTATTTTCCTGTTTTACCCACAACATTTTACTTAATACATTGTTGTCGGGCGGTTTTTTCATCAATCCCAACCCTAATTAATATATGTACCATCACAAGTAACCTAATCACAAGTAACCGCAAACCCAATTCCAATCTGTACAATGTTTTTTTGGCATCTCGCGCTCTACCAAAAGTAAGCAAATAGAATGCTTACAAGCGTTTTCCGCTCTCTACCAACAGTATGTTAAAGACGCTTTTTAGCTTTTCCCACAAACAATATCTAAAAAATTATGTTTGTTCAATGTCATCGTAATGGCGATGTCAAAGAAAACCCATGAAATAAAACATAAAACATGTTTAATGTTGTAAATATTTTTTAATGAAGAAAATATGTTGCTTTATAGTATTGACTATGATAAAGAATTATAAGAAGTAAAATTTGCTAAAAAAACTCACTCCAAAGATACAGTTTTGTCCGCAGAAACTCACTCCTGGACAGGTTTATTTGTCACTGAATTTTTGCCCATTTTTTAGCGGCATTACATGACCTGTATTTATCTGAATAGGTCTAATGGTAACCGGTGCGCGAGTAGAAGCCAAGGACTTCAGCGAGCAGTGGTACGCTGCTAGAATAATGGAGGTGGACCATGATGAAATGGAAGTACTCATACATTACGATAACTGGTCTCAAAGGTATGTATCTATGTTGAGGTGTTAAGATGTAAAACTAACTTCTAAGTGAAAAAATCTAGATTAGTGGGAAGAACTCTTCCTAATCTTTTAAATTATTCCTTGTTCAGCCTTACATTCCTTTCTAATACAGTAGAATCGCGATATAAGTAATCGCGATATATCGAAAAATGACGTATATCGAAAAAAAAAAACAAATTTATTCCCTAAAACTATTTTTTCATACAAAAATGCATTTATATAACGAAATCCCGTTATTATGTATAACAAAATCACTTTTGTCCCGTACGAAAAAGTGCCAATACATTTAAGTAAATTTATAACAAATAAAAAATGTTATGATAAAAATATTTCAAAGCCGCGCCGCCACGGCGCCGCGCGGAAATGAAAAATGTTAAGATAAAATTAGCCGCGCCGCCGCACCATATGCGGATGGTTTTATGGCGATTTTTAAAAGTAATTCAATACAATATCCCATCAGCTTGAGTAATTAGTAATTAGAGTCAATGAGTCAGTGAAATGATTTACTTTAGCAATAATAATTCTTTAGTTGTGTCGCCTACTTTCAAAATCCGCTAGATCCAGTTTTATAAGATTTTAAAATAAATACTCTATCGGAATGCCAGTTGTGGTTTTTATTGTTCAAAATTTTTAAATACTTGAAAACCCCGCTAAAAAATACTTAAAAACAGCGTTGTATTTCAAATTCCTGAAACTTGCCTTCTGACCCATATCGGTCAATCAGAGAGCGGAGATAGGTCAAAAGTTAAGATGACGTCATTATCGATTTGTGTCTCGTGTTTTTTTTTGAGTACTGAAAAACTTTCCAAAAAAATGGGTAAATTCTCTATTTTAAAATATTTTATATAAAGATAGACAAATCTTTGAAACATAAATGTTATCCGGAGAATTTGGATTTTTTTTTGTAAATTCGACTTATATGGATCTGGCGGATTTTGAAAGTAGGCGACGTAGTTATAATCTCTCTTCTTATTTCAATGAAATTATTTCTGTAGGCCATAAAAATTCGCAAGTATATTCTCTCCCATAATCAGTCCACCTGCTTATCTCAATGGTAGACAATAATAATTCTCAAATTACAATCCATCTTTTTATCTCAATGAAATGATTCTGTTGACAATAATAATCCTCAAATTGCATCCGTCTTTTATCTACATCGTAAGGGCATTTGTCCACTACACGGAATAATTTTACCGTCCGTCCGACACGTCAGTTTGCGTTTTAAAACGACGATTTTACGATCGAATTTACGCGCAACGTGTTCACGCACCGATCAAGAGCTCCGATCCGAAGAAAGATGGACAAAAGCACAAGCCAATCCAAGCCAATCGTCATTTTAAAACGCTAACTGACGTGCCGGACAGTAAAATTACACGGAATTTCGGGTAGTGGACAAGCGCCCTAAGTGGGGCGTAGTGTCGGGTAAGACAATCTGCACACTATTGGACTAGCGGAGTAACGTGTTACGACGTACGACATGCACGCATACTTACAAAGCACGCCACACGCGCAAACACAGAAACGTTTGTGTATTTTTACGATTTTATGTTAGGATTTGATTCCCGATTTTTTTACAAATTATTTATTTCCGTCGCTGCAAATGAATGACATTATGAATAACATTTACCAGACCCAACATTACAAAATTGTTTTATTTAAACTTTAAATATGGCCAATAAAAGCAACTAGGAATATTAAATATGACGGACAATTTGGACAAATACGAATTTGTCCGTTTTATACGGATTTTGAAGGAATAAAGAGATCAAACGGAATTTGAAGGATTATAACGGAATTTTAATGGATTTTAGGAAATTTTTAGCGACGGCGAAAAAAAATTCATCGTGTAAATTTTGGAAAAAAAAATTTTTTCGCCGTCTCGTAATTTCGCAATTTCGTAATTTCGCAATCTCAATATCGAAAACTACTCTTTGACGTCTGACAACACTGGCCGTCAGTAGCGCGCAAGCCGTTCTCGTTCTCGGCTTTGGCGGCTACTTGTGATATTATTATCATTATATTTGATGTTATTATTCTCATTTTCAGATACATATTCACCAGACCCAACATTAAAAAATTGTTATATTTCAACTTTAAATATGGCCAGTAAAAGCAACTAGGAATATTTACGTTTTTCCTGTTTTAAAATCACATTCTCATATTGTGTACAAAATACATACGAGTATCATCGATTCCCGCGGCACTTTTATCACCGTAAGGTTAATAAGAAAACTAGTGAAAATATGTAGATATTCAGTTCCCTATGGCCCCCTTCCTCCTTTGTTTGCAGAACTTGCGATCTTTTTGAAAAGCCGCGCAACATTTTTTGCAACGGCGCGCAACATATACATACTAAGTATGATTTAAAAAAATTCGTTATATGTGGGAATTCGTTATTACGAATTAATATTTTTTGGTCCCTTGGATTTCGTTATATCGCGATTCTACTGTATTTATGTTGAGATGTCAAAATCTCTTATTTTGTTAAGACTTTATTACAGACGAAAACTTTGAACAGAACACTAAATACTGACATAAGATCTGTCCACAGAATCCTGTAGATCTATTAGTGATTCGATTTGTTCTTTTTTTATGTGGATTATTATCATCTTTCCATTATCATTTTTTGTTATTAAAATTGTCAGGTTTGACGAGTGGATCAGCATGACGAGCCCCCGCCTGCGCGTGCTGGACGTGCCGGTGGTGGGGCCCCCGGAGCCCCCGCACTACACGGAAGGCGAGCGCTGCCTCGCCCGCTGGTCCGACAACCGGAGATTCCCCGCCACCATTGAGAAGGTCCTGCCCAACGGTATGCTATACAATTTTGTCATTCAATCAGATGCAACGGTGTTTTAACACGTAGACTGCCAACTGCGAGATAACTCTAGGATTGCGTTCTTTGCTAGGAGGCCGAAGCGACGCGAGTTATCTTCTACTGTGTTTACGTGCCATATTCCTGTATAGTGCTAATATGGATAGCAAAAAATCAATGCTGGCTTACATGAATAGAAAATTTCTTAATTAATGAACAGAAACTATGATTATAAAAAAAAATATTTTAAATCAAGAAGCAAACAAATATTTTTGATGAATTTGCTTTTTAGACCGTAATTCTGAAAATTGCCATGGCAGTCAATATGTTAACCTTTTAACCGCGTCAACTTTGTTCCTGAGAGACGCCCGTAGGCGGCGGTATTTAGCCGTTTTTAAAATGATTACTTTTATCATGTATTTAGTTAAGAAACTATTTATTTTCCTAAACAAAAACATTCAATGGGATTCATTGTGCCTTTTTGGTACTCTATAATACACTTGTGTCACATTATTCTTGAAATATATCGTAATATAAACAAATAAGATCGTAACATAAATAAATCAAAGCACGCATCGTGTGTCAATCTTACCCGCTGGCGATGCGTAGCGTCGAGAGTGAGACAGATATAGGGCATGATTATGGCGCGGACTAATTACCGACCGCAAGAAAAATCAGGGATCTGTTATTTTATTTATCCTTGCGATGTTACAAATTATTAGTCAGATATTTCAACAGATGTCATAAGGCCAAGGATTGACGTATTATTTTATCCAAAGTTCCACACCATGAAAAAATCCCTCCATGTTTAATTGAGGTTCGAAACTTGGACCTAAGTGAAAACACAAACGGTTATGTCAGCCGCGTGTGGGGAATGTTTTGTAAAAACACATACGGTTATGCGAGCCGCGTGGATAGAGTTAAGCAGAAATTAAAAATAAATAAAAAGTGGTTAAAAACAAAGTTGCTTTATTTTATTAAGTTTATAAAATGTGCCACAATGTATCTGCGAAAAACATTCAAGATAAAATTCAATTACGTCAAATGTTTTCTGGGTTTCAAGAAAATAAATTTGTGATTTATCGTATCTCTCTTCTTCTTCTTTGTGAGCCTTCTGACCTCCACTGCTGGATATAGATAGGCCTTTTCAATTTCAATTTATTTTATTTATAGATAATATACACATTACAAACTTAAATTTAAATCATATACATTAACGAAAATAGAAAATAAGCAAGAATACTATTGCTAAAGGTGTAGAAGAATCCAACTTTGGAAAACTCCTTCAGACACATGAAACAGATCAATATCCAACGAGATATTGTTCAACATAGCGGTAGCTCTTCCTACAGGCATAACCATCGGCAGGTTGGTGCTGTGTATAGGAATGTGAAACAATCTATGTCGACGCTGTCTTAGGTAACTATCGGGAACATACCGACCAATGTTCCGGATAATTTCAGGATTATTGATCATACCGAGCAACAATGTATAAAAATGCGTAATCAAATACACATTCTTTCTAGTCTCTAAACTATTGTTGCCAAGCATACCCTGGAGAAACTCGGTCGGGTAGAGTTACTTTCGGGTTATTACCCCCCCACAGATTTATCGTATATTGGGACATAATTTTTATATTAACACTATTATTCTAGTTCTACTTAAAAAACCTATACCCTTATACCCTTTACTATGACTAAATTATATTGTTTACCCACACACAGGCCATGCCTTCGTGGGATCTTTTTTTGTAAGCATTTTTATATTTTATTCATATTTTTTTGTATTTGAATTTATGTTATGTAATGCAAAAGAATTTAAAATAAAGAAAGAAAATAAAAAATAAACATTCTGAGCCTTCTGCCAACAGTTGTAATGAGTCATCTGTGTCTGCGCAGGTAAATACGAGGTCCGCTTCGACGACGGCTTCACCCGCACCATGAAGGCGGGCGCCATGTTCAAGGCGTGCTCCTCGGACGAGGTGTCCCCGAGCGCGGTGGCCGCGCCCGCGCCATACAGCCGTCGCCTGGCCGCGCCGCTGCCGGCCGCGCCCGCCGCGCCGCCGCCGCTGCCGCCGCACAACCACCTGTTCGACCCCAGCCGCGACCACCTCGGCAGCAAGGAGGAGCGGCGCCACCTCAAGAGCAGGCTCAACGTGCGTGAGCTGCTCTGCGGCAAGCAGCGCCCCGACCGGCGCGAGAGGAAGCCCCGGAGGGCCCGCATCAACCGGAACCTCAAGCAGTTCCGGCAGGCCGAGCCGCTCGTCCAGGAGCCTGCCATCAAAAGTGAGTATATTAATCACCTCCCTGCCTTTCTTCTGCATTCTTCGGACCCTCATCCGTACAAGATGGTGTATAGGGCACTACATCGTAGCGATGCAGTGTTATCGTAATTTATGTATAAAATGTTGAATCAAACACTGATTTTTTTGAGTCTACTAAGTTATCTTAATTGTTTATTGCATGAAGATCATCAAAATAAATTGATGAGCCAGGCGCTTCTTGTATCAGTCCAGAGTGATATTAAATAATTTCATTAATTGATTCGGCAGTCACTTTGTGGTAAAATCTATCCATCTTTATTTAATATTTTACTTTTATAATATTTTTAAATACCACTATTTCTTAAAATCTACTGTGACACGTGTTTCGATGCATTCCGCATCATTTTCAAACACCGTATGTGAAGCGCTAATTCTAAATTTTAGAGTTCGGTCCTTGGGACGTTGAAGGTTGAAGAGGGGGTAGTAGCTGTTTCTTATTTTTATTCATTAATTTAATTTTTGTATTTTTTATTTTTATTTCTTATCAGCGGGAACATAGACAATAGGGGGGAGGCTTTAGTCATTGTCATATTGTTAATTAAGGGTTTATTGTTATTTATATTTTTATGAATTTCTATTGTTTCAAAATGTTTCAGTTTATGGCTTTTTGTATTAATTAATTTTTAGGATTTCTACGTTATTGTGGTTAAATTTGTAATCATTATCTATTGAATGGTTAGCAAATTCCGAAAAATTATTATTATTTCTCAAACATAATCCATGTTCCCTGATTCTTGTTTTCAATTTTCTGGAAGTCATATTTTTTAAAGCTACTAAGTTATCTTAATCGTTTAAGTTGATGCGCCTGCGCTTCTTGTATCAGTCCAGAGTGATATTAAATAAATATGATAGTGAAAATCACCCATATCTATTTTGACCGTCCTGGGAATTGAACGTGGTACCTCCAGCATGATAGCCAAGCAATATATACAATGTTTTTTGGCATCTCTCCGTACTCTATCAAAAGTGAGCAAATTGGATGCTTATAAGCGTCTCCCGCTCTCTACTAACAGTAAATCAAAGACGCTTTTATATGTTTCCCGCAAACAATGTTTCAATATTGACCGTAATGGAATTGAAAATATATATGTGTAATAAAATACCTACCTATTCATTTTATTAAGTACCTACATATAAAACCGACTCTCAATATTGTGACAGTCGGTAAAGCAGATCGCGCTAATCTACCACCAGATGTCGCCATGCGTCGCACTGGGAAAAACAAGAGAATCAGATGGATAGAAAAATATTGTGTTTGTCGAACTGTCATATTATATGTAATTTATAAAAGATAAATTAAGAATAAACTTTTATTGTTGTTTCTTTGATTACATTGCTCATTTTATGATTATACACCCACTAATTTACAAAGAAGAATATTCTTCTAACCCTTATCCGCACCACAATGGTGCATAGGGCACTGCATCGTATAGAAGCAGTGTTATCTTGATCATTAAATACACGAAGGAAAGGTGATCAGCGTTCCGCTTCAGGTACCAGTCCAGGGTCATATTAAATAAATATTAGACTGAAAAATCATTAATATGTATTTATTTTGACCCTCTTGGAAATCGAACCCGGAACCTCCAGCATGGTAGCCTAGCACGCTGACCATTACACTACGGAGGCGGACATTTTATTATTATACAGCCACCAATTTACAAAGAAGAATATTACCACGTTATATATATATGTATGTACATTTTCAGCCGAAGTGCAAGAAGTCCCTTCCGTCAAGGCAGAAGAGCGGCCCGCGCCCTCGCCTGCACCGGCGGCATCGCTCCCGCCCGCCGACAGCGACCTGCTGCTGGCCGGCGAGTGGTGCTGCCGCTGGCTGGACGGGCGGCCGGCGGGCGAGGCGGTGCGCGGCGCGGGGGGTGTGGGGGGGGTGGAGGTGCGCGTGGCCGACCCGCGGCTGCCGCCCGCCTGGGCCAAGCACCTCGTGCGGCGCTGCGTCGGCTCCTCCGCCGGCAAGTGGGACGTCGTGCTCGTGTGGTGAGTGCCGCAATCCGCACACGGTCTCTGGTCTTTTGGCGGCATCATGTATTATCAAAATAGTGAAGGACATTGGTAACTTAAACCAAGCTTGGACACAAACTGCCCAACCCTCTTCTAGTGGAACAGAAGGCCTGCTGATGACAGTCAACAGTCCGTCTTCTGAGGAGTGCAACGTGGTTTCCTCCCAGCAATGAGCAAGTGCTGAGAAGTTTCTGATTGACCCACACTAGATTATTCCTCCTGTTCCCAACACAGATTCAAATGAAAACATATTGAATGAGTTAAAAGAAACAAAAATGCACTTAATGATCTATAAACCTTTTACATAATAAGCAAGGTACCCTGTCAGGACAATCACTACATCAGCATGCAAACAATACTACACGTCACTACCACAGCACTATTCATACACTTATAATTACATAAATATTGATCACATGCGATTTTGGTCGACCCGAGAACCAACATGCTCTAGAGATTGCAGAACAAACATGCACTAAGGGACTGTTATTATTTTGTTTTAATATCCGATATGTTTTGTCTATTTTTTAGTCCGCTGGGCCGGCGCTATCGCAACCGCATGGAGATCCGCTCGCTCCTGGCCGACCCCGAGTCCGCCCACCTCCTGGCGTACTCGCACTGCCTGCAGGACTTCAGCGTGCACCGCAAGCTGGCGCGCCGCCTCGGCTGGGACCGCAGCACGCCGGCGCCTCGTGTCCGCTCCGCACAGTCGCTGGCGCCGCGAGTGCGCAAGGAGCGCCGGGACGCGCCGGAGGGCGGAGCCACCGAGCCCCCAAAGACAAATATCGCGGGGCCCAAGATCACAACCGAGGTTCATTTTACTTTACACTAAACTCATTTTACTTTGGAATTATTTATGTTGAAATCGCGGTATTTCTAGCATAGAACCCAGCAAGTGTTTTTGCCTAGAATTTTCACTCATGAATTACATGAAATTATTCATACCCTTATCCGCACCCCAATGGTGCATAAGGCACTGCATTATACAAACACAGTGTTATCTTGATCATTAACACACGAAGGAAAGGTGATCAGCCCTCCGCTTCAGGTACCAGTCCAGGATAATATTGAATAAATATTACAGTGAAAAAATCACTTATATTTATTTGACCCCCCCTGGGAATCGAACCCATTACACTACGGAGGCAGACAAAAATGAAATTATAGTAACTTTAAACATGAAGAGTAAATCCACTCACGAGTAGGCATAGGCTATGAAACTTATAAAGTTGAAGCCTGAGTAGGGACATGATAAGCGATGTTGCATAAGCCGTAGCTAGATTTCAGAGTCACTAAGACGTTAGGTAATTCGAAGAAAAAAAATAGCATAGAACCCCAAGTCCTCACGAAACACCAATCCACATTCTCTATAGCTGTGACGCACTCGCTCGCAAACGAAGTCACATCCTTGGAGGACATCTACTAGACTCCGAGAAGGTGAAGCTCCTACCACCAAGACAGGTTGTGAGCTACATGACTCATGTAGGTCTTGAGAGTGAGCTATGATACATAGGGATGTCACAATAGACCTAATATGGTCGCAGTGACATAAAGGATGCAAAAATCCCTTGACCTCTTATTAAAAAAAATCTAAAAATTTTTAACATTCAAACATTTTCGCAGATTCATCTGCCGTGAAGTTACCATAACCGAATTTAAGAATTGACTTTCCACATTTTGCACAGATATTAGTCATCGCAGGATTTGTCATGCTTACCTATCACAATTTGTGATGTTAATAATGAAATTATATATTATTTATAGATTTGGTGTTTAATTTGTAGAACTCCATTTTAATTTATGTATTAAATGTTAAATCAAACACTATGTATGTATTAAATGTTTTTTTTGTGTCAACTTAGTAGACTAAAAAATCAGTGTTTGATTTAACATTTAATACATAAATTATATGTTACTTAGGTCATGGAGCCTGGGGTCGCAGAGCCCGAGGTCGTCGAACCTAAGGTCATCAAGTCCGAGGTCATAGAACCCAAGGCCGCGGATCCCAGGGTCACGGAGATCAAGGTCAAGAAGGAGAGGGTACACTCGCCAGCTCGGAAGAAGCCCAGAGTGGCGTCGCCCGCTGTCAAAGCGGAGAGGGTGGCTTCTCCCTTCGGGAAGGAGAAAGGTTCGCCGTCGTTGAAAAAAGAGAGAGGGGTGTCGCCAGTTATTAAAATCAAGATGGAGGAAACTCAAATTAAGGTTTGTTGGGATTTTGATACGTTGTTTAGTTGTTTAGCATACTGAAAGACGCGTGCGTGTGGTGGTAGCGATGGCATGTGAGTGCGAATCAACACTTCAATATGCAGAAAGTTGGTCACCCCACCAGGTAATACTGAACTTTGAAGAAATGTCCGACATATTATCATCAATTTGTAATTTATGTTTTTTTCAAAGGTTCAAGTACTATCTAACCTTTGATTGCAAACAGCTATATATGGTATCAAATGCTTTGATCAATATAACTGTCTGTTTTTGGTTGGTTGGAAGATATTCCTTTTTAGCAATAAGCCTGCCAATGTACTTATTTCTTTTCTGTACATGAAGTTCAAATAAATAAATAATCCAGATTTGTGAACAAGTATTTGGCCACGCTATTTGACCCCCCCTGGAAATCAAACCCGGGACCTCCAGCACGGTCAGGGTGCTGACCATTACACTACGGAGGCGTGATTATTAGTCAGTTAATTTGGTAAATCATAGGTTTTGCCATAATTGAAAGTTTCTAAATAATATTGTATTTTAATATATAACCGGACACAGGAGAGATGGATTATCCATTCTAATTTATACTTTTACTATAATTTTTCGTGGATGGAAGGCATTGAGAATAGCACCTTACTAGGTCATTCCTTCGTTGTTATAGGTTGAATCCTCACCGACCAAACCGGAAGTAGTTAGTGAGCCGATTCCACCCGTTCTACTGACACCGGATGTTCAACCGGAGTCCCCCCAAGTCATCACACATCCCCCACTGGAAGATGGCTATAGTAAGTCTACAGAACCCATTACATATTAAATTGGCATTTACTTTGTAGGCATCTATTATTGTCAATATGAATCCAAGCACAATTTGTAGTAGTTCTACTGAATTGATCTATGTTTTGAATAATATCCTATTTACATAACAGAAGAATCCAATTTTATTTACTGCTTGTAACAAATTACATGACTGCTTGTAAAATTTTAATATATTTTATGAATTATTTTTCCAATCCTTCTCCGGACCTTATGGTGTTTGCACTGCATTATACAAAACTGGTATCACTTAAATCCTAAGTTACGTGAAAGCAAGGTGATCAGTCCCGCCCAAGATGGTAGAGTGAAAAATCACTAATATTTATTTTAACCCATCCTGGAAGTCAAACCCGGGACCTCCAACTTAGTAGAAAAATACAAAATATAAAATAGAATCAGAAAATGCGGGTATGCAACCCTCGGTGCCCTAGCCACTGCTGTTCTTCCCCTTTTCCTACCTTCTCTTCCTCCGCCTTTCATATAAACCAGTCATCTCCACACATTTCCATAGCCTATCAAATATTGTACTCTTCTATATTGTCAAGAGTGTATACCGCAGAACTGCAGTAAAACCGCGCTAATCTCATGTAGTGCATGTAGCGCATAAGGCTAAAAGAAATAATAACATTCATATCCCTAATCTAATGTGTATTTTTTGTGACATCTTTTCAGTTTATGTTGGTTCGTTGAAGGTGCAAGTAATCGATAACCTGTTGCGCTGTCCCAAGGAAGGATGCTTCAAGAACTTCAGAAAGGACAACTTTCTCCAAATGCACGTAAAACACTATCACAAGGAACTATCCGGCTTTCTGGGAGATACTCCCAATGTAGCGGATCTCGCATATGCGAGGACCATCGTGGAAGATGTCATTCCGGTCAAAGCCGTAGAGAAACCTCACAAACCAAAAGAAAAGAAAGCTCCACTGGTACCTCTGACTCCCAAAGAATCTCCCAACATAGTCATAGAGGAGTTTTTAAACATCCCGATAGAGCCTCCTCCGAATGAGCCGACGACACCGATTAAAAATACAAACGCTTTAGAAGCACTAGACAAAAGTCCGAAACTCAGGACTCTGCTGGAGAGTAAATCGGAAGTCAAGAGTGAACACGGACTGCCGAAAACGAAAATCGAATCCTCGCAAGATCTCGAAGAGTTTATGACCACGTTCAAAATTAAAAATGACCCGCCGGCGCCGCAAGACGGACCCAAGTCCGACGGTAGAAAGCCAATCAAGATCAAGATCGAGAGGGAAATAACCAAGAGCCGTGTCAAGTCGATAATTTCTAAAATTGCGAGCGAAGAAGGCGGCCGATCGAGGAGCCAGTCTCCCAAGGTCAAATCGACAGCTTCCGCATTCGAACAACCAATCAAAATGGAGGACCCGGATCATATCACTCATCCGTACGAATCGAACATATTCCCGACCCCGCACAAGTCGAAGAAGAAGAGCAAGAAGCGGAGGTCGGAGAGCGTGGACAGCCACCCGAGCAAGAAACGCAAGTTCCAGAATTTGGACATCCTCACGGCCTTTACGGACGACCACGAGGAGACCAGGTCTAGTTTCGGCACGCCGGACATGATGGCCGGACCTCAGATGATCGTCAGCACGCCGCACATTCCCGAGCCGGTCCTATCGCCTCCCAAAGTCGAGTTCAAAGAGGAGAGTAATCATTCTACATTTGTGACAGATGGTAAGAATTTTATCATTTATTTTTTACTTTATTAATGTTCTCATATCGCTAACTCCTTTCAACAACATCATATATCAAAAATCGACAATCTTCAGTTGTGCATGTTTTCGTAATGCCCAGAAAATGTACTACCTATATCCCAGCAAAAGCGGCATATTTTTAACTTAATATTTACACGCCATAGGGCAGAAAGTGTTGTTCTTGAATTTTGAAGAAAAGGTGTTGTTTAATTATTTTTTTAAATTTACTAAATATTTTTCAAATGGAGAAAAAACCTTCAGGTTTTACCTAAAAAGATCTGTTGCACACTAAAAAGTTCAATAAGTGGCTTGATATTTATTTTTAAAATGTTTTATTATATTTTTAAACTTTAAAAATGATCTCCTGAAAAAACAAGTTTTTTGATATTTGACGTTGTTGAAAGGAGTGAGCGATATACCAGACAAGGAATTACAAATCTAGATTGTCAATCAATTCATTTTCTGTATTAATTTTATTGGAAGCTTTTACAAGATTTTTTTTTTCTATATTCAACCGAATTTTACCAAAAATGTTATTATTATTTATACTAAGTGCCTACTGACATTTCGCACACTCCTTTCAAGAACGTCATAAATCAAAAAACTTGATTTTTCAGGAGAACGTTTTTAAAGTTTAAAAATATAACACAATGTATTAAAAATAAATATCAAGCCACTTATAGAATTTTTTATT
Organism: Brachycentrus maculatus; assembly: GCF_059751285.1. Classification (NCBI taxonomy): domain Eukaryota; kingdom Metazoa; phylum Arthropoda; class Insecta; order Trichoptera; family Brachycentridae; genus Brachycentrus; species Brachycentrus maculatus. The sequence continues at coordinate 548,615 of NW_028281135.1, forward strand.
GTGCAACACATCTTTTTAGGTAAAACATGAAGGTTTTTGTCCATTTGAAAAATATTTAATATATTTAAAAAAATAATTATACAATACCTTTTCTTCAAAATGCAAAAACAACATTTTCTGCCCTGTAGCGGGTAAATATTAAGTTAAAAATTTGCCACTTTTTCTGGGATATAGTACATTTTCTGGGCATTCCGAAAACATGCACAACTGAAAATTGACGATTTTTGATTTATGACGTTCTTGAAAGGAGTGAGCGATTTGTATAATTTCTGAGTAGGTACTTTTTGTGATTTTTGATTTTTTTTAGATTATCTGCTGTATTTTCAAATAGAGAATGTAGAACAAATAGTGTACATGAAAGAAAAATTTTGTTTGTCATTTTTTCTTACAGCTGGTGAGAAAATCAAAATTGTTCACATGAAGAGAGAGGAAATTATCAATTGCCATTGTGGGTATGTTCATCTGAGTTATTTTAATGTAAAAATATGCAGTAAATAGTAATCAAATGACTTTTGTGTTAATTTTTTTTAAAGAAGTCGTAAATGTTAATGTAATTCATTTACAACATTTTTGCTTTATTTCACAGCTGACTTGATTATTGATTTTTCAGGTTTGGTGAAGAAGATGGACTCATGATCCAGTGTGAGCTGTGCCTCTGTTGGCAACATGCCGTATGTCACAACATAGAGAAGGAATCTGAGGTAATCACTTGAATTCGTTTGAAAGGGACTCTCAGGGCGTTGTGTTCCCTCCAATAACACAGTACCTATCTCAACCTTAAAGGGGGGTTTACTGTTTTATATTACAAGGCAAAGTGGAGTGTAAATGCAGCATAGGAAGAAGACATATAATACTTTTATGTAATATGTAATATTACATAGGAATACAAAAATTGTCAGCCTGTATCAATTATATTTTATATTGATATTCTCATTGTTAGAGTCGAGTTGTAAAAAACATGGCTGAACTCCATCGAGGCGCAAATAGCATGGCTGTCCAAACTTAAAGCATAGTAAGGGACATTTTTAGGTAGTACGTTTGTTTTGCATTTTTGTGAATTTTTTTTGTCAAAAGTGCACAAAAAATGTCCCTTACTGTGTTTTGAGTTTGGACACCTGAGCCGGTATCGCTCACACAACTTCCCCAAAATTGGACATCTTTATCTCAGAAAGTATCTTTAACTTATTTTTCTTATACAAACTCATACTAAATGACGTTTCAAAAGATTATTTTGTTGGCAAACCGGGAAGAAAAGGTTTAGGATTGAAATGGGGTGTGTGTTTCCAGGTGCCGGAGAAGTACGTGTGCCGCATCTGCCTGAAGCCTTGGCGCGGGCGACGCTCGCAGCGGCACCTCAACAGCCAGGAGTGGCTGTACGAGGGCCGCCTGCCCCGGGCCCTGCGCCCGCCCGGCGAGGGAGACGCGCGCCGCGCCGCCGCCCTCAAGCGCAGCCACCAGCTCGCCGGCAACCTGCTGCACGCCGCGCACCTGCTCACCTCCCTGCGCTGCAAGATCCAGGTCTCCCAGTGAGTGCTCCTCGTGTCCCTTCACCGGTCAGGTTAGGTTAGGCAACCTGCGCTGCAAGTTAGGTTAGGTTCCCAAGCGCAGCCACAGAAAAGTACAATGTATATGCTTATAAAAAAAATATATAAATGTAACAATAATTTTCTTTCTTCTTCCTTAGATCCAGATCAAGTGCAAAGGAAGAGCTAACGTGATTTGCACCAGTATATATTTTTTTTGTATTTTGGCAAATCCTTTGCATTTGTATTGGTTATGACGTCATAGCGATAATTTCATAGAAATTATTTAGGTAATATGATAGTCGCTTATGAGTCAAAACTATCATATTACCTAAATAATTTTTGGTACGAATCGGAATAATCAAAAATATAGAACATGGGAGACATCTATTGGAATGATGAATAAAGACAACAACAATTAATAAATAACAATTTTACATTTTTTCAAGTGAAATGTGTTTATTTGATTTGATTTCATCTTTCAGGAAGAAAGATCACCCGAAGCTGTATCTATGGTCCAAGCCGTGGGACGATGTTGACCCGATGATGAGCGAGGAGGCGGACTCAAAGGGCATCAAGCAGGAGATGGCGGAGTCGCAGAACAGCCGCGAGTCGGAGTACACAGACACGTACGAGGACATCACCATCGACAGTGTCAAGCTGGAGGAGCGGGGCGACGCGGAGGAGGCGGACGACGGGGTGCCCAAGTGCGACAACGAGGTGGAGCTGTCCACCAGCGAGCCGCAGTTGGCCGGACTGCTCGGCGGTGACGAGAACGGTCTGCATCTGCCCATCACCAAGTCGGAGCTGGACACCCTGGCCAAGACGGTTCAGAATGATTACTGTTAGTATACTTGTTCATTCAGGTGTTAAAAACTTTGATATATCAGGGGCTCCCAATCTTTTTCAGCCCGCGGCGCACTTACAAGTTTAGTATTTTGTCACGGCGCCCTACTTTAGTAAGCAATTTGGAATAGATATAGTGACTATTTTTATAAATATTATAGTTGAAGAAATAGGTACCTACAATAATAGTAGTTGGGTAGAAAGATGCAAGCGCTCAAAATAGAAATTGTTGCTTTATAGGTACCCGAGAATATTTGTGGTTTCGGATAATGATAGAGGATCGACCTACGGAAGCGCCCCTCTTTACTTTCTACGGTGCACCAGGGCGCCGCGGCGCACACTTTGAGAACTCCTGTATTAGATAGTTTTTTATACTTACGGAATGTGGTGTTATAACTATAAGTTGTATAAATGTAGTATTTTAATAACCACTTCTGTAATTTACATTTATTGATTCGGCAATTACTCTATAGTAACATTTATCCATTTTTAATTAAAGTTTTACTTGGTAAATTCATACAAATAAAAACTAAAAGTAACGGTATCGCCGCATATATATTAGCGGCTATTTTGAGTGTAAAAATAAAACGGTTAAAAGAAGAAACAAAATCATGGTTTATCATCAGGGATAATATAAAACACCAGTTTTGAAAAAAAATTACATTCAGAATTGACCTATCTGCGTCATCCCACAGAATAGGATTATCTGAACGACAGAGCTAGAGATATAGCTGTTACAGTAGCTCATAAGAAGAAATCTATCGGAAATAAGTGACAAGCCACGTATGAAAATTTAACTATGTACTAAATATATAAAAAAAAATTGGGGTCAAGGGATCTTGCATTCCTTATGTCACTTCGACCATATTAGGTCTATTGTGACCTCTCTCTGTATTACAGCTCACTGCCAAGACCTGCATGAGTCATGTAACTCGTGACTTGTCTTGGTGGTAGGAGCTTCACCTTCTTGGAGTTTAGTAAAGGTCCTCCAAGGATGTGACTTTGTTTGTGAGCGAGTGCGTCACAATTGTAGAGAATGTGGGTTGGCGTTTCGTTATCATCCATACAAAATCTGCATACTGGGGAGCATGAAGTGAAATTTTTGTCATATACAGTCTGCCTCAGTATTCCTCAGTCTGCAGTGTCCTGTCAAGGTCCTGGTTAGGATCCTTATTTGTTTTTGTACTAATATGGAGTTAACATCTTTGTTGTAGCCTGCGCCCCCCAACCTGAAGCCGCCATCGACCCGTCGGAGTGCCGCCTGCGCCTGCTGCAGCACGTGGAGAGGACACAGGCTCTGCTGGACGCGCGGCTGGACTCCATCGAGGCGCAAATAGCAGGTACCGCTCGCACGGCTTCCCCAAAATGGGGAAATCTTTATTTCAGAGAATATGTTTTTTTTTCTCATTTTTCTTATACAAACTGATATTGTATGTTTAAAAAATAATAATTTTTGTATTGTTGGCAGAATATCAACATTGAGAAATGGAATAAAATATTAACCAACAAAAAAATATGGAAAATATGTATATTTTTGTTTGTTTTCCATAATTTTATTTAAAATTTTATGTGAAATAATTTTTCGCATTACTATTTTTTTTTTCAAATTATCACATGTTTTTTTACATGAAACAATTTTTTTTGAGACAATTCTATTAGCAGTCTTCTTTTTATATTTTTATTTTTAATAACAGATTTTCAAATATGCATGTATTGCAGTAACAAATAGATTTGAAAGTGAATAGCCAACACTTTTTTTACATACATATCGTTCACTCCTTTCAAGAATGCCATAAATCAAAAAACGACAATTTTCAGTTGTGCATGTTTTCGGAATGCCCAGAAAATGTACTATATCTCAGCAAAAGTGCCATATTTTTAACTTAATATTTACCCGCTACAGGGCAGAAAGTGTTTCTGCATTTCGAAGAAAAGGTATTGTTTAATTATTTTTTTAAATACACTAAATATTTTTCAAATGGAGAAAAAACCTTCAGGTTTTACCTAAAAAGATCTGTTGCACAGAAAAATGTTCAATAAGTGGCTTGATATTTTTTTTTAATACATTGTGTCATATTTTTAAACATTAAAGACGTTCTCCTGAAAAATCAAGTTTTTTGATTTATGACGTTCTTGAAAGGTGTGAGCGATATAATATACATGTACAAATGCACTCACAAGGAGTATATGTCCGTATTTATGCACACTCTTCATAAGAGGTTATGTCTCAATGACTCAAATGTCCGTTTTCAGAACTAGAATCTCAGGATCCGTCCCTGGCTGATGATGAAACTCCCGAGTACTATCCTCGCACCAAGCAGACTATACAGATGCTCCTGCGAGACCTGTCAACCATGGAGCAACTCGGAATGATCAGCTAAATCTCAAAATAACTGATGTTATCATATGACTTTGTATAGTTCAACTACCAATGTACAAGTATATCGCTTTCGTAATGTTACACAAAAACGTGAAGTGAAAATTCTCTAGTAGCTCTGGGAGTCGAGACAAACATGTAAATGTTGTAGAAGTTGTTAAAGGTAGAATATTTTATTTGTGGCGTGCATAATGTATTGTGCGTACACTTTTTGGAGTGAGAGTTCTTTAGGCGAGTATTTTTTCTTTCTTTTTTGGTATTAGTACCAACTGTAATAATAATAATAATAATAATACCCTTATCCGCACCCCAATGGTGCATAGGGCACTGCTTCATATAAACACAGTGTTATCTTGATCGTTTACACATGAAGGAAAGGTGATCAGCCCTCCGCTTCAGGTACCAGTCCAGGGTAATATTGAATAAATATTACAGTGAAAAAATCACTTATATTTATTTGACCCACCCCTGGGAATCGAACCCGGGACCTCCAGAACGGTAGCCGAGCGTGCTGACCATTACACTACGGAGGCGGACCAACTGTAAACTGCTATATATTTATAAATTGACATTTTTATGCCTAGAGTTATTACTGTATGAAAAGGCATCAGAAACAAGTCTCCGAGTCAAACTTTCTCATGGTTGCTCAGATTTGGAACAGCTAACCTCAAACAATAAGAAAACTAGTCTATGGTAAAAAGCCACAGTAATTGGCACAATATAGAAAAAGACTGGATGAAAATTGTATTGTTCCTACGTACATAGTGGCTACCACAGTTTACTCCATGTTACAAAAAATCCTTAATGTGTTGGAATGTTAATGTTTGTACACTTTAAAGAATATAACTAAATAAGAAAGCCGAGAACTGCTTATATCCTTATTGATATTGTATTATATCGAACTGATCACCTTGCCATTGTTTTATTCACTTAAAAACATTACATCAATCCAATACACTTTTAACCATTTCCTAAAATACAATATTTTATTTTGGCAGATTTTATTTAAATTCTTAATGTAAATATTACTTTTGTCACCCCGTGTATATATTACTAAGAATATCGTATGTAATTATGATTGATTGTACTTGTATAATAGTACAAATTAATTTAGTACTATAATTTTGTATTTAGTTTTGTAAGCTGCATCTAGAATCTGTGAATAATAAAGTATACAAAACAATGTTTTTGTTTTATTTCAAATGCTTATACATACATATTCTACAATCTCCTTATCATTCATCGTTCACTTACTGTAGCACCACTTAAAAAATTTAATTGTATTACAAGTGTTACTATGTATATTAAGTGGTATTACACTTAATAATTTAAGTTGTATTACACATAGTGAATGATGAATGATAAGCAGAGTGTTATACATATTGCCATATCACAAAGTTAACAATGGTTTTAAAATACAAAATCTCTGTACCCGCATATGGTACACAGCCTGCTACTTTTTTGATAATGCTGCCTTGTATTCGAAATTGTGTATGATAGTGCGGTACACAACTCGACATACTCCATGGCGTAGTCGGGTAGACGCTTAACTGCGAAACTGGCGTCGCGGGTTCGATTCCCGCCAATTACAAAATAAATTCAAGAAAGATTAATTTTCAAGTGGTCTGTGTGTTTGTGATGGTTTCACATTTACCTTCTCCATCCTTACTAGCTATTTGCAGAAAAGCCTCTAAAAGTAGAGGCTTTGCGGTTTTCCTTTAAAAAAAAAAAGTCAATCTAATGCCTAGGTTCTACGTGGGAATTTTACGAGACTTTCAAGAGGGTAATATTCTAAAACGAAAGTGCAATTAATTAGTTGTATTTGTTTTAACATTGCATTGTCGCATGTCTCAAATAAACAGCTGATAAAAGCGGTCTAATTACCCCTATTTATTAAATCTTAAACTTTTTAAATAAAATTATGTATTTAACAATTTGATGAATAAGGCCATGTGAAAAACCAACATGTTCCATATTGCCACTGACACATTGCCTTCATTTCCTTGTAAAAATATTAAATATGCACAAACTTAAAAACTAACTTCATTAAAGTAAAGGATGGAGTGCTTTCTGATGAGCTGTTGACAGTAAAGACTGTTTTCAATTTTAAAAGATGGTGAATAATTTAAAAATTACAACTCCTATCAACTTTGTAAGGGTAATTAAGTTTGACAGTTTGAAAAAAAATATGGGAGTTGTTCATTCTTCATATATTATACTGTCACCAAAAAGTAATGAAATTTCGGAACAATTTGTTTTTTATGCTGTATTGGCGGTCGGAATATGATAATATTTTGTGTTGACTGGCAATTACAAGTGATTTGGTCAGACAATAAGTAGAAACATTTTTAATAACTGACTCATAAACTAATCGTTTGATTGGGTTAGAATCATTCCCTTCTTAATTTTTAATATTTTAAATAATCTTATGTGCATAAGTCTTCTATTGCATGCATGCAATTTACTTAGTCCTTTATTAAATATGCTATAAAATATAATATAGCACAGTTCTTTAACCACCAGATCAATTTGTACAAATAGAAAGCTACTGAACCATTAACATGTTAAATGCCAATACTAAAATTAATCAATTTTGAAAATCACAAATAAAAACTTTTTAGTAATTTACGTATTTTAATAATATAATGTATTTTGTTTATTTAATTTTTGATTAGACGATGGGTTCCATAGTTAAAGCTGTTAATTGAGGTGCCCCGGATGGCGCTGTGGTTCATCACACGCGAGGTCACCAGTGCCCCCAATGGTGTTTAACGTGTTAAACTAATCGCCTTATTTTCATATAATCTTTAACTAAGATGACATGACATTAAAGTATCAAGATAAAAATGAGTTCTTTTTACTGAATTTAAAAAAAATTATTGAGAATATATTACACCATACAAAAATCACGCAATAGTGGTCACAATAAATGGTATGTCTCTCATATATAAAATTCAATACAAAAAATCTACAGCTTTATTACAAGTTTTTGAGGTCTTCAGAAGACATTTTTAATTATTTTTTCCCTTAGACTATAAATTTATTTATCTAAATGATTCCCATAATGATGAATCCATCGGGTGGTAGAAAAAATATTACAAATTTTGACAACTTTACAACCAGTCAATTTTTTCTACAGATAGTCGGATTTTGGTCATTGTCCAAATCTCAATCGAAATTTAAAGTTTATTTATATTATTTATATTCGGCTTTCATATTTTTGACAATATATTTAGCCTATCCTATCTGCGAAGTGTTGGATTGTATAATATCCTTCACTGATCTAGATGCGCTTACGGAGAATATTTGCCTAACTGGAACTCATATTGGAGGTATTTTGAAGGTAAGATGTATACAGTAATCATTCCTTATCTCGGATTCATGATCCATTGAATATATTATTCTTCGTCAGTTAGAAAAACGATAGTATATTTGTTGCTACTTAGTTTGTTGGAGCTCTGAGAAGAAAAGGGATGTTGAAAAATAGAAGAAGCGAGGCTCTGAGATTTTAAAACTTATTTTCTATTCCATAATTTTTCTTAAACTTTATACATATATATACACATAATCATTTATAGGAATGTGCTCTCCACTAGGTTTTCCCGTGGCGAGGGCTCTTCAGATCTGAAATATATTTTTGCAAAAAACTTAGGTTCCTATTCTCAAATATTAAAAAGCATATTGCCAATTCATACGTATTATTTATACGTTTTCAGTTTTTGCTCATTATTTGGAGGAAAAATAGGATATTGGAGTGTTTTCACGCTTTTGATCATTCTTTTGGTGAAATCAGCTCTGCAAACAACTCCCCGGACCTTCAGGTAATGCCAATATACATATTAGTATGTATTTATTCAAAAACAAGATATATACTACTTAATTTGAAAGTAACAATAATAAGAAAGGAGATGTTCAAAAAATTCATTATTATATATGAATCTTCGTTCGGAGATCAAATATGTGCTCATTTGTGTTCATGCTGGGCGTCAAAGCGGCATTGGGCACAATATTAGTAAATACTTTTTTTTGGATGTGTTTATATATAGATGCATTTGCATTTCTAAACACGCTTAATGCGTTTAAAATAATTTGAAACTGTGTAAAATTCATAAATATTTTCATGCATGATGTAAAAATAACAATTTTGTATTATTTATTTATTAAGAAAACTATTTTATTGTATCATTGATGATTATTAAATTTTAGAAAGAAGCTGTGGAGGTGATTCGACTTACAAAACTGAAAAGTGATCGTTTAAGAAAAGTTTATGTTTTAATTGTGGCAGTATGTGGAATATTCTGTGCTGCCTACCCGCTCACAGGTCACTATAATTTAGTTCAAAATTAACGTAAATAATATTTGATTTTGTTTAAATACGGGATGTAAACTTCTACCAGTTTTCCATAGAGTGAAGATGGAATTATATGAAATTGGCACTGATTTGTAATTGAATAGGCACAAATTCCAATAGATATTGAATTGATATAAATAAATGTTGATTTTTATCAAATAAATAATAGATTTGTATTAAATATCCCATAAGCTCTTTGCACTTCGAAACATCAATATGTATATATGTACTCCTTGAAGATTTTAACTTATTTTAAATTTTCAGATTTGAGCATATTAGGAAGCCGATTCCCTTATAGAGCGTGGCTACCTCAAGCACTATCGCAAAACTTGGCCTTTGTGTACTGTTATAAGACGAGTGCTATCTTCATTCTTGCATTCCTGGTGCTGGAGTCTGACCATCTTTGCGCCGAGCTAGTTCTACATCTCACAGCACAAACTCGCATACTGAGAAAATCAGTCAGGTATATTCCTCACTGCCCGGGGCTTCATTCAACATAGCATAAATGATACTATGTATGCACACATTAGCATTAAAATATTCGTTCATATTACTATATTGTATGAATTTTCCAACATTTTCACTTATTCTTTCCATAAAAAACATTTTAAATTGATATTCAAATTTACATTTATCACCAAAAAGCCGCGTGTGCGGGACAATGTCTGCCGGGTCAGCTAGTAAATATATTCCTAAAATTAGTCTACTACAGTAAACAATTACATTATATCAGTGTATTAAAAAAGCATATTTTTAGTTATTGATTGATTACTATAATTATTACTATTGATTACTATAGTATGTAATAAATCAATAAAATATGCACTATAGATTACTATCTACTATTGCTCATACTTGAGCAAATGCATTATTTTTTTAGAATCTAGTCTACTTGCATGAATGAACTTTTTACAGGTTGTTATGTAAATTTGTAGATTATTGCGACAGTTCTTAGCTTTGAACGTCAATTCCTTCCCGAGATATCATAATATATATTTTTTTTACCTTCATCTGCACCCAATGGTATATAGAATGTCACAGTTGGTCGATGCGGCACCAATCATCAAAGGGAAGATGTTCAATCCTGCATTTCAAGTCCAGGGTGACATGAAAGTGAAAAATCACTGATATTTATTTTGACCTGGCCAGGAATGGAACCTGGAACCTCCAGCACAGTAACCAAACGCACTGACCACCAGACTGCAGAGGCAGACATATGGATAATAAAAGAGTTTAATCACTAAATTCAGTTATTATAAAACTCTGGTACATATTCATGATTTTAGAGCAATAGGAGAACACAAAGGTACCACTGGAAATTCCAAAATGTCGCTTAAGTCTGCGCCTTCACTGAGAATGTCACAAAAAAATCGAATTGTCAAATGGCAAAAAAAGGAAATATGGAACAGGATGACTTATCAAAACTTCAAGAATTGTGTCATTCATCATCAACATATATTAAAGTAAGAAAAATTGCAAACATCCAATAATTTACGTCCGATAATCATTTTTCAGTGATGCATACATTGGTATGCATCAATAATTGTTATGTAAAAATTTACATTTTTGTTTGAAATATAAACTTATAAATTTATCTTTTTCTGAATATAGAAAAATATAAGAATTATATTAGTTAATTTAGTATTTGTCGATTATAAACTAAAAAAGGACACCATAGAATCTTTTGCTTGGATGGGATACACTTTATTTGAATATTACGAATATGTCGTTACCATATTACTTTCCATATATTACAATCCACGGAAAATCAGGAACTTTTTTTATTTGTTGTCTTATATATTTTAAAAGACTACACAATGTCTTTATCTAAAAGACACGTTTATTTTGATTTTTTTTAATACAGTGCCACATTTTTACAAAAACACAATTTACTTTTTCACCACTTTTTTTTAGTAAACATCTAATTTCAACAATACCTTACCTTCCTCAGGGACACTATAACCGTATATTATATTCAAAAAATGACTGAAACGTTTCTATCTATCCTTGGAACCCTAACTATCCATCAAATCATCCTTCCCTTGGTTCCTCTACCTCTCCTTTTTAACTCCTTACCTGATTCTACTCTTCGATTTCATCAATTTTATAAGTAAAGAATATGTAAATTATTTAATCATTTATACTGTAGCTTATTACTTTTTTTCTTCATTTTTACTTATTTATCTGCTTATTTAACTTATTTCAAACGACTTTAGAAAGATTCAGACCTACTGGTGATACTTCCAGTCTATTTTTGGCTGGTTGAAAGATATTTTATCCTAGCAATAGACCCACTCGCCAATATACATATATTCTGTTTAATAAATAAATCAAAATATATTTGTGTTTATAGAGTTGGCCAGGAAATAGAAGACATTTTTTCTACAACAATTTTGATACAGTTCTTTATTAGTATAACAGGAATATGCCTTTCTGGCCTCCAAATTACTATTGTAAGTAGCCTATATTTAAAATGACTTTTAAGGTAATTTACTACAGTATTAAAATTAATTTATATGTTATAGCGGAAGTTTGATGGCGTACTAGTGGCAATGGTTGCGTATTTCCTGTGTACGGTGACTGAAGTTCTATTGTATTGTGTTCTCAGCAACGAGCTTATCATTGAGGTATGTATTTAACACATCGCTCACCCTTTCAAGAACGTCATAAATCAAAAATCGTCAATTTTCAGTTGCGCTTTCGTATGCCTAGTACGTTTTCGAAATGCCTAGAAAATTACTATATCCCAGCAAAAGCGGCATATTTTTAACTTAATATTTAACCGCTACAGGGCAGAAAGTGTTGTTTTTTCATTTTGAAGAAAATGTATTGTTTAATTATTTTTTTCAATAAAATAAATATTTTTCAAATGGAGAAAAAACTTCAAATTTTACCTAAAAAGATCTGTTGCACAGTAAAAAGTTCAGTAAGTGGCTTGATATATATTTTTAATACATTGTATTATATTTTTAAACTTTAAAAACGTTCTCCTGAAAAATCAAGTATTTTGATTTATGACGTTCTTGAAAGGAGTGAGCGACATGTTAAATGCCAATACTAAAATTACTCAATATTAAAATTCACAAAAAAAAATTTTTTGGTAATTTACGTATTTTAATAATAAAATACATTTACTTTATTTAACTTTGTAATTTGACAATAGGTTCCATAGTTCCATAAGTTGGAGTATTTACAAGGCTAACGACCTGTTATAGGCTGGTTTAGTGATCACTTTACAAACATGCAACATTCACCATTCTACCCATGATTGACCATCACACTACTCTTACTATTTTTGGAACTCCTAGATATATGATCAATTTCACGACAGTACATATGAATTAACAACAGCCATCTAATATCAGGGCTTACGACCCATCATAGGCTGGTTTAAACTTCATTTCTACTTTTACTCATAGACATTGACTGCATCGCATAATTATCTGTATGTAAATATCAAATTTTAAGAATGAAAAACTGCAAAACTTGGATATGTAAATTGCAAAGCACCCTCGAAGTGATTTCTTACAAAAATGACGCTATATAAATTAGCCATTTTTATTATTATTATTGTATGTAGAGCGAAAAGTTAAGCAGAGCAGCGTACGAGTGTGCCTGGATGAATTCTAACATTCGGATTCGACGAGGCCTGCTCATCTTCATGGAGAGGGCCAAAGTACCGCTCTGTGTCACAATAGGAGGATTCTTCACCCTCTCTCTCGATACATTTACACAGGTATGACAAAACTGGATTTTTTTCGCATATCGTAGTCGTACAGGAGAATGTGACCAACTAACAAATCGTAAAATGTTCAGGAATCAAAGTCACTTTTGCTTGGCAAGAAAATAAATATCAATGCAGTTTGTCATTTTTAACAAGTCAATATATTATACTTCCCAGTTTAAAATCCTTTGGGATTTTTTTCAGGGCAATATTAAGCTAATAAGATATCAAATAGTCAATGATCACGTTTTTTTAAGAAATGCACTTGGTCACTTTCTCCTGTATGACTACGATATTAACACTATGTCATCCGCAATCCTCACCAAGATTTTTTTGTTTGGCGCCGGTAGGACTGTTAAGATTATTTGGCTTGTCGCCGGCGGTTTTCCAGGGTTTTGGAGGATCATAAATCCTCTAGTTTTAGTAATCTCATTTTCAGTTGTCACGAGTTCTCAATCCTGTCTATTCATAAAATTTCTAACATAACGTAAATAAATGTTAGATTATTATATTATATATACATATATATTAATTTATTTATATGTTCTTGAGTACTTACATAGTATTTCTTATTTGAATGACAGGAATAATTAAATCAGTCTTTTAAATATCACCAGCGGTTTTGCCAGGTTTTGGGGAGATCATAAATCGTTAAGTTTTACTAATCTTATCCTCAGTTTTAAATACTGTTTATCTATATTAACAAAATTTCAAGGGTAATGTAAATAAGTGTAAGATTTTTTTTATTATATATTCATTTATTTAATTATTCTTGAGTACTTAGTATATCTTTTTAGATGATAAATAAATAAATCAGTCTTTTAAATGTCACCAGAAATTGCCCGATAATTTTCCACTCAAAACAAATGTAGTCACACCAATATTTTTCGCCTGACACCAATATGATGTCACCTGGCGGCAAAGCGTTACTATGAAATAAAAATGAAATATTTAGTAGTCATGCTTGAGATATTTTTTGAAAATAAAAGATTTATTATCCATTTATTTACTGTTGACAGTTTCACAGAGTATGTTTAAAGAGTATGTATTTAAATAATTTATTAGTCATCATGTTTATTTTATTCCAGATTCTCAGCAAGTCATATTCCATTCTTGTCGTACTAAGGAACTTTATATGTGAAAAGGACTGCTTAAGTGATCATAATGTTGAAAATTAGTAATTCACCAAACAGTCTCAAGCATATTTAAATTCGTTGATGTCACTTCAAATTCACACCGTTTTATTTAGAAATATTGTAAAAAAAAATCCTGTGAAAAGAGAATTTAGTGTACACGCATACATGTCAAGGATGACAATTACATTTACAAAGATTCGACAATCAGCTTTTTACATACCACTGAGAGTTTCATGGCATTTTTTTAAGCCGTCAAATACTTTCTTTACCCATCACCAATCTCTTTGACGATCTGTTCTGGAAATTACACTATATTTTACATAATAAAATTAATCTTCTGGGTGCTTCTTGCGGATGTGGCGCAACAAACCATTCCGCCTCGAGTATGTCTCAGGGCAGTGTGGACACGGATGTGGTCGAAGTTTGCGATGAACGGATGTCACATGATCGTGAAGGAGAGTTTTGTAACCATACATCTTCCCACATTCCACACACTGAAATAACACGCAAGTTTTATTGAATTTACTAATGAAATATCTTCCTATCAATTAAATATTAGAAACACCTAATTAATGGCAATTCTGTTTTTAACAATGAATGTTTAAGGACTATATTATCATCATAATTGTAGGAATACATATTTATATACATATTTTATAATACTATTTCGCTGGCAAGCAACCCTTATACTTCTTGTGATATCTTACATCATTTTTAGTATGCACAATTCTTTATTTTAGGTCTTTTTTTAGTGTCTATATTAAGTTAAAAAAAGATAAAAACAATAAAAAAAAAGGATGTAAAAAGAACTCCACCGACAAGACACACAAGGTGGCTTAGTGGGCTCCAAAAAAATGTTAATTGTGTTTATTAATTTTTAAATGAATGTATATAGTATATAGTTAACATTAAATGTTTTAAAATAAAATAATAAAAAAAGCAGACTATTAAATTTATTTATAACAGTTTTGCATTTCACCAGCCAACACTTTTGTTACTTGAAGTCAATCTTCTACCTAAAGAGACGTAATATGAACATTACCTCGCAAACATAGTCATGACGTCCAGAATGGAGAGCAAGGTGTTTTCTTAATGCAGCTGCACTGCCCAATATACGCAAACGCTTGGGACATCATAAAATTGCACGCATCTCTAAGGTTGCAAGCAAGGGCATTGTAAGGGCAGCCCACCCTGAATGATTTATGCAACTTTTTTATACAGTAATAATATGTACATACTACAATACGAATAATTACAAATTATATTATTCACATTTAAATAAAAGACACTAGTGGCAAAAATATCGTATGACAGATTAATACGATATTTGTAGCAAAATCTTGATCATGAACTGGTCTCCAAGTAAAAAGAAGTCTTGTATAATCAATTAAATTAAAAGTTTCACAATTATTCTATGGGAAGGGGATAATATGGGTGCATAGTACTAAAATTCTAATTTTGATGTCTGGACTGGGGACGAAAAAATAAAATAGATCCTATTTTTCCATCAATTCTAATTCCTTTCTTATCCTTGAAGGCCTGTAAAAACCACTTTGGGAAAAATAGGTATCAACAAACTTTACCACTTGAAGTCTCAAAGCAGTACAGATGAGATATTACATTCGCACTTATAATCCAAAGGGAGTTTTTATGTAAAAGTTTATTGATGCAACCATTTTAAACCTGCAGTAAAAACTAGATAAAATAAGAGAAAAAAAACGATTAATATTTATTTTAAAAAAGGTTTATTCTGACAACATTAAATCATAATTATTCCAGAATTAAATTTATCAAAAGAAAAAGAAACTATCAGTACAAAATTTACAATTAAAATACATGTAAAATTCTGTTAAAATTTTGCACTGATAATTTTTAGACAACTATTTTCATTATTTTCAACCTTCATAGAATTTAGGAAGTTCATTTCCGAGAATAACTTTCCTTTCGATTCCATCCTTGGTGATGACACCGAGTCGTATGACTCCACCGGATGAACCATCACGGGCCATTGCGAGAGCCAGGCAGTTGGTGACAAAGCTGACAGCTTCCGCGGCAGTCATGTCCTTCTTGAAGTGGGCATCCACGTAGCCATAGATGTAACTTGATCCTGACCCTCCGATGGACACGGCGGCGCGACTGCACATTCCACCAATCGGGATGGAGTAAACTTGGCCTGAGAAAAAATTGTTTTGAAGTAATGTAAACTCAACACTGGAAAAGGGGGTCTCATAAGGAAATATATCGTAGTCGTACAGGAGAAAGTGACCAACTACCAAAACGTAAAATGTTCCGTCACTTTTGCTTGGCAAGAAAATAAACACCAAAGCAGTTAGTCATTTTTAACAAGTCAATATATTATACTTCCAAGTTTAAAAGCAATATTAAGTATTAAGTATTAATATTGTTGATATCTTACTAGCTTAATATTGTTTTTCAAAGCAATATTAAGCTAGTAAGATATCAAATAGTCAATGATCACGTTTTTGTAAAACAATGCACTTGGTCACTTTCTCCTGTATGACTACGATATGTATCACTCAATTTTGCGTGCTTTGCCGATTAAAAAAATAATTAAAAGGATATATAAATATATATAAATGAGGATCATGAATGCAGTGCTTGTGCAACAATATTAAAGACAAGTTTAAAAAAAATAGATGTTAAGTCAAAAAGTCCATTCCATTAAAAGATAATGATTTGAAAATATTATCATAAATTGTAATCACCACAGTATTTTCATACATATTTATTTTAACATAAACTCTTTACTTGAAAATAATATATTTACAAAATTAGATTAAAAAATTGACACAAAAAAAGATAACTGTGAATCAGCCAGCATTCATCTCTGCTCCCAATGTCATACTATGTATTTCCTAATTTTAATTATATGAAACATCTTATTTTTAAGAATTACTCTAATCTCCAATGTATGTAAAATGTAGGCATTTATTTTCTGAAGAGCTAAGTTGCCATTAGATACATTTGTGAATATATGAGTCAGTAAGTACTGCGTATTTCATTTTTTAAAGGTAGATTGAAAAGCTTATTTTTACTTTGTTATCACTAAATAAATTTGGAGACTGGAGCAGAAAATCTCCATAATTAGAATGTATATAAACCAGATCGCATCATGTAGTATACTGACCTGTTAAATTATAAAAAGTCTAAAAGTACAGGCTGTAAGATCGTTTTAAACACTTTGTTTATGGGCACGAATAGGTGCGTCATCATTTTAACGAAAGATTTGTGATCAAGAGTTGGTAAAAAGTAAACCTACCTCCATTTTGGTCATCCCACCCTGCCACCAAGATTCCGGCCATCAGCGAATCTCTGTAGTTGTAGCAGAGGTTCTTGAACAGCGCAGCTCCGGTGGCCACCAGCGGCTTGTCTCCAATCTCCAGCTCCATCTGATGAAGACCTGAATGTAAAAGACTCCTATTATAAATTACAAAATCCTCACCAACATAATACCATAAATAAGTTTATTTGCAGAAAAATGTATGCCACTAAAGGCAGGGTTAAAAATGTACCGGAGCAAACTGAAATCCGCGATAGTCAGCAAAAAAACGTTTCGGTTTAGAAAATTGGTGTCAATATAACTCAGAATGCAGTGATTTAAATTATAATATTATGGAATGGTCTAGTTCAGGGGTTCCCAAAGTGAGCGCCGCGGCGCCCTGGTGCGCCATAGAAAGTAAAGAGGGGCGCCGTGAGTCGATCCTCTATCATTATCCGAAACCACAAATATTCTCGGGTACCTTTAAAGCAACATTTTTTTTTTAGAGCTAGCATCATTCTACCCAATTACTATTATTGTAAGTACCTACCTATTTCTTTCCACTATAATATACGTATATACATATATAGTCACATTGTCTTATCCAAATAGCTTACTTAAGTAGGGCACCGTGACAAAATACTTAACTTCTAAGTGCGCCGCGGGCTGAAAAAGATTGGGAAACCCTGGTCTAGTTCATAGGCTGGAAAAGTGTGACTCCCGAGCCCCATGTGGCTCATTGACTTTTTTAGTGCAGCTCTGGCACAAATATCCGGGGGAAGGTACTTAAAGAGGGGGGGGGGCAAACACACTATTCAATTAATTCGCAAATTATCTGCAGGGTACGCGGAGAACTTAGAACTTACTGGCGCAGAAGTCCTGGCTAACGAGAGAATATCGTGAAAAAGAGACTTGCCCTTTCTCTGTAACTCGCTATGCGGAATGTCATTAAGAGAGCAACTATTTCACTTTTTTTTTGCTCGATATGTGAATTACTCATTATGAGAGATTCCACTGTATTTGTATAAAAAATACTTACCAAGTTGATATGCAACAATATCAGCTACAGCTTGCGTATCAGCCGCGGACCCGGACCTACAGCAGTAGATGTAATCTGTGATGCGCGTCAGTTTGTCCGTCACTCTGTTGGCTATGTAGGCACCCGTCGTGGTGCGGGAATCCGCGCCGATAACTACGCCATCCTTGAACTCTACGGCCATGATGGACGTCCCGGTGCTGTGCTCCGTCATCCAGTCCAAATTACCGATCGGCATCGATTCCGCTCCCATTGTCATTGTCGGCATCATAAATCTGAAATTAAGATTACATATTTCAACATAGTAACTATATTTCTGCTTTAAAGATCAATTTAATCTACTAACAAATAAGTAGTTGTAACCGCTTATCGAATTTGTAATTTTTTAAAATTTATTTATTTATTTAAACTTCATGTACGGAAAAGAAATAAGTACATTGGTGGGCTTATTGCTAAAAAGCAAAATCTTCCAACCAACCAAAAATAAACTAGTGATATTGGTCAAAATGTTTGATACCATATATAGCTGTTTGCAATCAGAGGGTACATGAACATTTAAAAAAAACATAAATTGAAAATTGATGACAATAAGGAAGGCAAAGAAAAAAGGGAGTTCAGGGAAGGAGGTAGAAGGAAAAAATAAGGGATGAAGTTTTGATGGACAGTTAGGATTTTGATGATAGATAGTAATTAATGTCTCAGACATTTCTTAAAAGTTATTACAGAAGGTGCATTTTTTACAAGGAAGTGTAATTCATTCCATAGTCCGGCCGCTTGGACGGAGAAGGAATTACTAATGAATGATGTGTATGCAAGGAATGGAATGTGTTCTTTCTTGGGAAGAACGTATTCTAACAAAATAGCACAATTTCATGTTGTCAAACATAAATTGAAGAAGCATTGAATCGAATTTCATTTTATCTTACATCAAAGAGCACGATAAAATATATACTCCAGAGTAAAAAATTGACGCAATAATGTAAAGTATCAAGTATATCATAAAAATTATTCTAACTTTAGTAAGCAAAAAACAAATGATTGCTGAAACCTTATACATATCCAAGTTTCACAACATTAAAAATCATACCAAATCAAGTAATATATTATTAATTATGAGATAATCAGTTAAATCGTGTATATTCTTACCTTTAATATAAATTAGAATCTTTAAATTATGAATATAATCAAGACCTGTTTGCAGGTTAGAAAGTTTTTGTAAAGTCACCGGAGTCGCCGTTTGTTCCTGTCATTCTGTTGATGTCGGTATTACAGGAATCTATTCTGTTATTTCCTACTAACAGAAAACTATATTACCGACAAACAGTTATTTTTCTACTTTTAAATAGATGTCACGCTACATTTTTTTCTCCTACTTTTAAATCTACTTGACAACAGAGTCCGCTAATGATGCCCTATATTTGTTGATGGGTTTTACTTGTATAATAATTATTAAAAATAACCAATTTCTTTGTCACCGGTTTTTTATTTACTTATAAACATTTAAAAGTATATATATTTTCTTCGACTAAATACCTATCACTTCGTTTTTTTTTTAATTTTATTTTAACTTCATGCACAGAAAAAATCTACATTGGCGGGCTTATTGCTAAGAAGCAATATCTTCCAACCAACCAAAAACTGACTAGTGATATTAGTCAAAACGATTGATGCATTGTATAGCTGTTTCTGCAATCTGGGGGTAAATAATAGAGAGACACAAACAACAACAAAATTTGGTATCATTACATTACCCCAATCTTATAAAATACCAATACCTTGATATAATATGTCAACACGCGAAATTCTCAAAAAACAATTATCTAAACACTTTTGATTGACATCTCACATAAATCACAAATGACATCTTTCAAGAACGTCATAAATCAAAAATCGTAAATTTTCAGTTGTGCGTGTTTTCGGAATGCCCAGAAAATGTACTTTATCCCAGAAAAAGCGGCATATTTTAAACTTAATATTTACCCGCTACAGGGCAGAAAGTGTTGTTTTTGCATTTTTAAGAAAAGGCATTGTTTTTTTTTTTTTTTAATATACTAAATATATTTCAAATGGAGAAAAAACATTCCGGTTTAACCTAAAAAGATCTGTTGCACAGTTAAAAGTTGAATAAGTGGCTTAATATTTATTTTTAATACATTTTATTATATTTTTGAACTTTAAAAACGATCTCATGAAAAATCAAGTTTTATTGATATATGACGTTGTTGAGAGGAGTGAGTGATTTGTGTTGCCAAAGTTACACAAGTTAGCGCGACTACGAGTATTTAAATTAATTACTTATTATATACAATGATAAAGCATGATGTTATTGAAAACCGAGTATAAAAATGAAAAGACAATTTTTAGATCGGAAACCGCGTCGTATCAATGCGGTATTAACTTGATCATTAATTATTTTAAACCAAGGTGATCAGTAGAAGTCTGCTTTAGATTTTTGGCTATGGAAGGATTTTATCAACACCGCGTAGATCTGATACGGTGCCTTATGCACTTGGGTGCGGACAGACCCCAGATGAAGAAATATTGTTACTTTACCTTTAAATATTTTTTGCGACATTGCCTGAGTTGGGTTTTGTTGCGGGCAGCGCGCGCGCTTAGAACAGGTGTCCGACATTTTGCAGTTTGCGGAGCGCAATTTTTTCTACTGCCCGGTGCAACTTAAATAAATGAGTATAAAACAGAAAACGGATAAATCTGGGTTGCAGATTGTAATTTTTTATTATATGTATTTTAAAACGCCTGAAAACAAAATGATATTGTAAAGTTTCCCGTAATGTATAAACATATACATGTAAATGTTTTAAATCTTCTGACTATCAGAATGAATCACGTGAAATTATAGTAACTTTTAACATAAAGAGTAAATCCACTCACGAGTAGGTATAGGCTATAAAACGTATAAAGTTGAAGCCTAGGTAGAGCCATGAAAAGCGGTGTTGCATACGCCGTGGCTAAATTTTAGAGCCACTTGGACGTTAGGTAATTATATTAATAAAGTTAATATCTTCTACAATTTTAAGTACTGCCATCTAGTTACCATAAGAATTACACAGGCGCCCTTAATTTATTTATTATTATCTATCGGTTTTTGACAGACTCTAACCTAAAATAAAGTTTAATTATCGAAAAGTTATTTTCCCCCGCCATTTGCAGTCCCTAGAGTCACGTGTCCAGATGTCCCCGAATCTCCCGAAATCCCTTCCTTGTTGAGGTTTATGGAATAAGGTGCCACGACACGGATTTATGGCTTTCCATTTCATTCATAATGCACCATTTTTTTCCGACGACACTCCAAAGATCCGTTGGCGTTTGTATCTGCTTCAGCTGTTCATTTCAAGACACCCGCCATTTTTTCTTCAATTTGGATTCGGAACGTGCTTTGACGCTCTGACGTCAGTTATTTTTAAATCGCAAAGTACCTACCTAACCAATTAGGTAACCAATGAATTTAAAAAGTACTTAATTATTGAATGCGATACCCGAAATATAAAACAGTTTGTTGGCACTCAAATACAGAATTATCCTTTTATGTTTCTGTTCATCGTTTTTGTTTTAATATTTATATTTTATATCTTGGTTCACCGATATAATTATTTTTGTTCATTTATATAGGTATAATCGACATACAATAAGTGTATGATTTTTATATTCCTGTTTACAATATTTATCAATATATTTTTGTAGTGCTTGCATACTTTTTTTTAGTTTTGCTTACTTGTACCGAGTTAGTTTGAGGTCCCGTGGTTAGTGTTGTGGACTCCGAGTCAATGCTTCCAGGTTCAACCCCCACTTTGTCACAATTTGATTCATATTTCCTTAATACGACTTGTTTGAGCTTGTATCAAAACAGTATTGAAATATTAAAATAATTGCACCCATAAAAAATATTAATGTTTAAGTAATTTGTGTTAATTATTTTACAAACATGATTTTTAATCTTTTTTGCTATAACACGTTTTGGAACCACTTCCATGGACAAAAACCTTTTTTTACTACGAAACGTGAAACTCACAGCTTAATACATTTTTAATAAATTATTTTAGCCGAGTTACAACATATATATATAAAGTCGTGATCTATATTATGCATCGTACATCTATATTATGCGGATAAATAAATCTAGGTTGGTACCTATTTAATCCAAGCCCTCTTTTTTTAAATAAAGATGTCGCAGCGGTCGGATTAGCTTTGAATAAAAAGCCCCTCTTACGGTGGCAACACTTTCATCGATTCAAAAAAAGAATTCGAAATAAAGCTCCGAAAAAACCTTTGTAGAAGGATTATCACTCGAATATGGGTCAACACCGTGTTTCGGGAAATCTATGGACTATACTTTTATAATGGTGGTACTAAAGTAGGTACCTGTGTTTTGTCCGTATGAAATTTATTTTCAAAAAATATATTTTAAAGTTTTCCTACATTATAAAATTACATATCTTTCTCAAGCTCCTAGAATTATTCTTATTTCTCTATTTCTTTTCTCTCTTATTTAATGGCATGAAGGAGAAGAAATTAATTCTACACTTCAGGTACAAGTCCATGAGATAAAAATATCTAAACTAACTAACTAACCAACCATCACACCGCTTTCCGCAGGGTAGGCAGAGATAATAGAATGCCTCACCAATCTGTCTTTGTAAACATTATTCGCCGCTTCCACGTTTATGCATCTCCACATACATACGCGCCGATTATTTCGACTCCTAACCTGACCGCTTTCAAGTATGTGACATACTTGATCGTGCCAAGTTTTTGTCGGTCTTCCTCTGCTCCCTTTTCCAACTACATTCGCCTCATAAATTTGTTTTATCGCTCTTTCCTCACTCATTCGTTCCACATGTCCAAACCATTTCAACACAACTTTCGTAATCTTATCGATAATGTTTAATCAGTTTTTTTTGACATCATCATAGAGGAAGATGATATGGAAGTCTGGGCATTTACGAGGCTTACGACCGTCATAGGCTGGTTTAAATGCAATCACTTTAAATACGTGTAACATTCACCAATCCTCCCCATGATTGACAACCACACTACTTAACTTTTAGTTCTATATATGTTTTAAAAAAATAATAATACAATAAATAACTCCTATAATTGGAGATAATCCAGATTTGTGAACAAGTACTTGGACAAACTAGTATGTTGTAAAAAATATTTTTATCGATTTATTTTGACCCCACTGGGAATCGAACCCGAGATCTTCAGCACGGAATCCAAATGCCCTTACCATTACACTACGGAGGCTAAGAAAACGTTTAATACATGGATACGTACTTCAGTTACTTTAAAGATGATATAAAATTTGCAAGGATACTTTGCCACCCACATATAAAATGGATTCAAACAGACGTAGGACGTCCGCAAAAAATGCAATTTAGCACTATACAAATATGCGCATTGCAACGTCATTCATACAATTGTGTTTAAATAATGTAAAGAAGACTTCGATCCCCACGATATCGTGTTAATCAATCAAAGTTCCTGACACATTTCGACAATAAAACGCTTCCACATTATCTGGTATCATACACAAACAATTCCACCCGCGTTTAGCTAAAAATTCGATTCAATTCTATTCACCCGCCGTCCTCGGCTCAATATACACATTTGTTCGTTTATCTTTTAACAGTTTTTGACACAAAAACCGGGGAAAAAGTGCAACGAATGATATTGTATTCGATGAAATAAGGCATTTTTAACAGGGTGACCAGTTTTCAATTGAGATATGGACATATTCTATAAAATTTCTTGACGATTATTTTTAATTTAACTAAAAAACATTTGTTTGTTTTCGCTCTAATACTTATTCACTACTACCCTGGTCTGGTATCTGAAGCGGAGGGCTAATCACCTTTCTTTCATGTGTTAACGGTCAAGATAACACTGCGTTTATATGATGCAGTACCCTATGCACCATTGGGGTGCGGATAAGGGTTTGAAGAAGAAAAATATGAAAAACGTAACCCAATGTCACTTGTCTTCGTTCTATCATAGTGCATTCAATTTTCGCAATTTTGTATCGCAGTATTGCATGTTTTAGAAATTTAAAACATAATATCAATCTAGTTTTTTTTGGTTTGTACTTATGTAAAATTATTATCTGCTCACAGCGTATAGGGTTGAAACTTTAACCAGTTTCTCTATACTTTTTTGTTGTTGGATGGTTGGAAGATATTGCTTTTAGCAATACGCCCCCCAATATACATATAATATATTCAGTAAAATAAATTTAATAAAATAAAATATTTGGTTCATCTAATTTTGTCAGATATCGAAAAAAGATAAATGTATCAAGAAATTACAATCTTTAAAATTTCAACAACAAAAAACTATCCAAATCAAGTTTTTCAAACAAACGAAAGTTAAAAAAAATAGAGTTTGATAAATACCAAATTTTTGAGGTTGGAAATTTCACTGAGCATAACGCAATGGGTTGCGTAGTTATTTTTTTTTACATATTCAATATAGAGCAAAGATGAAGGTAGAATACAGTGGCTCAAGGTTTGAATTGATTTTTTTGTGTACTTTTCGTCACAATGTTAAATTTCACAGAATTTGTGAATACGCCTAAAAACTGTTATTATCGTTGTTTTTTTTTATTTGACATGATCTTAAATTACATATAAAAAACACGTTTTTTTTGTTATTTAAGTATGTATTTGTAAACGTTTATATTTATATCTGTAGATGGAAGTGTCTGAAGCTCCGAACTTCTTACAAAATATAATACTTAAGCGGTAAAAAACCAGTATTTTATTTGTAATTTAATGTAATACCGCAAAGTGAATGCTGAAACAATAACTAACCTGAAATGATCTTATAATTAAAATGTAACATTGTTTTAAAATCACTACAAATATTTTAACTTAATTATAATGTCAACCGGTTTCGAAGCTAACCGTTTCTTTATCAAGACTGATTAATACTATTTTTTTTATCTGATCTTATTCGAAATACAAACAACTTTTCTCTTAACTCTTTAGCCATAAAATAAATATTTTTAAAACACTTCTTTCTATATTTAATCCTGTTCATAAGTTTTTTCTCAACTGAGATTTAAATGACTTAAATCGTCCCACGTTGACAGGAATTGTTGGTGGCCTTATTTCATATATCTTGAACTTGGAAAAGCATAGTCAATTTAGGTATCGTTCAATAGAGCTTACTTCAAGCAAAACTAATTGAAGGGTGTACATACTCAAGGAATGACTATTAATGTTTTTTATGACAACGTTATAATGCACTTTTATATGATAAATAGTATTTTGATATTATTTTGTCAATTCTAAAATGTCGATTTGCAAAAGTCAATTTTGAAGCCACGTGAATAGTTCAACGACATCACACACAATTTTGTGTTTGATATTCTATTTTTAATTTTTAAACTAGGTATTGATAAGTGTTCTGTTAATTTTGTTGAATTTTAAAATAAGTAGGTACCACATAACTTATGCAACTGTATATATACATATCGCTCACTCCTTTCAACAACGTCATAAATCAAAAAACTTGATTTTTCAGGAGAATGTTTTTAAAGTTTAAAAATATAATACAATGTATTAAAAATAAATATCAAGCCACTTATTGAACTTTTTTACTGTGCAACAGATCTTTTTAGGTAAAACCTGAAGGTTTTTTCTCCATTCGAAAAATATTTAATATACTTATTTAAAAAAATAATTAAAACATACCTTTTCTTCAAAATGCAAAAACAATACTTTCTGCCCTGTAGCGGGTAAATATTAAGTTAAAAAGTTAAAAATATGCCGGTTTTGCTGGGATATAGTACATTTTCTGGGCATGCCGAAAATATGCACAACTGAAAATTGACGATTTTTGATTTATGACGTTCTTGAAAGGAGTGAGAGATATATCATATTATTAATATACCTATGTAAAAAAAATATTTAAAGCATTTACTTTGTGATTTGTCATTTTTACTATATTTCGACTCCTGACCCGGTCGCTTTCAATTTTGATTTATTTGACATACCTGATTGTGCCAAGTTATTAAATATCACCTTTTTATCAAAAAAATATAAAAGCTCATATACATATTGTCAGGTCAACCAAATACACCCGAAATCTTTTGATAATCATGTATCATAAATATTTATTATATAAATATAAAGAAAAAACTTCCCCTTCAGCGCGTGCAGACGTATAAAACCGAATAAAAATATCTTCGGATTACAAAGAACCCAAAAAACCTACACGCGTCCGTCTTTTGTCCGACGCGAGATTAAACGTTTTACAAAAAAATGATTTGAAAACCTCAACACGCATTTATCGGAGCCCGATCTTACACCCATCGGATCAAATTCCCCCAATTGAAAGAACGCATAAATAAAATTAAGGTCAAAAAGAATAAAATTATGACAGAAAAAGAATTCGGTTACAATGTAATAAAACCCGGCAGCGTAACGTCCGTTTATGAAATGAGGAAGTAGGAATTTCCTTTCTTGATCTCTCCTTTATTCCCTTAACCTTCAGTTCTTGCCAGTATTCAGTGCAGTAAAACCTCGATATAACGGACTAATTGGGAGCTGTCAGTTAAAGCCAAAAGTCCGTTTTATAAAAATAGGTTTAAAATAAATAAATAAAACATTTTTGCTGTTGCAAATGTGAAGACCGTATTTAGATATTAATAAACGGAAAAACATAAAAATAAAATTCCTGTATTATTTTTTAACAACTCATCGAAGATGAAAAAGAATATAGAAGTCTTGGCATTTATGGGTCTGAAGACCGTCATAAACTGGTTTAAGTGATCACTTCACACACGTACAACATTCATTAATTCTACCCATTATTGACAAAATTCTTGGAAGTTCTATATGTGTGAACAAATTTAGAAACATTGTTCTTGAATCACCAGAACTTCACTAGAGACACCTATTGGTGAGATGAAGAAAAGGTTTTTTATTTCTATTTATTGTCTTCAGACACTCGTCGTAGAATGACGTTGCTGTTTGATATCAACGCGCTTACTTTCGGTAATCCTGCTTTGAAAAAGGAATCAAGTTTTGTTTGCACTTTTTAAGCGTTTTTATATAATGTGTATGTATGGCGTGATTATCATGACATCTAAAAATTTTTTGCATGCGGTTACACATTAATTTTAAGAAGTTCGTTAAATAGAGGTCCGTTATGTCGAGGTTTCACTGTACCTACCGTTCAATCTCTGCGGCACGTGAATAAAGGTGCAGAAAACTTATATGGCTTTGGATAAATACTGGATTTTTTTGTGTCGAATCGCGAGGGGACCCTAAAAACTGACCATCGCTCAATGGCTATCGAATTGAAAAAGAGGACAAAATGTATATAAGTAATCTATTCCGTAAAATAGCGAGGGGGACATTCGGTCGAGAGCGAAAAAGGAGGAAAAAAATCGTGCAATCTACAAAACACAGGGGTTTTTTTCGATTTTTCAGAAACAGCTTTTCGAGGGGATGTGCGGACAAAAGATTCGGCGGGCACACTTCGAGCACGCTTTGTTCCGACCCTAACGTAACCTCTAAAAAGACTGACCGGAGATTTTTTTGGATTTTTTCGACCCCGCATCTCCCTCTTCCATTGGCATCCCATAATTCTATGGCATAGGAGACGATTTCCGTGTAGAATTGGCCATTCTGCTGGCACTAAACACTTTTGACTGCATGCGTAGTAATTTGAATTATTGATATATTCACAACGATACAAAAGATTTTTATTTCGCTACATATTTATATATATATATATATATATATATATATATATATATATATATATATATATATATATATATATATATATATATATATATATATATATATATATATATATATATATACTACTACTTCTACTACTACCATCACGCCGTTTCCCCGCAGGGGTAGGCAGAGAGGATGGAACGCCACACTCTTCTGTCCTGACATACACTCCTAGCCTCCTTCACATCCATACATCTAGTCATATATATATATATATATATATATATATATATATATATATATATATATATATATATATATATATATATATATATATATATGTATATATATATATATATATATATATATATATATATATACTGGCGGTGTCAAAAGTCTGCGTAATCGGAGGGCATGTATGACTATATGTATGGATGTGAAGGAGGCTAGGAGTGTATGTCAGGACAGAAGAGTGTGGCGTTCCATCCTCTCTGCCTACCCCTGCGGGGAAACGGCGTGATGGTAGTAGTAGAAGTAGTAGTATATATATATATATATATATATATATATATATATATATATATATATATGTATATATATATATACATACATATATTCAATGATGATGTTCATTGAACAATTTATTTACTGCCTTTTGTTTCAGAAATCACCTGCAGGGCACTCAATAATTTACGGCTATCAAAACTTTTTTTAACTATAATTATTATAATACTGTAGTTTACGAGTGATTTAAGCTTTATTATTTTATTTAAGCACTTTTTATTATTTAATATAAATTGTAACATTTAATATACAGGTATGTACCTACGAGTATATTACTTAGCTATAAATACTTACCTACCTATTTCTCTCTCTCCTACTTTTCATCTGCTATACATATATAAGACAGGCGCTGCGGCGTAGACGCTCGACTGCGAAACTGGCGTCGCGGGTTCGATTCCAGCCAATTACAAAATAAATTCAAGAAACATTTATGTTCAATTGGTCTGGGTATTTGTGATGTATTTTTCACATTAACGTTCCCTATCCTTACTATCCTACCTGCAGACAAGCCTCTAAAATAGACGCGTTGTGGGTCATTCCTTAAAAAAATACATATAAATTATTTTTCAGTGATCTTCTCAACCAGGAAACATGTGTAAATATTATAAGCATTTGTATTCTTCTGGAAACGTACTAACTAAGATTAAAGAATATCGAAGTATTATTACAAATATGAAGTACCTAGAGTTGAGGAGTGAGCGGAAACTCTCTAGTCATGTAGAGTTGGCAATAAAGAGAAGGAATCGACCAAAATCAATACTATATTATTGTTACTTGTTACTTTGTATTTCAAAACTGCAGCGACACTGCGTCGATTGATCTTTTTAGATCAGACTTTTTAGATAGACTCAGGATGTCGTTAAGGCCCATTATACGATAAATTGCAACTTAATTTTCTTTAAACCCAGGTAACATTTGGCTTTTTTTTTCTCAAAACATCGTTTTTGTATGGAAAAGTAAGTTTTTCTTCGAAATAAATATAGGGTTTTGAAATGAAGAGTTATTGAAAGGCATGGAATTAAAAACAATTTTTTTCATTAAATATGCAAAAAACCAATATATGGTTAATATATTCTTTTGAAAAATTAAAACATATTAGAAATTTGTGTTTTCTTTTCTCTCCGTTTAACCGCAGAAACGCTTGGCGAGAGAGAGAGTTAGAGTCATTATAATAACCATAACAAGGCCTTACTTGCAATAATGTAATTCATTACGCGTCCGGCTGCGCGGAGAGCCGGTCGCCACTTCACACCTGAATTTTTTTTAAAGAATTATATTGTTTTTTTGCATATTTATTGAAAAAAAATATAAAATTATATATTTTTGTTTTTAACTTCTCACCTTTCGATAACTCTTCTTTTCAAAACCCTATATTTATTTCGAAGAGAAACTTACTTTACCATACAAAAACGACGTTTTAAGAAATAAAAATTACGTCAAATGTTACTTGGGTTTAAAGAAAATTAAGTTGCAATTTCTATTTTTATTCGTGAGGTGGGGACGACAATGAAGGCGATACTGAAAGAAACATATAAACAGAATGTCAGAAGACAGACTTCCACGTATCGCCCTCCAAGGCAACCCTGAAGGACGCAGGCAGACCTCCGAAAAGATGGAAAGACAGCTGGGAGTCGACATCCTAAGAGCGATATGCGGAGGCACAAACAGATCCATAGGATCTACAAAAAGAAGACGAAGAAGAAGTTGCAATTTATCGTATATTGGGCCTTAACGACATCCTGAGTTTTTAGGTCAATCGACGCAGTGTCGCTGCAGTTTTGAAATACAAAGTAACAAGTAACAATAATATAGTATTGATTTTGGTCGATTCCTTCTCTTTATTGCCAACTCTACACGACTAGAGTGCTTCTGCTTTCTCCTCAACTCTAGGTACTTCATATTTGTAACAAAAAAAATCAATTACGTCAAATGTTACCTGGGTTTTATGAAAATTAAGTTGCGATTTATCGAAAACTGGGTCTTAAAACGATCTCTCGGCGCAGTGTCCCCAGGCTAGGCTAATAATTCATGTCCAGTCGCGTCCAGTTCGGACAATGGGTAATGTCCACCGAGCGATGGTCGGGGGTCGGGGCAATTGCAGAAAGGAAATAAAATAAGTTCTCTAAAATACTGGCAACCAATCAACGCGCGACGCATGCGTGCGTCGCCAGTACGTGGGGCGAGGGTCAACTCCCGGGCCGGGCTACTCTGGACCATGTTAGGTTAGGTCTATAACAGGGCTGTGCCAAAACAAAAATTAAAAAAAAAAAACTTCAGTCGTTCTGATACGTTGCACGGGGCACAACATAGTACTGAACTACAGTTATATTGATCGTCAATGAAGAAGAGGTGATCAGTCCTGTGCTGAACGTATTAGTAAAAGGAGACATTAAAGCGGCCGTGTCTGGAGTCGTAAAAATGCGTGAATGTGGAAGAGGCGAATAATGTTTGCAAGGACAGAGTGAATTGGCGTTTAATTCTCTCTGCCCACCCCTGCGGAGAAGCGGCGTGATGGTTAGTTAGTGAGACATTATATTATTTTAGTAAAAATATAATCGTATAACATCAAAATTGGTCAACGATGAATATGGGAATTTTTATATGTTCTACACGACATTGTTAGCACTGAGACCACGTACATGTATGTATGGTAGTAAGTCGATTTTCATATCGAGGTGTGTCCCAATTTTCACATAATTTGTCTTGGACTTGAGCTTTGATCTTTCCCTTTTCCCCTTTTACTCCTTCCCGTCTTTCTTCAAGGTTTTATATTAAATTGCATATGTGAAATTTTGTAATTGGAATTATAAATATCTGTTTTTTGTTATTCATTAATGTAAATGTATTTATGTAACTGTTATGTAAAATTTACAAATAAAAAAGAATAATATAATGATTATTTAAATAATCCGTTTGATAGAAAAGTGCTATCTTAATCTTATAGAGGCGCTGCGACGATTCGTTGATGTGAATAACGTTTTTATGAAAAAGTAAAGCTAATATTTTCAATTCAGTTTGTTGGCGCGCCCCTGGCCCTCTAGGTCATTTCCAGTTTTGAGATTAACAGTAATTTAGAAAGATCTCACCTACCCCTATTGTTGTTTTGTTGTGGGGGTAGATTTTAACCCCAGGGCTAATGAAACTCGTCGGATTACTCACTATTTTCACAACACACTTTTCTCGTGCGCGACCCTAACTACCTACTATATATATATATATATATATATATATATATATATATATATATATATATATATATATATATATATATATATATATATATATATATATATTTATATATATATGTATATAAATATATATATATATATATATATATATATATATATATATATATATATATATATATATATATATATTTATATATATATATATATATATATATATATATATATATATATATATATATATATATATATATATAAATATATATATAAATATTTATACATCTTCTATGCACCCAATAGTGTAAGCACATAGCGCACTGCACAAATATTCATGCAATGTTATGTTGATCTTGAATTAATAGATAACTCAGTCTTTCGCTTCAGATACCAGTCTAAGGTTATATTTTTTTTGTGAACATTAGAATAAAAATCACTTTTATTTATTTGTACACCTCTAGGAACTGAACCCGGAATCTCTAGCGCTGTAGCCAAACGCAGTAACCACAAGGTATTTTATATTCTAAGGATCATGGTCCATATTTTAATTTGTGTATACCTATGATCATATAAATACATCTTTATTGGGCACCCTTCACAACAAATAGTTTTTAACGACTTTTTTAATGTAAGGTTTTTTTAGATAAATATCGATGACAATTAAAATAAGCACAGATATAAGTATATCTGTGCATATTTTAACTGTCATCATTTCCTTTCTCATATAAATTTAATATGAATTAATATGCAATATAACACTCATTTGATTATCATTCGTTCTCACTCATTAACTCATAACTCATACATTCATATTTTTGTTAATAATTTAATGAAATTTGTAAAGGCGTTTTGTCTAATATTAAAAAAAGATTGATTCGTAAGTTATTTATCATTCACCTTTATCAACAACCATAAAAAATCTCCCTTCCAATCGAGAAGTGTATATAAACGGGTACTTCCGCATTCCGACATTGCGTAAAACACTTTTTTTTACTGAAACAGCAAAACCAACCTGTTCTTTATCCTCGCTTTTACTCCAAAACAAGTGCGCTATTTTTTGCATGTTACCCTCCCTAAAAATGTAAAAATACAGCCACTCAAATTAAGCAATGAAAAAACCCGCCTTTTTTAACACCACGTAAAAAATCCCCCTCGCAAAAAATTAAGGGGATGTTTTTTTCACGAGGTTAATTTTTGAGGTTAGGAACCTGTCGTTTGGGGTAGTACCGTTAAATAAATAGCTTTTTTAGATTATTTATTTTATTGTCAGCACACGGAAACTATCATTGAATTTTATTGCTTTGCGTCAAGCTCCGGTGACTAAAACGAAGTTGTTATTTAAGATGGAAAACATATGCTCGTTATTGATATTTTGCGTCTGGCAACATTTAGGGGGGACGATTGAAAGATGTTTCGAAGATTGATAAAGAGGAATAGTCTAAGTAAGAAACATAAGAGTAAGTATATGGTCTGTAAAATTAACCCACAAGTCGAATAAAATTCAAATTATAAATAATTCTTAATATTTATCAATTTTTGAGGATTGACACTTTTACAAAAATTCGTCTCAAAGGGCCTTTTTTTAAATTTTCTTGCCATATCTTATTGTTTGAACTAAATAACTATAAACTACCATTATTATGTTGAACATATTTTATATGTTCTCTTGTTATCAGTATACATCATTTCGTTTTTCGTAAGCTAATCTGAGTGATCGCATTTCGACTGCCTACTTTCATACTTCTTTTGCCAACACTATAGTTCACTTCCATACATTAGGGTTGGTATCAGGACTCGTTAAGTACTGGAAGTTTAGCTAAAGTGTCTTTTTTATATCGTTTTTACCCCCAATTTTTTTAGTTATCTTTCATAAATTCATTTTAAAAAAATGTCTCCAATTAACCCTTAACATTCAAGTAACAACAAAAAAAAGTCCTTTGTATATTTAAAAAAAACTCCCTAAAATAACTAATCTTATATCATGCTAGTTCAATTACAGTAAAATCGTTTTTTTTACTCTTGAAAAAACACCCCAGTTGCGTTTATTTCCCCTCTTTAAATTATAAAGAATAAAACCTCGAGTTGACAATGTAAAAAAACACTTAAAAACTAGGCGTTCTGTGGGTAAGTTTGCTAGGAGGGTAGGTACTCGACACTTCCCCAAGTCGCGTGTCGCGTCACCTCCGTGCCCTTTTAAAAAAAGCGGCAAGGCGGAAGTCAATCTGATTTGAAACTAAAATGCCAAATCAGGGGGGAAACGCTTTTTGCGCGTGGCAGCACTTATTTATTTAAATATTAAAAACTCAAATGGGGCGTTCAAGGAGTGGAAAGGTCTTTGAAGTCACGGATCAAAGATATTGAATTCCGGAGTAGACTTAATTAATGCATTTTAAAATAATATTTTTAAAACGTCTAGTAATTCTACAATATATTTTTAATTAAAGTTTTACTAACTAAATACCTATATTTCTTAAAATCTTTTGTGACACGTGTTACCTTGCATTCCGTATTATTTTAAAGCATCGTGATTACCATCACGCCGCTTCACAAAATGGAACACCACACCAATCTGTCCATGCAAACATTTATCGCCTCTTCTGCATTCGTGCATCTCCTCATACATACCCGCCAATTATTTGATTATTCCGCCTCCTGACCTGACCGCTCTTAAGTATTTGATATACTTCAGCATTCCAACCTCTCTTCGGTCTTCCTCTACTCCTATTTCCAATTACATCCACCTCATTAATTTGTTTCACTAGTTTTTCCTTACTCGTTTGTTGTTCGTACAAACCCAAATCATCTAAATATACATTTTTTATCGATAATTCTCATCTCATTCTTTACTTATATCACCATTCGAACATCTATCATGGTGATGTTTTTACCTAGAAATTTCACCTACAAATGACATGAAATTATAGTAACTTTAAACATAAAGAGAAAATCCACTCACGAATAAGAATAGTCTATAAAACTTATGTAGTTGGAGTAGACATGATAAGCGAGGTTGCATAAGCCGTAGCTACATTGCAGTCACTTAGACGTTGGGTAATTTGAAAAAAATCATACACCATGTTACACTATTTATTAAAAAAATTGCCACGATGATCGCTAAACTTCAGCATAGACATGCTCAATAAGAAGGTGAATCTTCTTTATTTAAATTTTAAACTTACATTAATTGCATACATTTTAATTTGCTTAGTTTAAATACGCTTTAGAAAGTTGAAAACCAAACAAAAAATTGGGAAATAAAACGCCACATGTTTTCAAGGCAATATTACGAAACAAAACAATTTCAGTTCCAAAAAGAAAAGGCCCATTATAAATTCACAAGAAACCAAAGTAGAACAAAAACTAAATACAGTTTTAACGTACAATAATATTTTGTGATGCATTGTTCTGTATACATATTAGAAGTAGGAAACCGTTACTATTTCTTGTGCGTTTTTATATGCAATATAAAGTAACGGGTAAAGGCATAGTAAAACGTTGTGTACTTTTTGCATAAATATGAATACTTACAAAAAATCCTGTAAACCCTTTTCTTACACCGCCTAATACAAGTTTTACAACGGTTTTTTTCCCCACACTGTCCATATAAATATTTTTAAACATTCGAATCATTTAAATATTGTTCCAGAATATTTTACTATTACCTTCGTCGGCGTCGTTTTCACTTAGTTTTATGACATTATTTAAATTGACTAAATAAGACACATACAAAGTCCGCCTCCATTGTGTAATAGTTACTGCGTTTGGCTACTATGCTAGAGGTCCCGGGTCGATTCCCAAGGTAGTAAAAATAATTATAAGTCATATTAGTTTTTGACATCCCATCAAAGATAAAGAAGAATATGGAAGTCTGGGTATTTACGGGGCTGACATCCGTCATAGGCATAGTTTAAGTAATCACTTTACACACTGTAACATTCATCAATTTTACCCAATATTGACAACCACACTACTCAAATTCTTGGAAGTTTTGTATATGTGAACCAATTCCGAAACGTTGTTCTTGAATCACTAGAACTTCACTGGAGACATCTATTGGTGAGATGAAAAGAAGCTTTTTTATTGAGCGGAAACCATTTTATTAGTATGTGAGATCCGAATCCTGAATTATAATCACATACATGAGAAACGCCAGAAAATATCACTTTCATTTTTATTATTTTAGCTCATAATTTGACCAGTTAATTAAAACGTTTACTTCCATCAGTAATCTCAACTTAGAATGTGTATATTATTGAGCAAATACTACTTCTACTACTACCATCACGCCGTTTCCCCGCAGGGGTAGGCAGAGAGGATGGAACGCCACACTTTTCTGTCCTGACATACACTCCTTGCTTCCTTCACATCCATACATCTAGTCATACATGCCCTCCGATTACGCAGACTTTTGACACTGCCAGATTTTAGGTTCTGATTGATCTGATCGAGTAATAATTAATTAAATATAAGGAGACATCTGCACCATTTGTAGGGAAACAACTATCATCATTTTTGTCTAAAAATATTTTGAGAATGCAAAAATTTACAAACATATAAGAAAATAAAGTTACAGTTTTGACCGTTGTACGGATAAATTTATCGAAGTATATCCTATTTTTCTTTTCACACGTGCATCACTAAACAGTACCTACTTATAAAAGAATAATTTGAATGTTGGCTAGTTCGCTACCTGACGTATGAATGGACTAGTGGGTACCTACCCTCACTTTCCTATATTATAATTATTGTATTGGCAGGAATGTGTTTTGAAGCATACTTCATGAAGAATACAATAAGCGCGGGGTAAAAAGTACCCGCATGTGCGGTATTTTTTAAATTCCGAATTGAGAATCTTTTGTGTTGCCATTTTATTTCCAGAGGAGGCGCGTACTGAAGATAGGTATAAAATATATCTATGCATTCTTTATTGACCTTTGGTTTTCACATGAAGTCTATGCTCTAAGTTGTTCCATACAAAAGAAAACTATGAAATATTTTAATTTTACATCTTGTAAGTAGATAGATATAAGCTTATATCGATAGATCGGCCAACCATACATTTGATTTGCTGTTGAAGCCTTTACGAAATTGATAAAAGTACTTGCAATCGTAAGTATTTTGCATTGCCTACAAAAACATGAAGCATAAAAATTTGAGTAGTGTGGTTGTAAATCATGGGTAGAATGGTGAATGTTACACGTGCAAAAGTGATCACTTTAGCCTATGATGGGTCGTAAGCCCTGTAAATACCCATACTTCCAAATTCTTCTATCTATGTCGAGATATCAATATACCTATAGTGGACAAACCCGGATTTATAAAAAAAATTACTCACTCAAAATATTGCCGTATGAACTTCATAAACTATTTTTTTGTAATAACTAACTAACTAATCATCACTTTAAAAAAGTAGTCACTTTAACCAGTCTACGACAGGTCGTAAACCCTGTAAATATCGAGATATATTCTTCTTCATCTATGTTGAGTTATCAAAAGTGTTAAAAGTGATAAATATTAATCATATCGATGTCTCAATGTAAAAAAATAAGAATTATTTTTTTCAAGAGAAAAATTAAACGCGGTGATCGCAAAATAGAGTTTTTTTAGTGGAATTGCACATTTGAACGATGAATGATAACAGGAGTATTGTATTACTATACCACAAAGTTAATAATGCTTTTGAAAAACAAAATACATTATATTTTAGTTAGAGTTAGCAAGAAAATAACATAATTTTCTGTAGACCAATTTTTAGTGCCAAACCTGAAAATTGTGTTGACTGAGTTGTCTATTTGACCGGAATAAAGTACGAAAGAGACACAAATGAACACTCAATACTCTGGATTCGTAATCATTCTTTCTAGGGATATCTTCAGCTTCAAAATCATAATCACGTTTAAATAACCGTTTTTTTACATTTTATTTTCTTTTCTATTGAGCACGCCACTGCATCGCATGAAGCCGTCGTCTGACGATAATAGATTTGCATTTATGTTGTCAAGATGAAAGAAAGTTCTTTATAATACATCAAGGAGCCACAACAGGTCCCTTCCAGGGATATGAACCCAACAGGAAAACATCCTTCCAATTTTTAACCATTGGACCATTAAGGTAAACTGAGATTTTTTTGTAATTGTCACAAGGTTTAAAGATTTTTACCTGCATTTTGCGATGAAAAAATGCAAGCGTGAAGGGAGACATCGAACACGGAGAGATACATACGTGGGTACATTGCTACCGAATGTTTCTTGTTGTGAATTTGAAGTTTTGCATCTCTCCTTTAAATGAAATGGTGCTATAAATATGGTGAATGTTACTTGAAATATAAACATATTTTTCTTACTGACATAATTATTTTAATATATTATTAGATTAAAACCAATATTTTTAGCTTTTCCACATTATTGTTATTTGACCAGCGACCGGGTTTCGTCGTTACCGACATCATCAGACTGGTGGGAGGCTATACAAATTGTTATGTTACATATAAAACAAGGCAGGAGTTGATAACCATGATTTGATATAATTTTGTTGAGAAATTATATCAAATCATGGTTATCAACTCCTGCCTTGTTTTAAATATAACATAACATTTTGTATAGCCTCCCACCAGTCTGATGATGTCGGTAACGACGAAACCCGGTCACTGGTCAAATAAAAAAAAAGTGGAAACGCTAAAAATATTGGTTTCAATCTAATAATATATTAAAAATGCAATTCCATCACGAAGTGTCAGTGGATAATATAAATCTATTATAATTATTTTTGATTCAATTAAAACTAAAATAAACGAAGTATACCCGCACGCATAAATGCACAAATGAAAATATGGAATTTTAAGCTTATTAATGCAAAAATTTTTAATTCCACGTTCCCTATCTAAGGTGCTTTCTCTCTCTTTCTGCATCTCTCACATCAAATCTATCTCATTCTGTATTTTTTAAAGAAGTTTCGCTTCTATCTATTGCTGCACGAATGAAGAAAACTTACTTCACAGTCTTCTTCATCTTCTTCGAACCCATATCCGCACCCCAATGGTGCATAGGGCACTGCCTCATATAAACGCAGTGTTATCTTGATCGTTAA
Source organism: Brachycentrus maculatus (assembly GCF_059751285.1). NCBI lineage: Eukaryota > Metazoa > Arthropoda > Insecta > Trichoptera > Brachycentridae > Brachycentrus > Brachycentrus maculatus. The sequence continues at coordinate 587,433 of NW_028281135.1, forward strand.
AACATGAAGGAAAGGTGATCAGCCCTCCGCTTCAGGTACCAATCCAGGTTAATATTTAATAAATATTACAGTGAAAATCACTTATATTTCACCTCCCCCCTGGGAATCGAACCCGGGCCTTCCAGAACGGTAGCCGAGCGTGCTGACCATAACACTACGGAGGCGGTCACAGTCTTCTAGTTGTTATATATATTTTTTCAAATAATTGGTGTCTTAAAATTTAACATAGCAAATTAATACGTTTTTAGGTTGCAAAAACAAACATTTTTATTTTGTTGTAGAATATAACTAAAGCTACTGTTATCTACACTACGTAGTTAAAACGTTAACTTCCTCGGGTAGTTGGTACGCTATATACATTTTTGTTGTATGTTCACAATGAGTGCAGATAAGGTAAACAAATCTTTTCCTACCTACAAAATTAATTAAAAGAGATTACGTTTTTCGTAAAGCTACCAGGTACCTGCATAAACAAGGTACACAATATGGCTCCAGAGTATCTTAAGGAGCTATGTATTCCAGATGAATTGGTTGATAGACGTCTCACGCTTCGATCGGCTACAACATCTGCAATGGGCAAAGTTATCTTACCAGCTCGCAAGCAACGCACTAAATTTGGCGAGCGTGCCTTTGCTGTTGCAGGTCCGACGGCGTGGAATGCTCTTCCACCAATGGTTAGAAATAGTGAGAGTGAGATGATCTTTAGAAAAAGACTAAAAACACATTTGTTTTCTAAATCATTTCCACCTTAATATTTTCCCCAATTCATTCACCGTGAAGCGCCCTTGAGGTATTTTTTTACGAAAATGGCGCTATATAAGTTATCCAATTTTATTATTATTATTATTATCGATCACGAATCACAAATAATAAAATGTCTTTTATTAATAGGTGTACGTGGACAAATAAAAAGAATATTCGCAATTTCACAATAACAACCATTTTAATCTGTAATAAAATCGACAATGGATCATTCACTCACCCACAACTGTCCCTTAAGATCATATCTAATAAAATTCTAATAAAAAAAATACATAAAGAGCTCCCTTCAAAAATTATTTGGATATTATTTACCAAGCATACGTGGGCATTCCAATAGCTCGCGCGTCACCTGACCGCCAATTTTTTTGCTACTTTTCCCCTTCTAGGTACCGACGTTGGTACCTACCCTTATATGTATTTATTTGTACATTTTTTATGCGCTGGCAACATCCTTGTCTGACCCATATCCGATGTATGCTCTAGATTTGAATTTGAAAATTTATCAGTAGTTTTATTTTGGCGCCTGAAAACACGAGGGATAAAATACAATATAAAGTATTACGAATTGATGCATATTAATGATTAATTAATTGTTTTATAATATACGGTAAATTGATGATAGAAAGGCAGACATTTAGATAAGAATTTGGTAAAGAGTTCACAGGCTAGAAGATCCAAAAAGTAAGAAATTATATGAAACGATATGATGGACAGGTGACTTTAAAGGATAGATGACAATAATTAAAGTCATTTACAAAAATTTACCTTTCTAACAAATTTATTATTTTCAATATTCAAAGTCCCAAAACTAGAAACCATTTTCAAAAAAACAGCAATTCTCCAACTATTTAAGGGTGAAAAATACGTAAATCTTAAGAAAAATTCATCTTCCAGATACCAAAATGACTTAACAATATCTAAATGCAATACCAAATAATTTCAACAGAACTTTAAATATTTGGGAACCAAGTACCTACTTCAATAACCTTCCTACAGATATAAAAAAAGACATTGAAATCTTAAAAAAACATTAAATAAATTATATACATGTTAATCTAAGAAGGAAAAAAAACACATGAAAAATTAATTATAATAAAAATAAATTATATTACCAACAAACATAAATAATAAATCATAAGTGTCAGTCCCTCTCCAAGCACAAGAGCTTAGTCTCTTTATTGGAGAGAACTGCGTTATTAATTTTAAGATTGTAAAGGTAGAAATGTCTAGAAATATGTCTAGTCATATTAAAAATAAACAAAAAAGATAGTGGCCTTTAAATAGTATTTTATGAAAATGACGCTATTTAAATTATCGAAAATTATTATCATATTTATATATAATCACTATTAAGTAAATGTGTAAAATGTAACTGAGTATGATATATTAAATCCCCTTGTAAACTATGTACATCTCCCTTCTTCACCTTATCTTCACCAATCTTATCTCTAATCAGATATTTCATTCGCATACGCGCCTCTTCCTTGTCACTCCATTGAATCCTTAGTTAAGCCTGAATTTTAATCCTTAAATCAAGATCTCCTTCACTTAAAACGTTTTTCTGCTGCTTAATGTATTTTGTGACAAATTTCAAAGACGATATAATATCCAACTGATGCGTTTATTTCTGAATAGAGATGTTGCTTTCAGAAAAAAAACATGTTTTCGAAGGATTGCAATTCGTCGTAATAGATTTTAAAAAAATATTAATAAAGATTTTTATTGATATTCAACAAAGATGTCTACTTTTGTAGGCATGTAGAAGTCATTAAAACGGCTTACTTTAGCTGGTTTAAGTGATCATTTTATACACTGCGAAACATTCACCATTCTACCCATGATTAATAATAACACCATTACCCGAATTTCAGAAAGCTTTATGCTATTATTGAAAAGATCAACTGTTTGTAACTTCGACTATTGTTGATGTTAAATTTTTATTGGCAAATACCTTTATATAATGTATGTAAATTTCTTTTCCGATTTTTCAAGTCCAGGAGACGCCTAAAAATATTACATTATTGTAAAAATAAGGTTTAAAATATCAATATTATACTAGCTCTATCTTTTCTATTACATAAAGAAAAAAGTATTATAATAAAAAATACATGGTATTTTCAGACGTCTTATAGTATGTAAAATAAGTCAGGAAAGAATCTTAAATATTACTACTATAATTAGTACTACTACTATTATAATTAGTACTACTACTACTACTACCTACTATTAATTTATTGATTTGGCGTTTAATTTGTAGAACTCCATTTTAATTTATGTATTAAAATCTGTGTTTGATTTAAAATTAATACATAAACTACTACTATTACTACAATCACGCCGTTTCTCCGCAGGGGGAGGAAGAAAGGATTGAACACCACACTCTTCTGTCCTGACATACACTCCTCGCCTCCTTCACATCCCCATACGAATCATACATGCCCTCCGATTACGCAGACTTTTGACACCACCAGATTTTAGGTTCTGATTGATCTGATCGTGCCAAATCTTTTTCGGCCGTAACTTCTTCTGTTCGCTCACATTCGCCACATATATTTTATTCGCCATTCTCTCGTTAACCATCCGCTCCACATGTTCATACCACCTTAAAGAACTTTTCCTAATCTTTTCAACTATTCCATGTTCAGCCTATTGTACAATACATTTAACCCTTGATAACTAAACTATATTTATAGATATAATGCCATTCGTGGATCGCACAATATTGGCATTTGTAGTAGCTGCGCGGAAAAGTGATTTATTATTAAATGTCTCTTACAATCATTCCTAATAAATCAAACATAAGTGCCATGTAACCGGTTCTTATTTTTAATAAATACTTTTGATAACTTTCACGTTTTTAATTGCGTAGTCCGCTAGACGAATGTTTAGTTATTAATGGTTAATGAAGTTATCTTCTAATAAAAATATATACATATAACTCCATATGGTATAGGTAGTAAGCACATCCAGAATTTGTCAACAAAAAAATGAACATAATCAAAATATTGTCAATAGTTAATAAGTTTTAATCACGGATAATCAGCGCTCTGTGGTATTTTTGATTTATCAGTATAAATAAGTGTTTCTCCCACATATCTGTAATATTATTTAAATAATATAACAGTTCAGAGAGGTAGGTAGTTAAATAAATGGGGTATTACACAATCCTCTGACATGTGGCAACACAAAAAAATAATTGAATGCTAAAAATGGGCGGGTATAGAACGTGCCGCAAACGCCGCCCTTTTTTCAAATTCAAAAACGGATTATGGAACTATATTGGATTTCTTTTTTTTCATATCTACAACTGTTTTAGGGACAATATAATTTTGCAGCTGATGCCAAAATAAGAATTGAAAATAGGCAAAAAAAAAAATAAAATACTGCATTTTCTGAAGGCTTAAAAGAAAACGAGGTTACTAATAATGATTTTTCTTTTAAAAAATACATTTTTTTTTTGAAAATCCCGAAAAACTACTATTTTTATCGCTTGTCATCGGATTTTTAATGTAATGGTTACTTATTCGAACCCTTAATCCGCACCCGATGGTGCATAGGACACTGCATCATATAAACGCAGTGTTATCTTGATCGTCAACTCATGAAGGAAAGGTGATCAACCCACCACTTAAGGTACCTACCAGTCCAGGGTAATATTTAATAAATATTAGAGTGAAAACTCACTTTTATTTATTTGACTTCTCCCCCTGGGAATCGAACCCGTGGCCTTCAACACGGTAGTCGAGCGTGCTGACCATTACACTACGGAGGCGGAAAATATAATGGTTTAATCATATGTAAAAATAATGTATACAAATAATTTGTTATATATTATCATGCACTGTCAACATTTACATATATGCACATTTATAATACAATAAGACATATTGCTTTGGCGTTCTATTCTCTCTGCTAACTTCTGCTGGGAAGCAGCGTGGTCATGATTAGTTATTAGACTTATTGAGTGGTCATTTATTACTTTTGGCCCAAATTCTTCGAATTTATCCCCTTAAAAAACAAAGTTTAATCATCTCATTAAAAATCTGGTTTTCGCAACCTTTTGAAAAACGCCAATTTGAGTACAACTCATCCACTGGATAGCGTTTCAAATTAGCAAGGCGCCAAGTCCATTTTTTCATTTTATAATTAGCGTAAACCAGAAGTGTGTTATTAATAATTGTTCACGCATGCGCCGAGCCGCCTGTCCTTTTGTTCGCGGTCAGATGTTCGAGTGATTTATTGATTTGTATAAAATCGGCCGATCTTTTTTTGTACTTTCGACAAAACGAAAGAGATGATTCGGTTAATTCGCTAGCTCTTCATAAAATATAATGATATACTCGGACATATGAATATGCACCAATGTAATTTATCAAATAATATTAATACTTATTTTATTTTATACTGGACTGGTCCCTAAAGCGCAGGAGTGATCACCTTGCCTTCGTGTAAGTAACAATCAAGATAACACTGCGTCAATACGATGTAGTGCCTTATGCACCATTGGGTGCGGATAAGGGTTAGAGAGAGATATTAAAATAAGAAATAAAGCACCATGTAGATAAATTGAAATTGGAATTGTAGCATTTTTTTATATGATAATAATAATTTCGAGAAAAATATATTTTTAGCGAATTTTCTATTACACTACTACTGCTACATCACACGATTTCACTGCAGGGCTTGACTGAGAGGATGGAATGCCACACAATCTTCTCTCCTGACATACACTCCTAGCTTCCTAAATTTGATTTATTTAAATAGAGAAGAAAACGTTCCATCCTTTCCGCCTACCCCTGCGGGGAAACGGCGTGATGGTAGTAGTAGTAGAGAAGAAAATATCATGTCGCTCATTCCTTTCAACAACGTCATATATCAAAAAACTTGATTTTTCAGGAGATTGATTTTAAAGTTTAAAAATATAATTAATTGCATTAAAAATGAATATCAAGCTACTTGTTGAAATTTTTACTGTGCAAAAGATCTTTTTTATATAAAACCTGAATGTTTTTTCTCCATTTGAAAAATATTTAGTATACTTGAAAAAAATAATTAAACAATAACAACACTTTCTGCCCTGTAGCGGGTAAATATTGAGTTAAAAATATGCCGCTTTTGCTGGGATATAGTACATTTTCTGGGCATTCCGAAAATATGCACATCTGAAAATTGACGATTTTTTTATATATAACGTTGTTGAAAGGAGTGAGCGATATGTCAAAGTTGTGATTTCGCTACTTCACGATATGAATCAGCACTCTAATACATAATATAATAGGAGCAGATATTATATTATGTAGATACTGCTGCCTCCTGTTTAGCGACCGCAGATGTCATCTTCGGGCACCCCTCTCGGGCTGGCGATATTCCCTTCCACCCTTCAACGGCCTACCTTGCACCCTAGGTAAGTGTCCACAACCAAAATAAAGGGATTTTTGTTACCTAGGTAAGCGAGTATGCTACGAGTACCTATATAGAACTGACCCAGTACAATTAGACATTAATATTTTAATGTAAGCTTTTTATGTAAATAAAACTGATTTGAATTATTTAGTTCGAATGTTTTTTTTATAAATAATATTCGAATGAATGATTTCTGTGCCTTTTTCATCAATTTTTATGGTGAACTTTTTTATAACATCGAAATTTTCAGTATTTGTTTAAAAAATTTAATCTAAATTTAAATTAGTAAATACTAGTATTTCTAGTGGTATTAACTAATTAAAACATAAATAAAAATGGATAGATTTTACGAATGTTTTTAACGAATCAACTGAAGAATTTTTTATTTATTTTGTTATTTTAGAACATTATTCTTCTTCATCAATATTGGGATAAATAGAAAAATATTGACATAATATCTCCTAAGTTGAGCAAATCCAGTGTGAAAATAATAATTCGTAAGTACAAGTTGATTTTTATTTAATTTTCTTTTTAAGATATCTATTATGCAAATAAAAGAAAGATAAATTTATACTTCAATATTTTAAAGAAATTATCGGCGGGTATACATGAAAATCGAAAGGCAAAGATTGTTGGCAAAGACTGCTTGGTGTAGCATTCTATTTTCTCTGCCTACCCCTATGAGGAAGCGGCGTGATGGTTAGTTAGTTCTTTAGTTAAAACAAACTGTAGATGAAAAAAAAGAGGGACAAGAAAGGTTAGAAAAAATACATTTACCACTCACAAATGTAGATCCGTACCGGTCAATGTCGGGTTGGAATCGGATCTAGCTGACTAACTACTAATCCCTTTCACTGCTTACACTGGGGCATTTTTAGAAAATTCGCTGGTTTTTTTACAAACTTGTATTTATTTAGATTGGTAGTGTCAGGGATATTGAAAGGTAAATTCACAGTTAAATCGGGATACAATTTTATTTCACATTATAAATTTTGCAATTTAGTTCATAAAACAAACAAAAAATGTTTTGCAAGAGAAGGTCTGTCAGGAAGCCCATATGCTTCTGTGTCAGATCTGGAAATGCGGTAAGACAGTTTTCATTTACCCCTCGCGAAATTGTAACGAAAAACCTTTACAATAAACTCCAGTGTAAAACGTCATTTTTTATCTCATTTCCTATATAAGATGTTTTTTGATTATGCAACACTGCAGAACAAATGGAATAATTTCACTCTCTGTATTTAGTTGTATTGTATTAGCACCCGGAGACAATGAATGTTAGTTTAAAGCAATTGAAATGAGCTTTTATGTGTAATAACATAATTAATATGTAATAACTTCTCTTGTACATACTCGTACGTTTATTTGGACTCGCACGAGTATAATGGAGTCAAAGTATGTTAGAGTAGAGCGGCAGAACTGCACTGCTTTTCCTTTTTTTATTTTCCATAGAATGTCTTTGAAAACACTGTAGTAAATATATAAAAACCTCTTATCTGTAAATTTACCTTGTATTTATAAGCAGGCTACAAACACTAAAGGAAATTAAAACATAAGTGTAAAATGTCAACTTGGTCTAGGGCAATATTGATATTCAGCAGGCAGTGACGTTGGATTTTCACAAGTCATCATGTGTCGCGTGTCCTGAAGGCGTGTTGTGAGGACAACACGAAACGTCTGCCGGCTGTCATCAATCGCTCGGAGCAGATATCATCGAATATCATCGAACACCGAACTTTGACACAAAATTATCACAAAACGTTCATATTATCTAGACATGAAAAAACTAGCATACTGTCAACAAAGTTTTTGTTGATAAATGATGATTTTAAAGGTGTCTCAAACCTGATGTGAAAGATTTATCATTCTTTTTTATGAAATAAGATGGAAATCGGAGCATCCCAGGGCTTACAACCTGGCATTTGCCAGGCTAAAGCGATCATTTTATACACTTGTGTAACGGGCTGGCTTGAGCCAGCCGAATGCCAGGCCGTAAGATCATTTTATACACAAGTGTATGAAATGATCGCTTAAGCCAGACCAAAAGAGATATGCGTTAGGTTTTGTTTGATGTGATTTTGTGTTTTGGATTTTGTAGTTCTATGAACATAACCATAAAGTGTGTTAATTGTGATTTGTGTTCTTTGCTGGGAGGTTTATTCTTGTGTTATGTGAGAGTAATTCTTAAATGCATATGTGTATTGTTTTTTTGTTTTTTGACTGTCATATGTTGTAATTTGTTGAATATTTCCTCTGTGGAAGTTCGTCTCGCAACTTAATAATAATAATAATAAAATTGGATAACTTATATAGCGCCATTTTCGTAAAAAAAATAGGCTGGTTTAGGTGATTACTTTACACACGTGTAACGTGTGTAAAGTAATCACCTATTCTACCTATTATTGACAACCACACTACTCAAATTCTTAGAAGTTCTATATATATGAGCCAATTTTAAAACATTGTTCTTGAATCAATAGACCTTCACTAGACACATCTATTGGTGAGATGAAAAGAAGCTTTTTATTGAGCAGAAACTCTTTTACTAGAATGTTGTGTTATTATATTCATAATTGTTTTTTGGGCAACAAAAGAAAAGTATCCAATAATGCATATATATATATATATATATATATATATATATATATATATATATATATATATATATATATATATATATATATATATATATATATATATATATATATATATATATATATATATATATATATATATATATATATATATATATATATATATATATATACACACACAGATTTACGATAGCAAAAAAATGGGGAAATAAAAATCAAGTAAATAGGTATCATCTGCTCCCAGTCTCATTAAACCACGCGCCTAAATAATGTCCCCTTGTTCGCGGAATGGCATTTGTTTTTTCTGTCCTTTTTTTTCTATTTTTGTACGTAATGCGTGCACGTTAATGTATCCCATTTCTGTTATATTATGGGGGAGACGACAAACAAATATCCCTCATGCACCCAAAGTCTAAAATAGAACTGGGAGGGAGGACCGCTCTGCTCTTTACATGAGCCGCCATTTTGTAGACGAAAAAACTCGCGGTTCTTTGTGATTGGCTTGGAAGCTTGGTAAAAAAGACCCCGTTTTATCTTTTTACTCGTTTTACTTACGTGGGGCGTGATCCTGGATTTTTTTATGTGTAATATAGCTACGCCCATGTGCTTTTTTACACACTTAATTTCGACTGATTCATAAAACGCATAGTAACAAATTAATCAGCTGCCTGACAAATATAAAATAAAACCCAGTCAGGGATCCGAAATTAATGAACTGAAAAAATACTTTTTGGAAAGATATTTGTGTTTGAAAGATTTTTTTAAAATATAGTATGTACTGTAAGAAAATTTAAATAAACATATACTTATGATGTTAATTAAATGTAAATTATGATTTGTATTAAATGTAATATAAGCTAAGTGAAAAAGATACGATGGACAGTTGGATACCAATAAAATAAATTTTAGGCGTTTCTAAGAATCATCATAAAATATTTATTGTCATTTCAAGATTTACATTTGATATTTTAAGATAATAAATGTACATTTTCATAATGTCCCTAAAATTTTTCTGTTAGTAAAGTTGCAATATTAAAATTGCAAATACGTTTTGAGAAGGTATATGAAGGTATCTTTTATGTAAAGGAAGCTAGGAGTGTGTGTCAGGACAAAAGAGTGTGGTGTTCCATCCTCTCTGCCTACCCCTGCAGAAAAACGGCGTGAAGTAGTAGTAGTAGTATATCCTTTTTATTTAAAAAAAAATACTTTTCATCTGCACCTATGCCACGAAGGGTCGTTTTGGCATAAACAATTAGTTATCGGAACATATATTTATTTATGTTTCTTATAAGTTCATTTAAAAACGCTTCCTTCTTTCCAACAACAAGCGTCTATTTCAGAACTAGGAAGCACGTGCTTGAATATCCGATTTCAAAACGACACAAGTACCATTCCGCTCCAGTCAACATCGAACCTTGTGTCGTACAGAAGTTTGTCTCGATGTAATTATTTATGTACGATGTTTCAGGAAGGGATTTCGAAAAATGCATGCCAAAATACTAAGAGCAAGTTGAAAGGAGAAAAAATAATTTGGGTAGGTACTTTTAAAAGTTCGGATTAGATATTTGTGTTTCTATTTCTGTTTGTCTTTTCCAGGGGTTCTCAAAACGTAAAGTTTTTTTAAAAATATATAAATTTTTTCTTAAAAACTTTCCAGTACTTATATTTTTAATAATAGTATTTCATGAATTAGGTACTTGTCAATCTTTAGGAATCATACTCCATAGCGAAATCAACGTCATGAATTCAATTCTCGTCAATTCTAGGAAAAATATTTCTCGTTATTTTTATTTGAGTTTTATACCAACATTAGATTTATGAGTAGAGTTATTTTGTCAGCTCGCTAAATTTAGCGAGCATGCCTTTGCTGTAGCGAAATCGATGGCATGGAAAACTCTTCCACCAATAGCTAGAAACATTGAGAGTGAGATGATCTTTAAAAAACACTAAAATTCCATTTATTTGCTAAATCATTTCCACCATTTTTTCTTCTTCAATTAAATCACAGTGAAGCGCCCTTGAGGTAGTATTTTAAGAAAATGATGCTGGTAAAATATCCAAAACTATTATTTATTATTATAAGGCGTCAAGGTGTAGTTGGGTAGACGCTCGACAGCGAAACTGACGTTGCGTGTTCGATTCCCACCAATTGCAAAATGAATTCGAGAAATATTAATTTTTAATTGGTCTGGGTGTTTATAAAGTATTTTTGACATTTACCTTCCCTTTTCTAACTACCCTACCTGCGGATAAGCCTCTTAAATCAGGGCTTTAAATTATTTTAAAAAATTAAAAAATTGATACTAAAACATATCAGATTTTGATGTTGCCACAATTTAAAACTGAAAAGATTTTACAAATAATTGACAACATCTGAAGTATCGGGTATGTATAATGTATGTATATTCAATATGCTACCTTGAGCACGTGTTCCGGGGTCATATGTCGGACAGATTTCCCTTTTTTTACCCCAAAACTTAAAACAGGAAGCGACGTCCCCTAAAATTGTTATTTACTGTAAAATCTTCCGAACAGGGAGCAGAGGGAGAAGGGGAGACAAGCGAGGAGAGAGGGATGAATCGAGATGTAAGATACGGAAGGAAGGGAAGGAGCAGAGGGGTCGTTCCTTAATGCTTCCCGATTTTTTCGCCCCGCGAAGTTTGGCTCGCGCCCTCCGCGCGTGCTTTTGATTAAGAAGGGGATTGTTCCCGTGTCTTGTTTTGTAGGCGTCTCCCCCAACGCTTATATTAAATAAGCACATGGGTAGGTACCTAGCAAAGTGAAGAAAAAAATCTACACCCATGTATAATAAATACATAAGTGTATTGTTCCACTAGATTATCCCTCCTGTTCCCAACACAGATTCAAATAAAAACATATTTAATTAGCTAGAAGAAACAAAAATCCACTAAATGATCTATAAACCTTGTACATAATAAGCAAGGCAAATAATAGCTGCAATTCCCATCTAAAAAATAGTGAATTGTTCATATTAATTTTTTTATTCGAGGTGGACCGTCTCCGCTGTGTTATGTTGCTTCTCATGTAATCTTGATTAAAATTTAAACACTTGTATGTATCCCACTTATTGAGTTTTATTTTATTTCACACGACTAGTTTCACATACTACATATGTGGATGACCTCACTTAAACGTTACATTTACATTATAAATGTTTTTATGTAATCAGGAATTCTAGCTTATAAAATTGTTACGTTTTGGTGCTATTAAATGATTTCATATTGGTTCAACACGGAATAAACAACATTAGGTAATTAAGATTTCGATAGAATACAGTAAACAGAACAGATTTTGCATTGAAATGATTTTTCGTGCAATAATGGAAATGTAACTTTTTGGTGAAGTCCTCAACCTTTGATCTTAGATGGTTGCAAGGCAACTACTCTCTATGGTTACTTGGTTTAACACTTTGACTGCCAGTCAATCATGTTTTCAGGCGTTTCCCAGGATGTAAAATAATTATCAAAATCCGGGTTGGATCTTGCATTTATTTAAATACAATCATGGAACTTCACTAGATTAATAAATTGATAAATAAAAGACACTGATATGAACTCAATTTAACATGCATAGATAGTTCTAGTGAATTCATACCGTTTTATGTACAGTGTCATGAGATTAATGATATACGTAGGAGTTACAAAAATTTAAGTAGTGTGGTTATCAATCATGGATTGAATGATGAATGTTGACATACCAGCCTATAACAGGTCATAAGCCCTGTAAATACTCAGACTTCCATATTTTTTTTCATCTACCATATATGAGATGTCACAGATGGAAATTTTAAATAACATCCTGTAATTTTTTTGAAAAATAACATTTTTATTTTCTCTAAGAGATGTCGACTTATCGTTCAATTTGTTCATAAAAAGCATTGTAATAGCACCTTCACAATAACGTCACATAGGTAATAATAGTTATACTTTAGGGGATGAAACAAAGGGGAGTAAATGAAGGAGTGCAAGAAAACTATATAATTTAAGAATATATTTTTATTGAAATAGATTTTTATAAATAATACAATCTGCTTAAAAGAATTTTACAATAATTTGGATATATATTTATGAGAATACTTCAATTATGCTACACGCAAATCAAATAGCACAATCATTATTCTTACTTCCCTAATATAAATATATGACTAAATTATGTCTTTATATTATTTATTTAAGGTTACTTGGAACGCCTTTTAACAAAATAAAAATATACCTAGATTTCTACCGCTGCAAGAAGAACGACGAAAAACTAAATTCTGTGTTCTTCTTACGATGGTAAGGGTTAAAATCTAATTCTATCATGCAGATCTCATTATTTCGTCATACTTACCCAAACACCAAGAGATAATTTAAACAAATATTTGGCATAGAACGACTTAAAAAAATTAACACCTAGCATTATTACAATAAAAGGTAGATCGTATTTCTTGAGGTACAATTAGCGAGAAAAATAATATGAATATACATTGTTGTTTCACATAAATATGTATGACAACTTGGTAACTTATAATAATGAAAGTAAAATGAAAAATTCCGGAAACATGAAAAAAATACTGGAAAAAATTTAGTTTTTTTTCAATCAAGAAATCATCCTTCAAAGCGAAATTTGCTCACTCAGTCTTTCATTTCATTCTTGTATCGACCCATAAAAAACATTCAAATATCATCGAATAAAATAGCTTGATATTTATACAAACAGAAATCAAATAAAAATTGTACTAAATTGAAATAAAAATCAGAAACTATATACAGCTTAAAAACTTATCTAACGAGTTGTCTTTAATTTTTTTGGAAATACATTTGGCAAAGTAAAAAAAAAGTGCATTACTTCTTATCCTACAAAATATAAAAGATAGGTATTAAAAAACGTTTTACAAAAAAATACCAGATTTGTCTTTCAATTCTTTGTGACTTAAAACTACTACAAGTTATATCAAAACAATGAGATAAAATAACCCTAAAATAATATAAATATGGCTTCTTATAAAATAAGCTTTATTTTTTTATACAACAAAACTTATATTTTCAGTAAAATTTAAATATGACAAAGTAAATATTAAAGTCATCAGTATAGTAGTTGATGTAAATAACACTCCAATTTAAAATATGTCTTTGTCTTGAATACTTAATTAAAATACAACCTTATAATACTGACTAATCCCACTCGAATATCAATTAAAATTATTAAGACTTAAGCTACGTTTACACAGCGCATTTAGTGACAACCTGAGCATACTGTATTGTACACGGTGCCACATAGAAATATACCCGAAATTCGAACTTGAAAAGTACATATTTATTTACAAAAATATATCTAAGAAAAAATGGAAAGTAATGAATGAGAAAGTAATCAAATTTGTTACATTGCACTCTTTAGATCTGTAACAAAAAACTTGAAAAAAGAAAGAAAAGAAAAAGTCGGTTGAAAAATAATGCAAACAATATGTCAGCTATTTAATTCAATTTGTACTTGACTAGAGATTTAAAAATCCACAATTTGTTATCAGCTTACACCACGACTCCTATTTACAGCATAAATTCAAAGTTACCTAGGATATTATCTTAAGAATGTTGAGATCTGGCGATGTGTACGAAGAAGGACACTTTGTCTCCGCTTCTTTCTCCGCACATGTTGCAAGTGAAGGGGTCCTTGAAGCCGTGGTATCCCATGTGCATGGTGTACATAATGATGTCCTTAAAAACAATATCGCAATACTGGCAGTCGTAGCTCTGGCTGGTTGCTTTAGCGGCATTGGTAGTAGCTTCAACTTCCTCGATGGGTTTTTTGGGAGAATTGTTGGTTTTTTCCTCATCTTTGTCTGCCTGGTAGAGATGGGGCGGCATGTCCACTTGTACCTCCATCCGTTCGACCTCTCCATTGTTGAGAAGAGCTTTGATATCGGGAGAGAAGTCATTCTCGCTGTCGTCAGGTTGAGTCACCCTCGGAACTGACCTGTCCAGCTTGTAAGCGCGACCCTTGCGTCGGTTCTTCAAACTTGCTGTAGGTGTCAGAGGTGCTGGACTATGGTTGTCATTCTTAACAGCGGCACTGGTTAGGTCGAGTGCGTCGGAAGGAGGATCTTCGCGAGGAGATACGTGGGGAGAAGAGTGAGCGCTTCGCTGAGGCGAGTACGAAGACCTCGGAGAATGAACTTCAGGCGACAGGTGCGGCAGAGTGGTCGGAAGGTTGTAGTTCTGAGAATTCTGATTGAAATCAGTGAAGAATCGTTGCTGCATCAATAAGTGAGGAGAAATGTTCTGGATGGCTCTTATCGGGCTTTCCTCTTCCTTAGGAGGTGAAGAATGTTCTTCAGAGTTCTTGTCGTTGATCGGTGACTTTGGCATATTGTTGTTATTTGGGAATAACATGGGATGCGGGAGAAGAGATCCGTACGGGAAATTCATTCCAAACGGATTAGGAAACAGAGGAAGTTGTTTACCGACCATATTGTTATTGTTTACGGAATCTTCCTTGTTATGATGGGTCCTTTGTTTCGGTCCACGGCGCGTTCCGTAAACATCGATTATCGGCAAAGGATTGGGGGTGCCATCTTGGTTGAGTACCATGGCAGGTTGGTGCCTGTACTTACGCAGATGCAGCTTCAGCGAGTGGCAGTACTTGGTAGCGTAGTTGCAATCGGCGCACCTGTACTGGTAGATGTTGGAGTGCGACTTCAGGTGGGAGTTGAGCATGGATTTGTTCACGCAGTTGTAGGGGCACTGCGGGCACTGGAACGGCTTGGATCCAAAGTGATTCCTCATATGGTATTCCAGGTGATGCTTGTACTCTGTGACGAACGGACACCTCGGGCAGTTCAAAACTCGTTCGGGTTTAATATGACCTTTTGTGTGTTCCCAGAAACTGAGTTTAGTCACAGCTACGTACTCGCACTGTTTGCATTTGAATGTTTTCACTTTGCCATGTGAGTTGACAGCTGGAACTCTCAGTCCCGGTTCCTCTTCCCCGTCGGCTATCGAGTTTCCGGGACTCGGCATGTCGTCGGAAGCCCATGGCGGGGACGGAGAAGGTGATTTGGGTGGAGTGACAGCTTGAGGTGTCTGGGCGGGTCTGGCCTGAGCTGGAGAGGCCTGGAACCCTGGAGGAGTAAGGGGGAAACGAGGGCTGGCGGGGGCCGGAGGTGAACCCCTTGAAGATGAAGAAGGTGAAGAACTATGAAAACCTTCAGAGTGACTGGAGAGGAAACTGCTCACCACAGACTGCTCCATGGGTTCTTGCTTCTGCAAAGAAAAATAAATACAATCAGAAAATCTCGAAACGTGAAAATGTTGATACGGTTAAATGAAATTGATCATCGAGGTTTGAACTTACAATATGATGAAGGGGACTCCATTGAAGAGTAGGAGCTCTGATCATGGCTGGATCCCAACTCAGAACACTGTAACAAAAATACAAATAAAGTTAGTAAATTATCACAAACAAATAACCGTACACAAATAACTGTAATGAATACATTCTACAAGTAGGATTCTTGTTTTAGTTTGGCAATCAACTTGCTTTGTGAGAATAACAAATAAATCAAAGTTCTTTCGACGAACATGACGAAACTCAAGTGTAATAGGTTTCGATAATTAAACAAACATTAAAACGTATTGTGACGCACTGAAATTACTTTATTTATTACGAAATAATGATTAACGAACTAATCACCAATATTTGTTTTACATTACGACAACGTAACATTATTTCAATATCTACCGACCATCTTCACATATCAAGAATTAATAAGAACAAAACAGATCTGGAACAAAATATGTACTCGTAAATCTGACCGGCCAATATTTGTTTAGGTTGATTTCAAAGGAAGCTATAATCGAAAATTGTATTATAATAAATAAAATTAAAAAGAAAAATAATTGACCATGTGTTGATGAAATGATTTGGAAGATAAACTCGCTATAAAATGTAGCATATCGCTCACTCCTTTCAAGAACGTCATAAATCAAAAATCGTCAATTTTCAGTTGTGCATGTTTTCGGAATGCCCAGAAAATGTACTATATCCCAGCAAAAGAGGTATATTTTTAACTCAATATTTACCCGCTTACAGGGCAGAAAATGTTGTTTTTGCATTTTGAAGAAAAGGTTTTGTTTAATAATTTTTTTAAATATACTAAATATTTTTCAAATGGTGAAAAAACCCTCAGGTTTTACGTAAAAAGATGTGTTGTACAGTAAAAAGTTCAATAAGTGGCTTGATATTTATTTTTAATACATTGTGTTATATTTTTAAACTTTAAAAACGTTCTCCTGAAAAATCGAGTTTTTTGATTTATGACGTTCTTGAAAGGAGTGAGCTATATATGGTATAGTACTTTTTTGTGTTATTATGAAAAACACAATTATTTCAATTTCATACTAATCTCGTGAACTTCAAGCAGCTCATCACTATAAAATAGATATAATTTTTTTGATAGAGTGGGTTCGAACCCAGAAACTGTGACTCAGAGCCCGCAACACCACCACGGGACTACAACTCGACCGGGTGTATTGTAATTATTTATAATGATTTTTAACGTTATATATGCTTGGTTAATAAACGTATTATAGCGAAGTTCGGAATAAGCCCCACACATATATTTAATACATATTATACTACCCTACAAAGATACCCATATATATATATATATATATATATATATATATATATATATATATATATATATATATATATATATATATATATATATATATATATATATGTATATATATATATATATATATATATATATATATATATATATATATATATATATATATATATATATATATATATATATATATATATATATATATATATATATATATATATATATATATATATATATATATATATATATATATATATATATATAACGCCTCTAATTTGGAATAATGACACATCGTATAATTTAAAAGGTCACATCATCAGCAATCAAATGATTGTACCCATATTGCTGATGTGGTAATTAAGTATGTAAGTTTTCCTAAAAACAGGTAAACAACTCAATGTTGTTTTGTCACGTATCTCCTTGTATAAATTCATTAAAACGGCATTAACAAACCCCCCGGCATTATGGAGTCATACTTTTTTGTCACTTATTGATGACGAAATACACACTGGGATTCCTTAATTTCCACTCGTAAAAATAATGACATATATTATTAGTCCCCACAAAAATCAAGTAAAAATAAAAATAATTCGAATATATATTTCTCTTCTTCCTCTTCTAACTGTTTTCCACATCCAGTAGTGAACAAGGTACTGCACCATACTGACGGAGTGTTATCTTGATCGTTAATTGCATGAAGGCAAAGGGGGATCAGTCGTGGGCTCTTGTTCACCAGTCCAGAGTTATATTAAATGAGAGTGATTTTTTTTTTCTCTATTTTATATTTTGACCCCCTTGGGAATCGAACTCTGCACCTCTAGTACGTAAGAATCTATAAAATGTAAAACTCTGTCTTGTCATTTTCATGCAAAATTGTGGTTTGCATCAAAAATAAAGAAACAGGATGTCGATATCTTTTTATTCCTCTTTTTAACCTTATCCGCACTCAATGTTGCAAAGGGCACTGCATCGTATAGACGCAGCGTTATCTTGATCGTTACTTACATGAGACAAGGTGTCGATATACTCGTATTTAACTGAATATTAATTTTTTTATATAAATTTTATTGAACGAACCCATCAGATGACCATATCGCTCACTCCTTTCAATAACGTCAAAAACAAAAAATAGTCAATTATCAGTTGTGGATGTTTTCGGAATGCCCAGAAAATTTACTATATCCCAGCAAAAGCGGCATATTTTTAACTAAATATTTACCCGCTTTAGTTGTTTTTGCATTTTGAAGATAATGTATTGTTTAATTCTTTTTTTAAATACAAAATATTCTTCAAATGGAGAAAAAACATTCAGGTTTTACCTAAAAATATCTGTTGCATAGTAAAAAGTTTAATAAGTGGCTTGATATTTATTTTTAATACATTTGATTATGTTTTTAAACATTAAAAACGATCTCCTAGAAATCAAGTTTTTTATATATGACGTTGTTGAAAGGAGTGAGATATATTTGCGTTCAAATTATATGTACATATGT
This sequence comes from Brachycentrus maculatus, assembly GCF_059751285.1. Classification (NCBI taxonomy): domain Eukaryota; kingdom Metazoa; phylum Arthropoda; class Insecta; order Trichoptera; family Brachycentridae; genus Brachycentrus; species Brachycentrus maculatus. The sequence continues at coordinate 606,314 of NW_028281135.1, forward strand.
ACTCTATGTGATGCATATTATATTTTGAATAAAATACATAAATAAGTACATCTTGTTAATATATTCTGACAGTCCCCTAAAAATCGTTAGCGTGAGATAAACACCAACCCTTTTATTTTATTTTATACCGAAAGGGTTGTAGCCCTTTCTTCTCATCTTATATACCGAGTATATTATGTACTTTTACCCCTATATACGTAAAGAATATGAGAAAAAGCGGGATAAACTGATCCGATATGTGCTTAGAGGTATCGAACGATATAGGGGTAGGTTGTTTTGCTGCATTTTGGCGAATTATTGAGCATTTTGGGGGAGGTTTCATGAATTATTTATAAGCATAAAATGAGTAAGCGTTAAGATAACGCATATGCGTAATATTTTGTAATGTTTAACGAGTGAAAAGTTAGAAAATTTACGTAATATTACGTAAAAAAAATAATTTGAGGAAAGAAAGAACCTAAAAGATCTTTTTAAAAGACCTTTATCTAAAACCAAGAAAAAAAGAACCAATAGATGCCTCTAGTGAAGTTCTAGTGATTCAAGAATAATGTTTTAAAATTGGTTCATATACATATGTATATAGAACTTATATATAGAACCAAGAATTTGAGTAGTGTGGTTGTCAATAATGGGTAGAATTGGTGAATGTTGCCCGTGTGTAAAGTGATCACTCAAACCAGCCTATGGCGGTCGTCAGACCCGTAAATGCCCAGACTCCCATATTCTTCTTCATCTTTGATGAGGTGTCAAAAAATATATGAAAATAACTCCTGTAATTGGAGATAATCCAGATTTTGTGAACGAGTATTTGGACACACTCAAAATGTTGTAAAAAAAGAATAGGCTAGAAGTATTTAAACAATATGTGCTATGTGGGTTTAATAGGTCTTCCTCCGTGGTTTAACATGCGCGTTTGGCTAACATGCCGGAGGTCTCAGGTTCAATTCCCAGGGGGTCTTTATAAATATAGGTAATTGTTCTCTCTAATATTTGTTTAATATCACCGTTAGCGCAGAATTTCATACAATGCTTCAATAGATTAAAGTGGTCTATCCACGATTCGTTGCGGATAAGGGTAAGATGAAGTAGATGGTATAATATAGAGTCTGGTTGCGAGAATAATGGCAAAATTTGGAAAGGAAAAAATCTGATTATAATCAAGTAATATTGTGCATTAGTTGTGTATTTGCCTATTATTTTTTAATAATAAGCAAATTTAAGAAATAACTAGCGGAATTTTTATATTTCAGAGAAAACGGGACTTCCCCATACAGAAATAAGTACGTTCCTGATTCACCCATACCTATATTATTAAAATTCATCTGCAAAAATCCATGTCCATATTAAAATTAATATAAAATCCTACTTTAAACCATCACCATAACTTACATGTGCCTAGGTACTCTAACTTCATCGATTTCAAATATATATTTCAGAAAATTTTAATTAAATCATGATTTTCAACCTCTTTCTTATGTATAAAACATTTTATCTAACCTTCCACTAGTCTAATGATGTCGTTAATGACAAAACCTGGTCACTGGTGAGATAAAATAAAAGTGGAAAAAACCAAATAAGTGTTTTTGTGTATTAGACAAATTAAAAATATTGAAAACTTTGAGAGAAAAGTTCATTCAGCTGTGGAATAAAATAGTCTAAAGAAGAGGAAAACTCATGAAAAACATGGAAAGGGTAATAACGATTCATCACGATTGTTAGTTAGCTGGTCCAACTACAATAAACACGAGAAGTTTTGATAAAGTATACACGCATGTATGAACTATACTGTACGATCTTCCAAAGATATAGATATATATTTATATATTTTATTTTATAGGTATATATAATTGCCAGCGTCGAGTTAGGGGTAGGTGGGTGGTGGTAGGGGCGGTAGGGAGGAGAGGGGGAGGGGGGTAATGTATTTCGTCTGCCATTTTGAATTCTTTATTTAGTAATCTTTTTTATCCCGAGTCGGAGGGATTTTCTCGCAGGAATAATCCGAGGGCACATTCCGATCGACATCAATATGGGGAAATGTCGAGGGTGGACATCGGAATGGGAGAAAAATGTTAAGACGTACAGGGCCGTATGAAGAAATATTTTAGCCATTCAAAAAATCGCAAACTTATCATTTTGGCGAAAAATGTATTATTTAAATCAGAATCTTATTACAGTATATATAATATGTAAGTAATAAATATGTAAATACTGTTCGCGTCTTCTTACCCTCATCACACCAATGGTGCATAGGGCACTGCATCAAATTCACTGCATAAATGTTACTTGACCGTAAATTATACAAGAGCACAGTGATCCGTCTTCGCTTCTGGTTACATTAAATAAATATAATGTAAAAAAAACTGTATTTTGACCCAGGAAATCGAACCAAAGACCTCCAGTATGGTAGCTAAACGTGAAAACCTCTACACTATGTAATGAATATACTTCAATGTATATACATACTCGTATACACGTATTTAAGCTATTTTTTTCTGAAATATACTAAGGAGGATTCGCCTTACCATAGTTAAATGTATATGAATTATAACATAAATAAGAAGGAAATCCAGACATATTTTTTCGAAATTGAAATAAAGAAGCAAAAAATCAATGTTAGTTCAAATATTACAAACTTTACTATCATTAAGTTTTTTTTAAACAAATCTTACTTTATTGGTTGTCAATCATGGGTAGAATTGTTGAATGTTACACGTGTGTAAAGTGATCACTTAAACTAGTATACGACGGTCGTAAGCCCCGTGAATGCCCAGACTTCCATATTCTTCTTCATCCATGTTGAGATATCAAAAACGAATATTACAAAATAAATATATTTTAAAAATTTAAATACACATTAGTTCGTTAGATAAATTCAAGTGTTTCCCTTGATTCAGTCCTGTTCTGTCGACAATAAAACCACCCCTGTCGGTAGTAAAAATGAATGACCATCCCCTCCGCACGATTCTTTAGTACCTACTAACTTCCCTCCCACGCACCCCTCACAGAACTACCCCTATAATGTACGCTCCATAAAGGAATTTTACAAAAATCCAATTTTCAGTCTCTCAGTATCGACTAACGTTGGAAAAACCTCAATATTTGAATGGATATTTCTCTGAATATTTTTATTGCAATATTATAATTTTTTTATAAATCTATTATTATCATAATCAATATCTGTATAATCGTCATTGAGGAGGCATTGTAAGAAAATGGCGCTATATAAATAATTCAAAATGAATGAATTTAATTATTTTATTTTATTTTTATTTTATTTTATTTTATTGGAAGGAAGAACAACAGTTACAATATATGATACATACAGAATACAAAAAATAAAATCATGAGTACCAATTATAGTTCTTCACAACTATACATAAGAGAGGTCTATATAAAGGAAGAGACATGAGACAAGGATGGGATAAAGAGAAAAGGAGATGGCAGTATCAATTATGTATCTTTTTCAATAGTATATTATGACAAGTCATAAGTCCTGTAAATACCCAGACTTTCATATTCTTCTTTATCTACGTTGTGATATTATTTTAACTTCATAAACTATGAAGCTTCATTGATCGAAATGGCATATATTTTTATAAAAAAACATGAATAATTACGAAAAAAAGAGAATAAAATAGAATCTTCATAATCAGAGAGAAGTAAAATGGTAAAAAACAGATTTTTTTTTTTTGCGAGTTTCACAAATTGTTAAACGTACTTATTTTTACAAAGAAACGATTGAAATATGATTTATTTTTACAAATAAAAAACTTCAATAATGAAGAAAGATAAAACAAAACCAGTGAGACGTTAATAAAATAGTAAAAAACTGCCATTATAAATATTTTTCTTACACGAGTTTCCTAAATTGTCAAAAGCCGACTTGTATCAATTTAGAAATTCAGAGAATTAGCAACGCTACACCGCAGTACCGTATTGGTTATTGATTACGTTTTCAGGCGACTGAAAACTACCAAGGGACTGAAATTCAGGGTTGAGATGAAGGGTGTATCGATGGGGAGAGGAGAGCCTACTGTACGTACCTCCGGGACACTGCGCCTGTATTGGGGCGTCGCAAAAAACGGCGCCGGCGTCCAAAAAGCCGAGAAATGGAGGGGGATAAAAAGAAAAATGGCCGCTAGGGGTGGATTGCAAGGGGACGACTTGTTCAATACTTCAATATTACTTTACTCATTGACGTACGGCTATATTAAGTATGTGCCAAATAATGTAAAATAATGAATTTATCGGGTTACTTGATCATAAAAAGTTTATTAATTTTTATTTGTATGTTTGGTAAGCTTAATTTGAAAATTAAAATTAAAATCACTATTTTTATAATCATTGTTAAAAGCATTGTTACTTTGTAGTATGGTAATATAACACTATCCTTATCATTCATCATTCACTTTGTGTACTACCATTAAAATGTTTTAAAATGGAATTACACAAAGTGAACGATGAATGATATGAAAAGTGTTGAATTATTTTAAATTTAAATATCACTTAGTAAATACCCCTATTTCTTAGAATCTATTGTGACGCATGTTTTGATGCATTTTGAATAATTTTTAAAAAATGCATCGATACACGTGTCACAATAGATTTTTAGTACACGTGGTATTTACCTAGTGAAATTTAAATGAAAAATGGACTGATATTACCAATAAGTGACTGCCAATGAAATAAACGAACTTTGTTAATTTTAAAAACTTGTAAAGGTTTTTTTTCATATCACCAACAAGTTTAAATATTTTGCCTTCATTTTATAAAGAATACTGTCTAGCAAATTACATACATAAAATTCCTTGTTACATACATACAAAATAAAAGGATCTTGCAGTTCCTACCCCTCTTCAACCTTCAACGTCTCAAGGACACAACTCTAAAATTTATAAGGTGTTTGAAAATGATGCAGAATGCATAGAAACCGTGATACCATAGATTTTAAGAAGTAGTAGTATTTACCAAGTTAAACTTAAATTAAAAAGGGATATATTTTACCACAAAGTGACTGGCCGAATCATTTAATGGAATTTATAAATGCGATTGATATTATGCCGAGTATATTTCTACAATATATTTACTAAATATTCTTGGGCAAGCCGCCAAACTGTAAATTTCTAATTTAAACAAAATCTGACAAAAAATAATAGCCTTACTGTTACTGGGATGCCGAAAGGGTTCAAACTTTTTACGACACGGTTATTGGAAACAGTTCTTTCCTATTGTTGAATATGGCATGTAACGGGTTGAGCATTAATCTCGAATGCAAAAAACATTACCTGACGCCTAACAAAAAAATGTCGGAACCAAAACGATTTTCTTAATTTTTTGTTGTAGATTTTTTTGGTTATTCTTAGTATTTAAAATATTATTTACTAGCTGTACCTAAACCATGCAAAGCGTAGGCGAGTCTTGTCTCGTTAAATGGAAAAGAAAATAGTGTTTCATTTCTCATTGCTAAATTATAATTTTTTTTATTTAAAAAATCCATTAAACAATGATGCAATCGAAAGCATTGAAAATTCTGGGTGATACAGTTTTAATAAGCGGCATCTGGTTCCAACCCTAATGTATGGAAGAGAAGCATGAAGTTGGCAAAAAAATATGAAAGTAGACTGAAAACGATCAGTCCAAATACGATCTCCCAGTGAGGGAAAACCATATTGATAGATGTTCGAATGGGGAAAAAAGCAATGAATGCAAGACTGATATAAGCATCATCGATATATATTTTTTAAAAGGTTTGTTGAGATTGTTTGGGCATGTGAAACGGATGAGTAAGGAAAGAACGGTAAAACAAATTTATGAGACGAATGAAGTCGAAAATAGATGAAGAGGAAGACCGTGGAATACTTGGTATGATCAAATATCTCAAATACATGGAAATGGTCAGGTCAAGAGTCGGAATAATCAGCAGGCAAAAGGCGAAGGATGTTTGCAAAGACACACTGGTGTAGCATTCTGTTCTCTCTGCCTACCCCTGCGGCATGCGGCGTAGTTGTCGGTTAGTCAGTTAGGTTTAGAGAAAGTAAAATCTCGAGTCGCCCGGTCACAAAGGAGGTACAACAGAAAATGTGCAAAAAATCGGGAATATTTTATGGTATCCCATAGAAAATAACAGCTTTTTCGCAAAAAACAACCTTGCTCCATAATAATAAATGTGGGATGGGAGTTTTAGGGCCCCACAGACAAAAGAGAACCTATTTTCTGGTCCCAGGCTACTTGCACAAAGGGTGAACGCTGTAAATGTCGGCGGTGGACCATAAATTCTAACAAATACAGGGAAGGCAGACGATTTAAACTAATTTACATAACAACTTCTTCTAGCATCACGCCGTTTCCCCGCAGGGTCAGGCAGAGGGGATGAAACGCCATACTCTTCTGTCCTGACATACATTCCTAACTTCCTTCACATCCTTGCATCTAGTCATACATGCCCTCCGATTACGCAGACTTTTGACACCACCAGATTTTAGGTTCGATTGATCTGATAGTGCCAAATCTTTTTCGGTTGTCCTAGATCTGTTCTCCCGCTCACATTCGCCACAAATATTTTCTTAGTCATTCTCTCTTTATCCATTTGCTCCACATGTCCATACCACCTTGAAAAACTTACGTAATAATCATTATAATAAATTAATTATATTAATTTAATATTAAAAATAATAGTTATTTAAAAATATAATTATTACTTCAATAAATTAAAATAAATATTGAGTGTGTCCAAACACTTGCTCACAAATCTGGATTATCTCCAATAATAAGTTATTTATTGCATAATTTTTTGACATCTATACATACATGAAAAATATTATGGACGTCTGGCCATTTATTGATCAGTATATATGAAATTTAATTGAAATTAAACATATTAGAAATGTTTGGTTCCTCTTTTTTCTTTTCAATTTAACCAGATTAAGCCACAGCAGCGCGTGACCAGGCATTGCTTGTAAAAAATGAAATAAGTATTCAGTTATATTTAACGCTGAAAATATTAGTTCTTTACAAAATATATTTTTCATCATAATTTGCCTTATTGTTTGTTATGTATGTATCAAATGACTTGGGACATTACCTAGAAATATTTTAAGGGCGTTACAAAAATATAAAAACCCCAGCAATAATTCCCAAAAAATGTTAATAGGCTTAATAGGATTTCTATTACAAGCCCCCATAGTTTCTGCGGGTTATTCCGCAAATACAATTAAAATGCATTCAAGTTATTTTAGAATAACGGGGATAAATACGTTGTTGCCTATTTTAAAATGAATGCTAATTGACGCGTTCATGTTTGTGTTCCAGGAATATTATTATAATATAGAAGAAAAAAACCGAAATGTAACTTGAAATATGTAAGTATAATTTTGTTTATGGAATTTCCTGGACTCCAAATAATACCGGATTCATTTAATTTAAATAATGTTTAGTTATTTTAAAGATAATATGGCAGTAAATGATACAAAATAAATTTAGCAGTATTTACAACAACAAAAAAGTTTCTCTATATATGATATATGTAACTAGCTAACTAACCATCACGTCGCTCGCCGCAGGGGTACGCAGAGAGAATAAACCGTGACGTCACTCTGTCTTTGCAAACAACCGCTTCTTCTACATTCGTGCATCTCCTCATGCATATACGCATATTATTTCAACTCCAAAAATTTCTCGGTATAATTTTTTAAACCGTTCTTGCCTCACTCATTCGTTCCACATATTCAAACCACCTCAAAAACACCCTTCATAATTTTATCGATAATGCTTACGTCAGTTTTGATTTCTTTCTTTATTTTGCCATTCGAACTTACTAAAAAAAATCTAAAATAAATTAAATGTTTTTTTTAATAAATGAGAATTCTTAGCATTTTTCCAACATTATTTAAAAATGAATATAATATGTATATACGAGTACACATTTGCGATCCTACGCGACCTTCGCGTATTTATGAAATAATAATTTTAAAAAAACGTTTTTGGAGATTAACATTTTATTTTTTGTTTCTGAAACGATGTCCATCACTATTATTTTCTTTATTTGATTTTATTTTAATATTGTGGTTAGGACACCACAATAAAAACTAAAAATTGTTCCTAAATATATTTTTGAGGATAGTTCCACGCCACTGGCAAATGATTAGTAGGCTGAAATTTGCATAGGGCATTCGGAAAGTAAGTAAAAAGTGTTGCAAAATGAAAGTGAAAGAAAAGTTATATTTACGACATTGTAAAATGAACTACAAAGAACCAAGGACAAAAACCCTTGCTAATTCTTCTTTAAAAAATCAGGAACTATTTGCAAAGATTTACAGCCCTAACAAAAGAATTTGAATAACAATGTGCTCAAATATATAAAAATAAGCGTAAATTCTACATAGTATGTACATTTTAAAATAGGAGTGCATATTTGGATAATAGGAGTATATATTATATAACGAAATACTTCTACAACTTTCCTACGGATAAAAAAATTGAAGACATAAAAATACATGTTAATCGAAAAAAAAACACATGAAATAATAAATAAATAAAAACATAAAAATTTACATGTAATAATAATAATAATAAAACCCTTATCCGCACCCCAATGGTGCATAGGGCACTGCGTCATATAAACGCAGTGTTATCATGATCGTTTTACACATGAAGGAAAGGTGATCAGCCCTCCACTTCAGGTACCAGTCCAGGGTAATATTGAATAAATATGACAGTGAAAAAATCACTTATATTTATTTTACCCCCCTTGGGAATCGAACCCGGGACCTCCAGAACGGTTACCGAGCGTGCTGACCATTACACTACGGAGGCGGACATATAATAATAAAATAATAGTACAAAAATCACACTAAAACATTAAAAATGAACATTGAGTGTAAATCCCTCGACGAGCACAAGAGCTTAGTCTCTTTATTGGAAGAAAAGCGTAACGAATTTAAAGATAGTAGAAATATTTAGAAAATTATTTTAATTATTGAAAAAAAAAACCTATATTAAATACATTTAATCGTACTAGTGATGCCAGTTTCGCAGTCAAACTTCTATTGAACTACACCACGGTGCCTTTCAATTTTTTTTTTTTTTTTTAAATAGTATCCGAAATAATTTTTCATCATTATCATTCCGTATATTAATACCTAAAAACATTTTATCCATTGACCGTTTTCACCAAATAACGCATCGTCAGATAATGGCAATGGTTTTAATACCTACTTAAGGATATATGTATATATAAGAATCAATTGTGTCGCAGACTTTTAAATCAGAATTTCTAGGTTCGAACTCACTCTTCCACAATTTCATACCTATTAATAATAATGAGCCGTTTAGGCTAGAAAAATAATGAAATTTTACTATTTTTGTTAATAATAAAAACCAAAAATATTATCTTATATTAAATATTTTGATTTCAGACACCAAGTACAAAACTTATTTTAACTTGGGTATTAAAAAAAAAATAAGTATAATTCATGTTTCATGTTATAATTTAAAATGTAACTTGGTTTTAAAATCACATTAAATTTATTTATAGAGATTTTAAAACAAAGTAACATTTTAATTATAAAATAAATCTAATAACATTTCAAACACGATATTTTAATTTCATATTAAAATAATAGTTTCAAAATTTATATTACACATGTTCTAAAAAAATATAAACTACCTACAAAAAATGTAACATTTAAAAAACAGAAATAAAAAAAACATCCGAGATGTATCCTTTGATTAAAAATAAGAAATTCTATATTAATACTTTAAAATTTTATATTAATATCATATTTTGGTAAATATTTAAATTTATTTTATCACATCAATAAAAAAATCAGTTAATTATTTTTTGATTAATAAAAATTAATACGTTTCTAAAATATATAAAATGTAATTGTAAAGTAGTTAAAAATAATAAAAAAATCTTACCTAGACATATTTGTAGATTTCGTAGAAACTGATTATCAAAGAAAAAAATATTCTAGATGTAATGTCAATTGAATCCATTCACTAAAACATGGCGTCAAAAAAAACACACGTCAAAAAAAATTAACACAAATTTTTGTCGCAATGTCCAACGCAACGAAATTAAATAAACCTCACAAAATAATCACAACTTCTGCTGTATTTAAAATAAATTATAATAAAAATAAAATGACGATGTGTTTGTTAACCCTTTGCTAGGAAAAAAAACTCTTGAGAGACGTGCTTCTTTTCCGAACGACAACAATCGACTGAAAAAAATCTATATCAATTTTTACTCCTGCAATATTTTTGTGCTTTCAGCCCGTCCCCACTCTGGGCGAGCGTGACAGAGATGGCGATATGTGGAAATCTACCGGATTGGAACTCGGTATAGCGCCGTCTTGCTCGCGCACTCCCACCACCGACACCAGTTGCGAGTTCACCTTGTTTGAAAAGTTGGCCATAGGGGGACCGAAAGTTAGACTCTTTTTCAAAAATAAAAATAAATTATTAAAATAAAATAAACAATATTAATATAAAACCGGATTTGTTCATGTTATATATCAATTTAACTATTTTACGTACTTATTTAAGATTTTACTATTCTATTTCTACACACACACACACACACACGCACAAATACATGTACAAATATATAGGTGTAAATTATTTTTTAAACGTTGTATTAAACAATTAAAATGCAGTTACACCACCAAAGAATAAAATCTTAGTCATTAAATATCTTATTTCGTATATTAAAAGCATTGATAAATTTGTGGTATGGTAATAATACACTCTCCTTATCATCCATTGTTTACATTGTGTAATACCACTTTTATAAATACATATTTGTGACTACCGGTTTCGGAAAATTATTCCATCATCAGGTCATCAAAATAAAATTATTACGATTTGACACAAATTTTATTTTTATACAAATGTCAAATAGTGATAATTTTATTTTAATGACTTGATGATTGAATAATTTTACGAAATCGGTAGTCACAAATACGTATTTATAAAAGTGGTATTACACAAAGTAAACAATAGATGATAAGGAGAGTGTTTTATTAAAATATCCTGTTATCTTCGTACGAAAATTTGTAGATGTATTTTCTTAAATTTATTTTCAATTTTAATTCTTTTCACAAATTATGTTATATAATACAGCACTCAGCTCAGTTTTCTAGTGAGGTCATACAAGCAAGCAGAAACTTACTCATTTTTCCAGAAACTTCTTTTATAAAATGACTTAGATAGATATGGAATGGAAAGAAAGGAAAGAAAGGTGTGTTGAGATTGTTTGTTTGGACATGTGAATCGTATGAGTGAGGATAGAACGGTTAAACAAATTTATGAGGCGAATGTAGTTGGAAAAAGAAGCAGAGAAAGACTGAAGAAAACTTGGCACAATCAGGTATGTCACATACTTGAAAGCGGCCGGGTAAGGAGTCGTAATAATCGTCTGGTATGTATGAGGAGATGCATGAATGTAGAAGAGGCGAAGAATATGAGCAAAGACGGTATGGCGGTCGATTCTCTCTGCCTACTCCTGCGGGGAAGCGGCATGATGGTTAGTTAGTTAGTTAGTTTAGAATTTGTAAATGTATTTTATTTTTTATTTTATTAATTTTAATTTTTTCAGAAATTTATTCAGTTTTCTAGTGAGGTCATACAAGCAAGCAGAAACTTTCATTTTTCCCGAAACTTCTTTTATAAAATGACTTAGATATACATATAAGGACACGACTTTTTTTCCAGATGTATAAGCACAGAACTTAATTATACTATATCCCCACCCCACAACCGCCACCGCCTTCACTCACCAATACAAAGTTACAGTATAAAATTATATGGTAAATAATACATTATCTCCTCGTATATTAGGTATGCGTAGCAGTTATGCTATGTTTAAAGCGACACCTACCAAATAATACTCTCTTATCAGATACATATCGTAACAATGGGAGATATCACGAATACTGATATGTTTACGAGCCACAAAACATAAGAATATGTACATAATACCTACGTACTATATCTGCCTCTTATGCAGCACAGTACCACCCACCCCAGAAGGTTGAAGGTCTGAAGATTACACTTAAATCAGTCAATGAAAGGTCGTAAGCCCTGCAAATACCCAGACTTCCATATTCTCATATTCTTCTTCATCTACGTTGAGATGTTTAGATGCCAATTAAATGTCTTTATATATACACACACTCTGATTCAAAATCATACACTGATTTTTAGAGTCTACTAAATTGTATTTTATTATTATAAATAAACTTTGTGACAAGTATTTCGCCTTGATATGGCATTTTTAAACTAATGTCAAAATTTTATTTTTACTATGACATCTCATCAAAGATGAAGAAGAATATGGAAGTCTGGGCATTTACAGGGCTGACGACAGTCATAGGCTGGTTTAAGTAATCACTTTACACGCGTGTAACATTCACCAATTCTACCTAAGTAAAAAGCTTCTTTACATCTCACCAATAGATGTCTCTAGTGAAGTTATAGTGATTCAAGAACAAGGTTTCTAAATTGGTTCATATATATAGAACTTCCGAGAATTTGAGTATTGTGGTTGTCAATAATGGGTAGAATTGGCGAATGTTACACGTGTGTAAAGTGATCACTTAAACCAGCCTATGACGGTCGTCAAATGCCAGACTCCCATATTCTTCTTCATCTTTGATGAGATGTTAAAAATAATATGTTTTATTTTTATGTTTAAATCATCATGATATAAAAACTAACTAACTAACTAACCGTCACGCCGCTTCTCCGCAGGGGTAGGCAGAGAGAATAGAGCGCCACACCACTCTGTCCTTGCAAACATTCTTCGCCTCTTCCACGTTCATGCATCTCCTCATACATACCCGCCGATTGTTACGACTCCTAACCTGACCACTTTCAAGTATTTGGCACCTTTCTTAATTTTATCGATAATGCCTATCTCAGCTTTGCATTCCTTCCTTATTTCACTATTCGTACATCTATCATACATCGTTTTGTCGAACATTCTTCTGAGAGATGGCATTTCGACTGCATTCAGTCTACTTTCATCCTTCTTTTGCCAACTCCATGTTTCACTTCCATACATTAGAGTTGGAACCAGGACTCCGTTGTGCACTGCCAGTTTAGCTTCCGTTGATAGGTTTTTATTTGCTATAACTGATTTTAGTGCACCATTCACTTTGTTCCCAGCATTCACTCTCCTTTCTATGTCTTTATCAATCTTTCCATCCCTAGAAAACATACTACCTAAATACACATGATATTCCACAAAGTTAATGCCAGATCAATCAATAATCAAATTTTCAGAACATTTGTGGGAGATAAAAAAATATAAGTCCTTTTTTTAGCTTTTATCGTACCTAACTGTAAACCGAATCCAACTGACAATCCAAGTGACATTTTTTTATTATTTCTTGTTTTTTACTGTGATATACATATATATACAGCGTGACTCCTGTTCTCAACACATATTAAAATAAAACATGATATTAGCTATAAGAAACAAAAAAAAAAAACACTTTTTTATTATTTAATATGGTAACAGAGGTTTTTTTAATCATTTTAATTAATTTTCTTGGCATTTCTATTTGTACAATCTTAGCGCAAATCAATAACGAAGTTCTCTCTAATAAAGAGACTCAGTTCTTGTGCTTGGAGAGGGACTTACACTTATTATTTATTGTGTATGTTTGATAGTAATATATATATATATATATTTTTTTTAATAATCTTCAGTAGTTTTTTGTGTAAACTTTCTATAAACCTTGTACATAATAATAATGATAATATATATATATATATATATATATATATATATATATATATATATATATATATATATATATATATATATATATATATATATATATATATATATATATATATATATATATATATATATATATATATATATATATATATATATATATATATATATATATATATATATATATATATATTTATATATATATATATATACATATATATATCCGCTTCCGTAGTGTAATGGTCAGCACGCTAGGCTACCGTACTGGAGGTCGCGGATTCGATTCCCAGGGGGGTTCAAATAAATATATTTGATTTTTTCACTGTAATATTTATTCAATATTACCCTGGACTGGTACCTGAAGCGGAGGGCTGATCACCTTTCCTTCATGTGTAAACGATCAAGATAATACTGTGTTCATATGAAGCAGTGCCCTATGCACCATTGGGGTGCGGATAAGGGTTTTATATATTATTATTATTATATTTTCTGTAACTACAGTTTTAATTTTAAACGATTTTTATAATGAACCTCATATTATTTTACAAACAAATGACGTATCTTGCCTTTTTTAATCACATCATTAAACACAATTCTTAATCTTCAAAAACAAGACCTAACCAGTAATCCACTAATTAACTCTGCATCCGACATTTCTTGCTATCAAGAATAGAAAAACACTTATTATTTACAGTAACGACAAAACAAATTGTGTTGTTTGTCGAGATATTATTATAAAACCAAATTAGGTTCTTAGAACTTGATAAAACCCGGTTCTAATGATAGCTCAAGTTTATTTAAGAATAATAGTTGTTTTTTCCCTAGCCTCCTTACTTGCTTACATCTAGTAAGTGTTATTTTTAAAGGCATATGCAGGGGAGCTTTATACGAGGCCCGGGATCTAAAAATGTTCTCGCGAAATAGTGATTTTTTTTGTACATAAAAGAAGCTAAGAGTGTATGACGTTTAATTCATACCGCCTACCCTTGTAGAGAGTCGGCATGATGATAGAAGTATTAAAGCATCTATATAAATAAAAATGAAAATGTTTTAACTAATTAATCATCTCGCCGCTTCCTCGCAGGGGTAGGCAGATAGTATAGAACGCCACACCACTTTGTCCTTGCAAACATTCTTAGCCTCTTCCACGTTCATGCATCTCCTCATACCCGCCGATTATTTCTACTCCTAACCTGACCACTTATAAGTATTTGATATACCTGATCGTGCCAAGTTTTTCTCCGGCTTCCACGGTTTCTTTTTCCAACTACATTTGCCTCGTACATTTGTTTAACCTTTCTTTCCTCACTCATACGTTCCACATGCCCAAACCATCTTCACACCTTTCTTAATTTTATCGATAATGCTTATCTCAGCTTTGCATTCCATCCTTATTTCACCATTCGAACATCTATCATACATCGTTTTGCCGCACATTCATATATGTATATATATATATATATATATATATATATATATATATATATATATATTTATATATATATAAATAAAATATATATATATAAATATATATATATATATATATATATATATATATATATATATATATATATATATATATATATATATATATATATATATATATATATATATATATATATATATATATATATATATATATAAATATATATATTTAAATATACACAAGCATACATACATATAAATAAACATATATATTACATAGCTGTATAGCAACTAGAAAATTCTTTCGACGATGAAAAAGTAGTACTATTCATAACCTTCCCTTATACCTGAAGATTATCTTTCCACCGTAATATTATCACGCGATAAAAAAATAAGTGTTTTTAAATATCTACTAAAGGAAAACAATATTATTCCTCACTAGGGTGTTATGATTACCATATACTTACCTGTTATCATCCCTTATACTTCTAGTTTCATTATTACCCTTCTAGATCAACAATTCAATACTTTAATTTAAGTCGAAACCCTTTATCTCCCACCAAAATAAAATTGAAAATTTTGAATAAATAACTAATCTATGATATCGCTTATATTGTCAACAAAATCAATATGGATTTATGAACAAAAAAAAATACAGATGCCTTTTTTAAGGATGAGGCCTAGTAGACACTAGTCGTGTTTCTATATGAAATCCAATAACGGGAGTTATCCAAGGTAGGCACTGTATTTCCGCCTATAGAGAATGCACGCCTGTGGTACCTACATATTATATGTACAAATTGTTACCTTTTTTCATTTCAATTTTTAATTTTTTTGTTTTCTGTTAAATTAAATATTTGTAGTATATATTACCATTTTTAATGTATTCATATCTTTCGGGTTGTGGTCCCGTGGTTAGTGTCGCGGACTCTTGAGTCAGAGTTTCTTGGTTCGAACCCAATCTACCACAATTTGACACTTAATTCTAATAATGAGTCGCTTAGGCTCGCAGAAATAGTATAGTGGAAATAATAAATAAAAAAACAAAAATACTTTTACTATTTTTAGTATTATTGTACCTTTACCCTTTATTATGAATTAAATTACGATTTACACCCACACACAGGCAATGCCTTTGTGGGATATTTTTTGTATCAATATAGTATAATTTTTTGTACTTATATTTCATAGTAAAATTATATTGTGTAATGCAAGAAAATTTATGACAAAGTAAAAAAAGTTATGGAGATTCTTATTACATACCTTTTTTATAGGTATTACACATAATTAAACATTTTGTTAAATTATTATTTTAGTATGAATTTATGTCACGCACATACCAATGATTCATATCGACTCAAATATGTAGTCAATTAAGATAACGAATATTTGGTGCTAAGAATTTATTATTTTAATATCAGATTTACGCCATTATTAAACACTTAAGGCCCAGCATTCGTTAAGTCGCAACTCAATTGTCTCTAAATCCAGGTCTCATTTAAAGTAATTGATTTTTTTTTTAAATATCAACCGTTTTCGCATGGGAAAAATAAGTTTTACTTCGAAATAATTATATGGTTTTCAAAAGAAAAGATTTATTGAAATGTAAGGAGTTAAACATACTCTAGTCAAATCACAATTTTTTATATAGGCTGCAGAAATATTCTGTATATGTTTAGCTATGTACCTACTCATACCAGCTCAACGAATTAATTAATTATTACGTAAATACAATATATGCAATACAATATATTATGTTAAGTTCAGAATCGACTCACTAATAACCGAGATGTTATTTCGTTGATTATACACATATATACAAACTGTCTTCCAAGTTGCTAAATGCTGATAATACTGTCTAAAAAATATGAAGAGAAAAATAGAGTATTGACTTTTGTCCTCGCTGTATTTACTTATGATTTCGTGTACATACAAAATAATATGGAAACGGCAAAAATATGATATTTTTGTTGTTGTACTTTGTTCTAAAGTTCCGTATCTGGTTCCGACTCATCTATCTGGGAAAGTAAACAAATTAGTGATAAACGGAACTATTTGCTATAAGAAGGATTTCTGCTTCCAGATTGGTTGCAATATACATTTATGTTGGTATACCATATATCAGGGGCGGCCGGTGAAACTCCAGAAATTCAATCAAATTATAAGCTTAAATAATAAAAATGAATATGATATTTTCTGGCGTTTCTCATATCGCTCACTCCTTTCAAGAACGACGTCATAAATCAAAAATCGTAAATTTTCAGTCGTGCATGTTTTCGGAATGCCCAGAAAATGTACTATATCCCAGCAAAAGCAGCATATTTTTAACTTAATATTTACCCGCTACAGGGCAGAAAGTGTTGTTTTTGCATTTTGAAGAAAAGGTATGTTTTAAATTTTTTTTTAAATATACTAAATATTTTTCAAATGGAGAAAAAACCATCAGGTTTTACCAAAAAAGATCTGTCACACAGTAAGTGGCTTGATATTTATTTTTAATACATTGTATTATTTTTTAAACTTTAAAAACATTCTCCTGAAAAATCAAGTATTTTGATTTATGACGTTCTTGAAAGGAGTGAGCGATATGTGTGATTATAATCCAGGATTCGGACCTCACATACTAATAAAAGAGTTTCTGCTCAATAAAAAAGCTTCTTTTTATCTCACCAATAGATGTCTCTAATGTTCTAGTGATTTAAGAATAATGTTTCAAAATTGGTTCACATATATAAAACTTCCAAGAATTTGAGTAATGTGGTTGTCAATAATGGGTAGAATTGGCGAATGTTACACGTGTGTAAAGTGATCACTTAAACCAGCCTATGACGGTTGTCAGCCCCGTAAATGCCCAAACTTCCATATCCTTCTTCATCTTCGATGAGATGTCAAAAAATAATATGAAAATAAATATTTCTTGAATTTATTTTGTGCTTGGCGGGAATCGAACCCAATCTAAACCTCCAATGTTAACTCTAAAATTCTCTTAAACATGCAAACAATTAATCATTTTGCATTGCCTTAGAAGCACCTTCGACAGCAGTTGCTTCCTGAAGATATTTCTTCACAGACAACTCAATTTCAGCAACTTTTTTTTCTTTTTTGCATTACCTAACGTCCAAGTGACTCTGAAATCTAACTTCGGCTTATGCAACACCGCTTATCATGACCCTACTTAGGCTTTAACTTTTTAAGTTTTATAGCCTATGCCTACTCGAGAGTGGATTTACTCTTTATGTTTATAGTCACTATAATTTCATGTAATTCATGATTGAAAATTCTAGGCAAACTCACTAGCTATCAAAATATATCGAACACACTCAATCTTCTGCTTCATTATGTCCTCTTACAACCAAATCGTCATGTATCGCGATATTTTTATTTCCATTTATTTTCAACTTTTGAATTGCCCGAGATAGCCACGTTAAATAGTTTTATATTATTTTTGACATCTCATCAAAGATGAAGAAGAATATGGAAGTCTGGGCATTTACGGGGCTGACGATCGTCATAGGCTGGTTTAAATTGAATCCAGGGTTTGGACCTCACATACTAATATAAGAGTTTCTGCTTAGTAAAAAGCTTTTTTACATCTCACCAATAGATGTCTCTAGTGAAGTTCTAGTGATTCAAGAACAAGGTTTCTAAATTGGTTCATATATATAGAACTTCCAAGAATTTGAGTAGTGTGGTTGTCAATAATGGGTAGAATTGGTGAATGTTACACGTGTGTAAAGTGATCACTCAAACCAGCCTATGACGGTCGTAAGCCCCGTAAATGCCCAGACTTCCATATTCTTCTTCATCTTTGATGAGATGTCAAAAAATAATATGGTAAAATTGGTATGTAAAGTGATCACTTAAACCAGCCTATGACGGTTATCAGCCCCGTAAATGCCCAGACTTCCATATTCTTTTTCATCTTTGATGAGATGTCAAAAATAATATGAAAATAATTCCTGTAATTGGAGATAATCCAGATTTTGTGAACAAGTATTTGGACACACTCAAAAGGTTTTAAATAGTTTCATTGATATGCGTGGGTGTGTTATGTCCGTACCAGTAGCGCTAACGATGTAGGTACATTACTTTCATTAAAATCCAAGATGAATCGCAGATTAAATAATAAAAGTAATACTATACCAAAGAAATAAATGTATAAATATTCGACAATTATGCTACTTAAATAGGAAATATTTTGGTAGAATATTTTGTGTCATTCTGTACAATTACCATGTTTGAACATTAATTTGATATCCGCTTTGAACAGTTTCATCGCCATTAATGTCAGTCAATATGTTTTACAATATCAACAACGCAAATGTATTGGGAAATATTGAAATATACTTACAAGATGCATTATGTATTTCTGGAAATATCCATCTAATAATATCTTTTTTCACATAATTATCAACATAAATGAAGAAGAATATTGAAGTATTGGTATTTACAGGACTTATGACCCATCATAGGCTGGTTAAGTGATCACATTACACATGTGTAATATTTACCTTTCTACCCATGATTAACAACCGCACTACGCAATTTTTTGGAATTCCTAGATATATTTTAAATATTAAATTTAAAAACTGATTTTTAGAGTCTACTAAATTGAATTTTACAATTAAAAACACATAAAAAAAAATATTTTGACAATTGTTTCGCCTTGTTATGGCCATTTTCAATCTACTGTCATGAGATTAATAAATAATACTATATATCCTAGATAAATTATTAATCTCATGGAACAGTACATATGAGTTCACAACAGGCATCTATTTTTGATTGAGAACGCTTTTATTTAGCAGAGACACCTTTTATTTAAATATATGTATATGCAAGATCCGAACCCCGGATTATTTTTACATAATAAGAAACGACTGAAAACATTTTTTAATCAGATTTTAATTTTAACAGTTATTTTTATTTACAAAATTTTGAGAGTGTCTAAATACTTGTTCGCAAACTTGGGTGTAGTAATTTTAGGAGTTACTTTAACTTTTTTGACATAAACCTGTAAAGTGATCACTAAATCAGCCTATGACAGGTGATAAACCCTATGAATACCCAGATATTCTATTTCATTTATGTTGAGACTTCTCCGCCTCCGTAGTGTAATGGTCAGCACGCCCGGCTTCCGTTCTGGAGGTTCCGTGTTCGATTCCCAAGGGGGGTAAAATAAATATTAGTGATTTTTTCACTGTAATATTTATTCAAAATTACCATGGACTGGTACCTGAAGCGGAGGGCTTATCACCTTTCCTTCATGTATAAACGATCAAGATAACACTGCGTTTATATGACAGTGCCCTATGCACCATTTGGGTGCGGATAAGGGTTTTATATTTTTATATGAGACTTAAAATGTTGTGTCTAAGTTATCTGGTTATATTAAAAACACATACCTACATGGTTGTACATGAAAGTTTTTGCGAGTTACGACATAGGAAGTAATTCTCATTGTCTTACACATATTACATTTGTTATTCACTACCATAAGTGCAGGTACACTAAGGGTGTTGTCTGTTGTCATATTTTTAATTAGTCGTCATTAGAAAATATTGGTTTTGGGAAAAGTTTATTATTTTGTAATTACCGCCCGGGGACGTATTCCGACGTTAACCCTCAGTTAGCCGGTAAATATATATTTTTGAAATATTAAGCTTCGTATTTTTTACTATTAACTGCAAAGTTATTTTATTTTGTATTAAAAAAAACAATACGGTGACATAGTACTCTCTGTATCATTGATATTTCACTTTTTGTAATGGTACCTACTTTAAAACTCTACTTCACGATTGCCGGTTTTTGACTATTTATTTATTTATTTCATAGATACATTTTTTTCTATATGTATTACGGCTCTTTAGGCATGGCCTGTGTTGAGCCGAAATACTTACATGTTAATACAATTATATATATATATATATATATATATATAAATATATATATATATATATATATATATATATATATATATATATATATATATATATATATATATATATATATATATATATATATTATACATCACATACAATCGATACAATAAAAATTTACGGGATAGAGGTTTTACAATAAATTAATTACACGACTTTAATTAAATCACTTTCTACCTTGTCCCTTCCAACGAGAATATATACTACATTTATTATGTATAATATACTACATTTACTACATGATCTACAGATGACCAGATGATGGAATGGTTATTCCTAAACTGGCAGTCGTGAAGTAGAGTTTTTAAGTGGTATTCCACAGAGTAAGCGATAAATGACATGGAGAGTTTTAGGCATCGTCCTAATACAATTTTCTCGCGGATTTTACTCATACGAATCTTCGATTTAAAAAAAAGATCTCGAATTAGTGTCCTAATTGACTGAATTGGCGGAATGCATCAAATGCATTTAAAAAGACTCGGAATGCATCGAAACACGTGTCACAATAGATTAGACGATATAGTAGTATTTACCAAGTAAAACATAAATTGAAAATGGATAGATTTTAACCAGAAAGTGACTGCCGAATCAATTAATAAAAAGATAAATCTACCTCTGCATGTCAGGCTAAAACATGTATGAGTCTCTAACCCTTATCCGCACCCAATGGTGCATAGGGCACTGCATCGTATTGACGCAATGTTATCTTGATCGTTAAATATATGAAGGCAATATATGATCACTCCTGCGCTTCAGGGACCAGTCCAGAGTAATATTAAATAAATGTTAGAGTTTAAAATCATTAATATTTATTCTCACCCCCCCTGGGAACCGAACCTAGGACCTGCTACACGGTAGCTAAACACGCTGACCATTACACCAAGGAGGCGGACATGTATGAGTAAAGTTCAAAAATAAATAAAACCCCCTGACTCATGGTCGGTTACAAATAATGGTTGTGAATATAAGGGTTAACTGTTGAACACAAATGCCAATAATGAAAAACAATCATTGGCATTATGTTTCATAACGACATTCACAGCTCATACTCACGACTCGTCATTGTCACTTTCAAATTTGTTGATAAAATATTTTAGAAAAATTCAAAACGTCATTTGATTAGTCATACCTTCATTAAATGTCAAGAATTTATAGTACATATTCTTAATTACAAAAACTTTCTTCTTTTACAAATATTTTCGACAAATCATCCAATATTTTACACAAATGCATGTACCATATGTATTTCAACAATAATACTTAATGTTTAATTGGATTATATATATTTATTGAAAGGTATGTAGAGATGGTTTAGACATGTGGAATGAATGAAGGAAGAGACGAAGAATGTTTGCAAAGACAGAGTGGTGTTCCATTCTATTCTGTCTGCCCACCCCTACGGGAAGCTAGCTATTAGTTAGTTTTTTAGATGTTTATTGACATTTCATCGTCTAAGTTTATGTTTGAAATTGAAATATGTAATTATTTTTTTTATGTAATTATATATATATATATATATATATATATATATATATATATATATATATATATATATATATATATATATATATATATATTATATATATATATATATATATATATATATATATATATATATATATATCTCTCTGTGGTTTGATGGTTAGCGTATTTAACTACGATTTTTTTTTATCGATTTGACGTTTCATTTGTAGAACTCCATTCTAATTTATGTATTAATTTTTAAATCAAACACAGATTTTTTGAGTCTACTAAGTTGTAGCATTCGTTTGATAACGCCATAACTAGACGAAACAACTGTCACAATAATAATTTTTTATCTATTTTTGTTAATAAAATACAACTTAGTAGACTCAAAAAATCTGTGATTGATTTAAAAATTAATACATAAATTTAACTACGATTCCCAGGGAGAGGTTAAAATAAATATAAGTGATAACGTTTATTTAATATTACCCGGAACTAGTCTTGTTTTACCATCCCTTCATGTTACGATCAAGATAACATTGTATCGATACCCTATGCTTGATTGGGTGCGGATAAGGGTTAGGAAAAAATATATACCATATACATATTCACTCTGCCTACCCCTGCAGAGAAATAGCGTGACGTTTAGTTAGTTAATTAAAAATGTATATTTCATTACCACAGTGGAAAGTAACAGAAAGATAATATGAGATAGGAGAGGAATTTGTTTAATAAAATGAATAAACAAGGAATGGAATCTATAATATAATATCACCATGATTGACCATAGTTTGTTAACTTTTTGATTAGCTTTAAATATTATATAAACAAATATGAAGCAGAAAAACAAATTATATTGTAATATATGATGAATTAAAGTGAAACATGGAGTTGGCAAAAATAGGATGAAAGTAGACTGAATGCAGTCGGAATGCGATCTCTCGGTGCGGCAAAACAATGTATGATAGATGTTCGAATGGTGAAATAAGTAAAGAATGCAAGGATTATCGATGCAAAAT
Source organism: Brachycentrus maculatus (assembly GCF_059751285.1). NCBI lineage: Eukaryota > Metazoa > Arthropoda > Insecta > Trichoptera > Brachycentridae > Brachycentrus > Brachycentrus maculatus. The sequence goes on from NW_028281135.1 coordinate 629,911, forward strand.
TTATCGGTAATAACCATTGTCGACAAAAAAATAAAATAAAAAGGTGTGTTGATGTGGTTAAGACATCGCCACTCCTTTCAACAACGTCATATACCAAATATCGTCGATTTTCAGTTGTGCATGTTTTCGGAATGCCCAGAAAACGTACTATATCCCAGCAAAAGCGGCATATTTTTACTTAATATTTACCCGCTACAGGGCAGAAAGTGTTGTTTTTGCATTTCTAAGAAAAGGTATTGTTTAATTATTTTTTTAAACACACTAAATATTTTTCAAGTTGAGAAAAAACATTCAGGTTTTACCAAAAAAGATCTGTTGCACAATAAAAAGTTCAATAAGTGGCTTGATATTTATTTTTAATACATTTTATTATATTTTTAAACTTTAAAAACGATCTGAAAAGATCTGAAGTTTTTTGATTTATGACGTTGTTGAAAGGAGTGAGCGAAATGTGATCAAGTAATCAAGTCAATACTTGGGCGAGTAAAAAGTGATCACGTAAAATACCCATACTTCTACATTCTTCTTCATCTATATTGAGATGTCAAAATGTTAAATTATAAATGGAGAAACCAAGATTTGTGAACAACGATTTGGACATACCCAAAAAGTTGTAAATACATAATACATGCTTTGAAAAGTTGAAAATATTTATATACAGCACATTACAAAACGTCAGGCCTAATGACTCCTGCCTAATTGCGATGCCCAAACAGCATTAGTGGTGTGATTAACGCGATCGGAAGTAAAATTAGGAAGTGAAAAATATCTGTCATCAATGTCGGTTTCTAAAAATTACTCATAAGAGAAATGAAAATCAATATTTTCACATATTCGTCTGAGAGACCGCATCACCAGTCTAGTATGGTGGTAACGACGAAATCCGGTCACTGGTCAAAAAAATTGGAAAAAGCTACATATATACTTAATAATAATGAAAATAATAAATTTGGATAATTTATATAACGCCATTTTTGTAAAATACGCTTCACTGTGAATGAATTGGAGAAAAAGAGATAATAGAAATGATTTAGTAAACAAATGCGTTTTAGATTAATTATAAAGATCATCTCACTCTCATTTCTAACTACTGGTGGAGGGGCATTCTACGCAATCGGACCCGCAACAGCAATAGCACGCTCGCCAAATTTAGAGCACTGACTGGTTACAAGCTGGAAAGATAACTTTACCCATCGCAGTTTTTGTAGCCAATCGAAGCGTGAGAAGTCTATCAACCGATTCAATACACAGTTTTTTTTTTAACTCTCAAGAGCCATATAACTAACTAACTAACTAACCATCACGCTGTTTCTCCTCAGAGGTAGGCAGAGAATATAGAACGCCATACCACTCTGTCTTTGAAACATTCTTCGCCTCTTCCACATTCATGCATCTCCTCATACATACTCGAAGATTATTTCAACTCATATTGATTTTCAGTCACTACCATAGCACGATTTACACACTTAAAACTACACAAAATGTTTGACACGGGTAGTATTGTTTGCATGCTGTGGTAGTGATTGTCCTGACGAAGAGACGGGTACGTCTCAAAACCGGTAGACTTAAAAATCTCGGTGAGTGGTTATATACCAATATTACTTACATTTTTGTAAATGTAAAAATGACTAAACACAAAGTAAATGTATTAATTTAAAATCAAACACAGATTTTTTGAGTCTACTAAGTTGTATTTTATTAACAAAAAACACATAAAAAATTATATTGTGACAATTGTTTCGCCTTGTTAGGGCATTATCAAACGAATGTGAAGATCAAATGGACTACGGTCCTTATGTAGCTATACAATTCTATGTGACAGTTTTAACATGTGCAGTAATAATTTATGGGAGACAACAGTCGCTAATGGGGGATGTAGGTATACATAAGGACCGTAGTCCATTTGATCTTCACATTCGTTTGATAATGCCCTAACAAGGCGAAACAATTGTCACAATATAATTTTTTATGTGTTTTTTGTTAATAAAATACAACTTAGTAGACTCAAAAAATCTGTGTTTGATTTTAAATTAATACATAAATTAAAATGGAGTTCTACAAATTAAACGCCAAGTCAATAAACAAAGTAAATGCTTTAAATATTAATAATATTGAGAATTTTATATTAATTTATTATATCTGCCCCCTCTTCAACCTTCAAGGTCCCAAAGACACAACTCTAAAATGTAGACTTAACTTCACATACGGTATTTTATTTATTGTTTCGGCATTAACTTTGTGGTAAGACATGTTACAATAATTAAAGAAAACACTTCGTTTTTTACCACTTGAGTTTTATTATAGACTACATGTTTCAGAAGTTAAACTTCCATCATTCAGGTCTGTATAATACAGACCTGAATGATGGAAGTTTAACTTCTGAAACATGTAGTCTATAATAAAACTCAAGTGGTAAAAAACGAAGTGTTTTCTTTAATTATTCACATACGGTGTTTGAATATGATGCGGAATGTATTGAAACATGTGTCACAATAGATTTCAAGAAGTAGTGGTATTCACCAAGTAAAACTTAAATTAAAAATATTTAGATCGACTTCAAAAGAAAGCTATAATTCTAAAAAAAAATAACTCTACTACATATTTGATATGTCATCGGCGTTTTACTAATACAACCATTTACCAATCCTGACAGCTATAAATAGGACACAATCGTGTGTATTATCAACTAGGTTGTTCAACATGCGAATCAAATTCAATAAGGCGTTTTTTGTCCACAAAAACGCTAAAAAAACATCCCTTAAAATAGGGGAGATTTAGGAGAATCACTAACATGGGGAACAAGTGTGAAAGATTAGGCAGTGTGTTTGTGATTTAGGTACAAAAAATATGCCGAAAAAACGCCTTTTTAAAATATCGGGGTCGGAAGGCGAAACGAATTGATGTTATAATAATAATCTTTTAAAAAAACGTGGGGTCGTTTTTTGCAAGGTTTTTATAAATCGTAGAAAAATTGTCTAGGGGAGAGTTTTTTTGTTGTTGTTGTAAGTTACAGGTTTTCTATATCTCTTTGTCCATAGCTAAGGAAGAAAATGACACCTCATGGGATTGAAGCAGTGTTGTTTTGATCGTAAATTATATAAGTTTTTTCCCTCCCATTCTTAAATGATATTATATTCCTGTCCGCCTCCGTAGTGTAATGGTCAGCACGCTCGGCTACCGTTCTGGAGGTCCCTGGTTCGATTCCCAGGGGGGGTCAAATAAATATAAGTGATTTTTTCACTCTAATATTTTTTCGATTTTACCCTGAACTGGTACCTGAAGCGGAAGGCTGATCACCTTTCCTTCGTGTGTTAACGATCAAGATAACACTGTGTTTATAATGCAGTGCCCTATGCACCATTGGGGTGCGGAAAAAGGGTTTGAATGAAAAAAAAAATGAATGAATTTCTATAAAATAGGCATTCGTACATGAAAATGATCAAATAATGTAGATATTGTTTTCTTATCATAATTAACGGCTGTGTAAGCGCCCTTGATTTAGTATTTTACAAAAATGAAATAAACTATCCAAAATTATTATCATTATTTTGTTCGTATAATACGAACGATCCAACTTAAAAATAAGCCAAATTTTAGAAAAATACCTTCCTGGTTATGATTTCAAAAATAGATGTGAGTCATTATAACTGTAATAAAAATATATTATGAAAGTAAATCTAAATTTTCTTAGTGATTCATTTGTGTATACAAGGTGTAATAGTGGTGACACCACTATTACAAATTATTCTACCTATAATGGGCTCGGTCACCAAAATAAATGAATGTAACAATTGTAATAAATAAATATTCGAGTACTATAACCTGGTGATTCACAGCGTAGCCACGTTTTATTTCGACTGACTAAAATTACATAAAATTTCACATTTTTTTGCGATCCGGGCTGAAATTACTTCTTCTTCTTCAAAATCTTATCCGCACCTCAGTGGTGCATAGGGCACTACATTATATAAACGCAGTGTTATCTTGATCATTAACACGTGAAGGTGATCATAATCAGCCTTTCGCTTCAGGTAGCAGTCCAGGGTAATATAGAATATGTATTAGAGTAAAAAAATCACTTGTATTTATTTGACCAACCCTGGGAAACGAACCCGGTCCCTCCAGAATGACAAATTATATAGTAGACCGTGATAAATAAAATAAATATTTCATATAATTCATAGAGATATTCTTCAATTTAATTCCACAATTATTTTCTACTCCTTAAATAAAATCAAATCGTCAACAAATGCAAAGGGAGATGTGTATAAAATCAGCTATTTCTAGAGCCTTTGAAGGTTGAATTTAAAAACAACAAAAAATATTGGTATGTTCAAAACCGTGTCACCAAAATGTCGTGATGATAAGTTCGACGGTTGGAAATTCAGACGTCTGAAACGACAAAATGACAGCGCGATTTTTCACCAGGAGGCAGATACATTGGATCAAGGTTAGGTTCGCATTGGCGAAAGGCTAATGACGAAGCTGATTGACAGAACGAGGGGTGTGAATTTGAGAACACACCCATGTCAAAAAATGCAGGAGACTCATTTTTAAACTAACTAACTTACTAACCATCACGCCGCTTTACTGAAGGGGTAGGCAGAGAGAAAATAACACCACACCACTCTGTCCTTGCAAACATTCATAGCTCAAAAGATGTCTCTAGTGAAGTTCTAGTGTTTCAAGAACAAGGTTTCTAAATTGGTTCATATATATACATAGAACTTCCAAGAATTTGAGTAGTGTGGTTGCCAATAATGGGTAGAATTGGTGAATGTTACACGTGTGTAAAGTGATCACTTAAACCAGCCTATGACAGTCGTCAGCCCCGTAAATGCCCAGACTTCCATATTATTCTTCATCTTTGATAAGATGTTACAAAATAATAAAAAAAAATAACTCCTGTACTTGGAGATAATACAGATTTTGTGAACAAGTATTTGGACACACTCAAAATGTTGTAAATTCATAGCCTCTTCCACGTTCATGCATCTCATCATACACGCCCGCCGATTATTTCCTCATTCAGGAGTCGGAATAATCAGCCGCTTTCAAGTATTTGACATACCTGATCATGCCAAATTTTCCTCGGTCTTCCTTTGCTTATTTTTCCAACTACATTCGCCCCGTAAAATTGTTTAACCGTTACTTTCCTCACTCTTACGTTCCGGATGTCCAAACAATCGTGTCAACAACACAGCTTTCTTAATTTTATCGATAATGCGAAAATTATCTTGTAGACATACAAAGATGAAGGAGAATAGGAAAGTCTGGGTATTTACAGGGCTTATGACCTGTCATAGGCTGGGTACGTGATTACTTTACGTGCAATATTCACCAATTCTACCCATGATTGAACGCCAAATTAATAAAAAAATTCTAGTTTTTGAGTTCTAAATAATTGAGTAGTAGTGTGTCAATCATGGGTAGATTAGTGAATGTTACACGTGTCGCTCACTCCTTTCAACAACGTCTTATATAAAAAACTTGATTTTTCAGGAGATCGTTTTTAAAGTTATAATTTAGTTAAAATATAATAAAATGTATTCAAAATAAATATCAAGCCACTTCGAACTTTTTACTGTGCAATAGATCTTTTTAGGTTTTTCATCAAGGTTGTTTCTCGATTTGGAAAATATTTAGTATTTTAAAAAAAATAGTTAAACAATAACTTTTCTTTAAAATGCAAAAACAACACTTTCTGCCCTGTTGCGAGTAAATATTAAGTTAAAAATATGTCGCTTTTGCTGGGATAGATATTTTCTGGGCATTCCGAAAGCATACACAACTGAAAATTGACGATTTTTGATATATGACGTTGTTGAAAGGAGTGAACGATGTATAAGTGATCACTTAAACCAGTATATTATAGGTTACAAGCCCTGTTAATATATAGACTTCCATATTCTGCTTCATCCATGTTGACAAATCAACTTTCGTTTGACTAATCAGTTTACAAATAAAAATAAATAAGCAGTTTACAACATTTTGAGTGTGTCCAAATACTGTTCACACATCTGGATTATATCCAATTATAGTGGGTTTTTTTCATATTATTTTTTGACGTCTCAACATAGATGAAGAAGAATATGGAAATTCAGGCAAATAAAAGAGTTTCTGCTCAATAAAAAATCTTCTTCATCTCACCTATAGGAGTCACTAGTAAAAAGTCTAGTGATTATTTTATTTTTATTTTTAACTGTTTTAATAAAGAGAAATATTTTTACAAAGTGTTTTAACAAATTACATATGTATGTATTAATTTTAAATCAAACACAGATTTTTTGAGTCTACTAAGTTGTATTTTATTAACAAAAAACACATAAAAAATTATATTGTGACAATTGTTTCGCCTTGTTAGGGCATTATAAAATACAACTTAGTAGACTCAAAAAATCTGTGTTTGATTTAAAATTATTACATAAATTAAAATGGAGTTCTACAAATTAAACGCCAAGTCAATAAATAAATTAATTACATATGTTTTAACTGAAACGAAGCATCTATGGTTTTTAAATATACGTGTATAAAGTGATCACTTTAGCTAGCTAAATGCATGATCGTAAGCTCTGGAAAGCTCAGATTTTCATATTCTTTGGAGTCTATGGGGTGAAATAATTCAGTATTTGATGGAATAAATTTTGAAATTAAAAAAGATAAATATTTGTGTTATTATTTACACAAATATTTCAATTTCATACTACTGTGAGCCTAAGCGGCTCATTATTAGAAATAGGTATCAAATGGTGGTAGAGTGGGTTCGAACCGAGAAACTCTGACTTGAGAGTCCGCGACACTAACCACGGGACCACAACCCGACACACACCCGATTATCGTACAAGGTTTCAAAATTGGATCATATTCATAGAACTTCCGAGAATTTGAGTAGGTAGTGTAATTGTCAATCATGGGTAGAATTTGTGAATATTACACTCGTGTAAAGTGATAACTTAAACCAACCTATGACGATCGTAAGCCCCGTAAATGCACAGACTTCCATATTCATCTTCATCTATGTTGAGATATAAAAATATGAAAAAAATAAGCAGTATTTATTTTGTCATTTTTTTCTCTCAAAATATTCCCGACCTATGTTCCGGGTTAGTGCATGTTCGCGGAATCGTTCATTAATCAGCAAAAACTTGACGCTTAAAATGCCTCAAACGAGATTTTGTGGCAAATCATTTTTTGTCTCGCCCCGGAGGAATGTCAGATTCCGAAAAGCAGGAAACAGGTTCATTTCTTAATATAAAAAATGTCAAAAGTAGAAAAAATGGCACTGGATGGTAGCGTCAGAGTATCATGTTTACATTTTTTACGATTCCCGCCATTATCGATGTGACGTTTGGGCTCGGTGTTGCCACATGGGGAAAAGACCGCTAGGAACAGTTCCTGTTTTTTCAAATGACCTTTTTATATTTAAAACTGCTAAATAAATAATAACTGTTTACTTAACATAACGGTTGGAAGGGTAATAGGATAACTTGAGTGAAAATATGTTTTTTTCTTGTAAAAAAATGAACCAACCTCTGCAATGCATTGGTCATGTTAAAACGTTAAGGTCAAAATTATATTAAAACTAACTAACCATCACGCCACTTCACCGCAGAGGTAGGCAGAGAGAATAGAACGCCTCTCTTTGCAAATATTATTCGCCCGTTGTCTCTGATATATTTCATTTTTTAACTAACTTACTAAACTCGCCGCAGACGTAGAAAGAGAGAATAGAACGCCACACCAGTCTTTCTTTGCGAAAAATCTTCGCCTCTTCAACATTCATGCATCTCCTCATACGTACCCGCTGATTATTTCGAATTTTGACCTGACCACGCCCAAGCATTTGAAATACTTGATCTTGCCAAGTTTTCGTCGGTCTTCCTCTTCTCCTATATCTAACTACATTCACCTCATGACTTTGTCTTACCATCATTTCCTCACTCATTCGTTCTACATGTCAAAACAATCTCAACAAAACTATTCCCAATTTTATCGATAATGCTTATCCCAGCCTTACATTCCTACTCTATTTCACCATTCTAGCATCTATCATTCACCGTTTTAATATGAAATTTTAAAATGTGGTAGATTTCGACTGTCCACGTTTTTATTTAACATAAATATATGAAAACATCAATTGTGCTTATTTTCTGAACAAAATAAAGCATTCCGTACTTCTCAAAATTTACTATTTATGTATAAGAGACCTTGAGGTAGTATTATACTAATGGCCTTATATAAATTAGATTTATTTATTATTATATTGTCATTTGACCAGTTTAAATCACTTTTTTCGGATAGCTTATTTGAGATAATTTCATCAAAATCATAATTATTTTTACTAGAAAATAAGTAATTGTACTGAAGTGTACTCAATATCGTGCTTGTCTACTTTTTAATTAAAATATGGTAAGCTTTGGAAAACAGAAATGTAAAAAAGGGCTATTGGATAGAATAATTGGGAAACGTATCTTAACTGTTAAGTACGTACTTATAGGAGTAAATATGGTTAAGAACTTAGTAGTTTCTTGCTATTGGCAACCTTATCGCGCCCTAATGTCACATTTCCCGCTAAAAGCGAGCGACCGCCATTTCCAAACCAAGATGGCGGTAACAAAATTAATGAAGGAAAAATAGATGAATGAGACCTGCCAGAAGCCATTTAGGTATACATTATGCGGATAAAGGATGGAGTGAAAATAGCAAGAAAGCCAAGAAATCACAAACATACGTCAAAGACGAATGAAACTTTTATGTAAATTCCGTAATAAAGTATCCGGAGAAATTACATTACCAGAAAACAAAGAAAAAGTAACGTTAGAATGAAGTAACAACATCGAAATTGTACCATTTTATTTAAATTTTATATTATAAAAGAAAACACTTGTTGTTTTACCACTTGAGTTTATTTTATGACGACTAGTTTTGGAAGCTAATCTTCCATCTTCAGGTCTAAATGTAACCTAAAACATAATAAAAACCTGGCACAATCAGGTATGTCAAATACTTTAAAGCGGCCGGATCAGGAGTAGTAATAATCGTCGGGTATGTATGAGGAGATGCATGAATGTGAAAGAGGCGAAGAATGTTTGCAAAGACAGAGTGGTGCGGCGTTCGATTCTCTCTGCCTACCCCTGCGGGGAAGCGGCGTGATGGTTATTTAGTTAGTTATTTAGACATAAAATAAGAAGTGACCAGTGAGTTTATTTTTAATACAGAAATATATTATTTCGGTAGCTACCTTACTCAACCTACATATTATTATTAGTTTAACAAAAACAGACAAAAGCAAAGCAATTTTTCATCACAGCCAATTACAATAGATCCGGGATCCAGATTTCGGGACATTATTTCGATTTTAAATCCAGAGCCGCCATTGTGGAGAAAAGCCCGAATTCAAAATGATTTTCTAGTGGGCCAGCGTGGGGAAAAAATCGATTTTCCCATAGCAAATAAGCCGTGATAGGTTCCTGCCTAATGCGTTTTATTCGAAAACATTAATCTACGTACAGAACTTGGTATTTATTGTACATTATATTGTTTGGGGTGCACCTATTGCCCTCGGGTTTCGACCCTATTTTTAAAACAGAGAAACTCCTGACCCTCGATGACCAAAGCGACCCGCATCTGTCATTAAAATCCATAGAAAAAATAAATAAATTGTTCGAAGGGCGGACGGACCCTTTCAGTTTTTATCTTCGTTCATAATGCCGTCTCGGGTGGTTCAAAATCAACAGGAAATACCTACTGAAAGTTACTTACTACTGTATAGTTAATAAATTATATTAATTAATAATTAATAATTAACTGTTCTATACATAATGAGAGGGGTAAGTAAGGGGGAGGGGGGATTAGTCAAGGGGTGGTTAAAATAAACTAAAAGTGTTTTCTTTAATCATTTCAATATTTCTTACCACAAAGAAAATGCCGAAACAAAAAAAAATTCATTTAAGAGATTTTACTTTCAAACATACTTTTACTGCTATGTAAATTATTTTACTTGTGATAAACGTATCCTAATTATCAATTTTATTTTTGTGTTATATAATTTAAACAAAACTGTAATTTTTATTTTACAGTTTGATATTTAAATTTACTTCCAGCCGTGATCTCATTAATGCTTTTCTTAGGTGCTTAACCTCAAACATATAAAATAAAATAAACATTTAAAATAAATTTATAATAAACTTAATAATTAATATAAAACCTCAGTTATTTCTTGTGCTTTGTTGAAAATTCCCACATAAACAAAAATCATTAATTTTAAATATATGTAGCTATATAGCTCTTTCGCATTTTCATACAATATTCATTTATAATACGCATTGCAATACATTTTCGAAAAATGCAGCGTTCTTTAAATCAAATTATTAGAAAATTCATAAAAAAGGATACAAATCGTATGAACTTCGGGATATATATCCATATAATAATAATATCCATGAGGCGACCCCGGAGGCGGTGGACCGTCTGATGAAACTGGAGCCAAGACTTTAATTCCATAAGATGCAACCCACATGAGTGAAGAAGAATCCGGATCCACACAAAAAGTAAGGTAAGTGCTCCATGAGGTCCATTTTAAAATTTATCACAATTCAGCTTGTTACAAGTTCCATATAACGTCATATATCAAAAAAACTTGATTCTTCATGAGATCGTTTTGAAAGTTTAAAAATATAATAAAATGTATTAAAAATAAATATCAAGCCACTTATTGAAATTTTTACAGTGCATCAGATCTTTTTAGGTAAAACCTGAATGTTTTTTCTCCATTTGAAAAATATTAAGTATATTTAAATAAATAATTAAACAATACCCTTTCTTCAAAATGCAAAAACAACACTTTTTGCCCTGTAGCTGGTAAATATTAAGTTTAAAATATGCCGCTTTTGCTGGGATATAGTACATTTTCTGGGCATTCCAAAAACGTGCAAAACTGAAAATTGACGATTTTTGATATATGACGTTGTTGACACTAAAGATATGGGTCGATAACTGGGAATCGACATCGCAGGAGGCTAATCCCTCTTGAAAACAGGCTGCAAGGCCTACAATAAGAAGAAGAAGACGTAGTTGAAAAGAGTGAGCGATATATCTTCCCTCGTGATAATATCGTTATTATAAAATGATATTTTTAGTAGGTTGATCGTGAACCCCCCTGTAAATAACCATTTCATCTAGAGTGGCACAAAATGTAATTATTGTAAAATTCAATAAGTGTCCATTTTTGAATAGACTGATTTATTGGGCAACACAATGTTACTCTGGAAACATACATAGATTCAACGTATTACGGTAACACTTTTAAATTATTTTATATTTTTGGTAACACTCGTCTTTCACAGATTGTCAAACTAATTCGGACCAATACTGAACAACGAAAAATCCGTTGCAATGTAAAGGTCTCGCTTCGCAAATGAATGCGAAAAAGTTTAAAAAGATGGATATTCTAATACAATATTTTTGATTTAATATAATCAACGATTAACATTATAAAAATATTGATCAACTTTGATTATTTCATTACATCATATGACCTATTTTTTCTTCGGGTGTGAAGCATTTTTTGAGGCTACCTTGAAAGGTTGTAATTTGATATAAATCTTTAATAAAGTAGAACTTTTTATGTAAGGGGTTTATTAAATAAATATGTGTATATGTGGAATTTATGAGATAAAAATATTTAATACTGCAAACAATTTAATTTTACAAAAATGATTATACTTTACTTTATTTACTAAACATATCTTATGAGATACGATTCTAGATGTACTGTGCCTCTCCCATAAAGAGACTAAACTCTTGTGCTTGGGGAGGGACTTACACTCAATAATTATTCATTGCACTTAATTAAGAACATAATACAATTTTATTTCTTTGTCTTGCTTTTTTTGCCTTTATTTCCTCATGTAATGAAAACATTTAATAACAAAAAATCCAATACTTTTGTATCTTCGATTTTTTAAATCCAAAAGGGAGGTTATTGAAGTACATACCATTCCTAAAAGTAACGCACCGTTATTTTCAATTCGAGCAAAGATTAAAATAACGTCTTTTATCAAATCGTTTCAACTTCCATTATGCGCCGTCCAAAATTCGGAAGCATCGACAATAAATCAAGCCAGGGCCATTTATTTAAAAATCCAACGGTGCTGGGCGGACCAGGCCCAGAAAATGTGACAATGGTCACTCGATTCGGAAGGCCGTAGAAAAAAAACGACCACAATCGGAGAGATTAACCGTGCCGCCTAGCAACAAATGAATCTGACCCTTTGCGATCGCTGGGTGTCAATAAATCTGACCATTCGTATTGTGCTACATGACCCCCTTTGCAATAATGTGAATTGCTCTATTATTCAGCACATAAACACCGCTAAGCTCCAGTTCCGACATCCCAGCCTCATTCTTCCACCGATGCGGCCGACATTGCTCGATCACTTTCATAGCCGAAGCCGAAATCCGTGACAGCTTGGAGGATTTTAGGATTAATGGAAAATGGTCGATTTTTAACGTATCTCAAAACGGACGAAAATAATTCAAATGATGAATGGCGCAGAATGCGAAGCCTTTGCCATAGTGATCGCCAATGTTGGGGGGACGCAACATTGGCACACGAAGAAGAAGATCGAAAATTTAGTTTCTTATTTTAGTATCAAAGAAATTGTAAAATGAACAAAGAAAAATGGGATGAGTGATCAATTTCGGTCCCAGATGAAAAGTCAAAATTAAATTATTACATTTTTACATTTCAACAAGATGAAATAGAATATGGAAGTCTGTGCATTTACAGGGCTTACGACCGTCAAAGGCTTGTTAAAGTGATCACTTTACACATGTGTAACATTCACCAATTCTACCCATGATTGACAACCACGTTACACAAATTTCGGAAGTTGAATTTATGCTCGAATTGAAAACGTCTTTCGTGTCCGTGGCTTCGACTATGGTTGACTCGTAAGTTTTTTTTTATTGGCAGAAACCGTCATGTAATCAGATTTTTCCCAAATTAATAATTAATTAATTAACATACTAGAAGACTCCTGAAGATGTTATTTTTTTATTCACCAAACAGCTTTAATTGTGTAGGTATAAATATTTGATCAAATTCGTATGTTAGGTGGTAAGTCCATCAATAAATAAGTAATATTTCATTTATGATTTGAAATCATTATGAAACATATCGCTCACTCCTTTCAACAACGTCATATATCAAAAATCGTCAATTTTCAGTTTTGCATGTTTTTGGAATGCCCAGAAAATGTACTAATATATCCCAGAAAAAGCGGCATATTTTTAACCTAATATTTACCCGCTACAGGGCAGAAAGTGTTGTTTTTTCATTTTGAAGAAAAGGTATTGTTTAATTTTTTTTAAATATAAGTACCTACTAAATATTTTTCAAATCGAGAAAAAAACATTCAGATTCTACCTAAAAACATCTGTTGCACAATAAAAAGTTCAATAAGTGGCTTGGTATTTATTTATGAAAAATCAAGTTTATTTTTATATATGACGTTGTTGAAAGGAGTGAGCGATATGTATATTTGATATAATGTAGAAAATATTGATAAATTTCTTATTAAGTTTTGTACTTATAAAAGTATTAGTTCATTTCCTTTCATCCCTACATTAGTAACGACAATAGAAACTTCTGTTACAGCATCTCTTTTGAATTGGCATGTTAGACCTAAACTCTCAAAAACCTCTGGAGAGTTCGAGATAACAGATTCCGAATAAAACACACATTAAAGGCATTTCTGCCAAGTGATATTTTGTGGCAATCAGTGATATTATTTTCATGTGGATATAATTCTACTATCAATAGGGTGACACGACCTGTTATTGACAGCCTACCAATTATTGACACTTCAAAATAATTAAGTTACATGAAATTAAATAAATTGGTTAGTCGCTTAATGATATTTGATAGTTTGCATGCGTATTTCAAATACTAACAAAGTCTATGTAATTATCTATTTAATTGTGAAATAAGCTCATTGAATTATTTTGTATAACTAGTTTCACTTTTTCAATTTGAAATAATTTATTATTACTTAAGGAAATTTTCAAAAATTAATGAGATTATGAGAATAATGGTCACTTAACGAAATAAATACATAATAATAAGTAGATAAATATAAGCAAATAAGTATGTGATCATATTATTTAAAAAAAAAACTATAATTATAGTTAAAACATTTTTTTACGAAATAGCGCTCTATAATCTTGTATTTTAACAAAATCGTGAATTTAATAAAACAACAACTATACAGCTTTTCCCTCTTTTATTTTATTTGAATAATAGACTGGTCAAATAATACAGAATGAAAATATCACGAAGAAATATCAGACAAAATTTAAATGTTATATATTGTATTATAAACTCGTGAATAGTGACGTAATTTTTAATCAACCAATAGCAAATTAAATATACCACAGACAATAGGTAAGTATAGACTAAAATTAATAGAAATATTGATAAATATTACAAATGTTATGAGTTTGCCAAGTATTCTTCTGATTTTTTATAACATGGGTTCCGAGCACCGAAGTTTACAAGAGAAAATGATCAGTAGACCAATGACAATACAAAAAATCTCAAAAAAATACTTGACAATACATTAACCCACAACTGCTAATCTATCATTATGTCGGGTAGATTATATATGTTTCTGTTTGCGCAGTTTTTTAATGTTTTTTCCTCGAAGTCCTTCATTGTACTGCCATCTATTGTTAAGGACAAGAAATGAATGCACCATTGATCTTTTTAAAGCAAACCATAAAAAATTGGACTTTTCAAAACTTATAAAAAGGAGCTACAAGACCGTTTTGACTTTTGCTTTCTGTATAGTCAGAATGCGTCGTAAAAAAAGAATTAGCTGATCTATTATATTATTGTATGGTTATTTGGGTCATGGTGGATGGTTGCCCATTGATTCACAATAAACTGACTTAAAACATGATATCTATAGAAGAAACATAGGGTATTAAAATTCCTATACAGGTTTATCATATATCAGACATTAACATTTTCTTGGACCTTAAAAAACGACTGTTTTTGTATTGAAATAATAAGTTTTTCTTCGAAATAAATACATACATATATGGCTTTGAAAAAAAAGAGTCGTTGAAAGGCGAGGAGTTAAAAATGATAAATATTTTTTCAATACATTTTCAACATAAAAAAACCCATATATACCTACTTATCTTCTTGCTTCGCTTCTCGCGCAGCCGGTCTTGTATATTTGAAACTACATCCTTAATTCATTTATATGTTTTTATACTGCTGTTTACCAAAATGTTGATTCATATAAAAATACATAGTCTAAATTTTCGGAATTTACTTTTGTAAATAAATATATGTACTTATATTACGTTAAAAAAAATCATTTCAGGAGATCACTTTAAAAATGATCTCCTGAAAAATCAAGTTTTTTGATATAAGACGTTATTTTGAAAGGAGTGAGCGAAATGTTGATTTGAAATTTCGCTAGATAAATGGCAACCTTTACTATTCACCGTTTGACCGCCTCCGTAGTGTAATGGTCAGCACGCTCGGCTACCGTTCTGGAGGTCCCGGGTTCGATTCCCAAGGGGGGTAAAATAAATATAAGTGATTTTTTCACTGTAATATTTATTCAATATTACCATGGACTGGTACCTGAAGCGGAGGGCTGATCACCTTTCCTTCATGTGTAAACGATCAAGATAACACTGCGTTAATATGACACAGTGCCCTATGCACCATTGGGGTGCGGATAAGGGTTTTGTTATTATTATTACTGTTCACGAAAACATACTGTACATATTTTGTAACAATATTTTCAGAGGATTAATATATTTGTCATATGTTTGTTTATATTATTTTATTTTCGTTCCGTTGGAGGCCCGACATTATCGCATTATGCCAGCTCCAAGGCGCAGTATATCTTTATCTCAAAGCTCGGTGGAATTTTCCATAAAATATTTTTTTGTCCTATGAAGATTCCCGGCTAATACATTAATTTTATGATACGGTAACTAAGGCTATTTTTGTGCCAGGGATGAAAATGGAAAAGGATTATTAAAATAAATAAAATAATTAAAAAAGGAACTTTACTAATTTAAAACTACTAATTACTTATAAATGTTAAATAAGTTTGTTTTATATTTTGTATATTAAAAGCATTAATAACTTTGTGGTATGGTAATATAACACTCTCCTTATCATTCATCGTTTACTTTGTGTAATACCACTTTGTAAACACTTATTCATCATCAAAACCATTCCATCATCAGGTAATTAAAATTAAAATAAAATTATTACGATTTGACATTTGTCTACCTCCGTAGTACAGTGGTCATCGCGCTCGGCTACCGTTTTGGAGGTCCCGGGTTCGATTCCCAGGGGGGTCAAATAAAATATAATGTTTCTTCACTCTAATATTTATTTAATATTACCCTAGACTGGAACCTGAAGCGGCGGGCTGATCACCTTTCCTTCATGGGTTAACGATCAAAATAACACTGCGTTTATATGATGCAGTGCCCTATGCACCATTAGGGGTGCGGATCAGGGTTTGAATGAATAAATACAATTTTACATATGAAAAATTTAAAAGACAGAAAGAAGACAAATGAATCACAATGGGAATATTTTTTAAAAAGTAAGTTTTTTAATTTGTTATATACCTATCTACTGAAGTATGTCTTTAGCTCTTTATGTTAGTAAAACCTGGGCGATGAGTAGCAAGGTTGTAATAAATTATGGTAGTGGAATAGGGTGATAGAAAGAATTAGGTATTAGCTCATTAGAATGAGCCTAGCTTCTAAATTTAAGAGGAAGTTGTGCAAAGTGACTGTGAAATTTGTATATCAAAAAAAAATCATTCACTTTAAGAATATGCCATTAAATAGGTGTTAATATTTTTTACCATCCGATTTTTTTCTAATTTCCTACCTCTAAAATTTGCGTACCATTGTTTTTGTATTTATTTGCATTTTCTGACGCTTTATTTTCTACGTAGCACATTTCTTTTATTGACATATCCTAAAAGAAAATCGAATTCGGGGATACACGTAACCGACCATGCTAATCACGATATTTTGGAGGCGGACATTTTTTTGAAACTTGATTAATTTTTAAGGCCAGCACATTTGCGTTACATTTATACTAATTAATTCTAAACATAAAAAGCAGTATATTTATTGATTTGGCGTTTAATTTGTAGAACTCCATTTTTAATTTTATATTAATTTTTAAATCAAACACAGATTTTTTAAGTCTACAAAGTTGTATTTTGTTCGACGAAACGAATTCGGCCATTCGTCTGAAAATGCCATAACTAGGCGAAACAATTGTAACAATATCAATTTTTATGTATTTTTCTCAATAAAATACAACTTAGTAGACTCAAGAAATCTGTGTTTGATTTAAAAATGAATACATAAAATAAGAAGCAGTGGCCAAATACATTAAAATAGCAAGCGTCAAAATCAACGCTATCACCACTTTCAGCACTGGGAGGGAATTTTCCCGCTTATAAATATGTATGAGGGCAAAGTATAATAACATTTTTCATAGGCGAAGAAAATCGCTACGATAAGGACAAAAACAAAGGAGGCCATAAAGAGTAAATCATAGCCATAAAGTAAAAAGGACAAATGGCGGGAAGGCATAGACAACGTGACATAAAAAGAATAGACAACACAGATATTAAAAATAATTGGCGGGAATATAAAGCAAAATGGCGGCCCTGTGCCATTTTCCCAGTGGACTTGATGCCAGCGATGTTTGTGTTTTTATTTTTTATGCTAAAAAATATAAATAAATAAAAGAATAAAAAAATATTCGGTGTGCCAGCGACGCTAGTTTGTTGGAACTGAAAATATGTAGTCAGGTGTCGCTCTCATGGAGAGAGCAAGTTTCTTAGGTTAAATCCCTACTCTGTTACGTTTACGTAATGTAGTGGAAAATATGATATTAGCGAACTGTTAAAAAATATGAATTATTTAATTTAATACAAATTAGTGTAATGTTTATTCGTGTAAAATGATGCATAGAACAATCCACCAAATCTATGTAGTGTTATCTTGATCATTACTCTCATAAAGGCAATGATCAGGCCTGTACTCTCGAGAACCAGTCCTGAGTAATATTGAATAAATGTTGAAGTGGAAATTCATTAATTGATTCGGCAATCTCCTTTTCAATTATTTTAATTTTACTTAGCAAATACATACCACTATTTCTTAAAATATATGGTGGCATGTGACTTAGCTTCACATACGGTGTTCGATAATGATGCGGAATAATTGATTTTAAGAAACAGTGGTTAAATTATTCCAAGTAAAATGCAAAATGTCCGCCTCCGTAGTGTAATGGTCAGCACGCTCGGCTACCGTTCTGGAGGCCCCGGGTTCGATTCCCAAGGGGGGTAAATGAAATATAAGTGATTTTTTTCACTGTCATATTTATTTAATATTACCCTGGACTGGTACCTGAAGCGGAGGGCTGATCACCTTTCCTTCATGTGTAAACGATCAAGATAACACTGCGTTTATATGACGCAGTGCCCTATGCACCATTGGGGTGCGGATAAGGGTTTTATTATTATTATTATTAAAATGTAAAACAAAAATATGGAAAACATATTTAATTGGACCCCACTGCAGTGCAGTTATCACTTCGGAGGAGAAAAAAATCTGTAAAATATGTTTTTTTCTAAAACTGTTAGCTGATTTGTAAAAAAAAAGCTGAAATATGTAATACATACTTACAGTTTTTACTGAATTCTGTTTTTTAAGATTATTATTATGTATTTTGGCATTCTGTGAATATCTTATTACACCTTATCAACACATGTTTAAAACCTAATACTTATATAGACATCGAAATAATTAAAATATCAACAGTACCTACATGTCTTCTATGCGTTGTACTAAGTTAATTTGCAGGTTTTTTTTTAAACACAAAGTACTCGTATCTGCGAAAAACATTCAAGAAAATAATATGCAGCTTTTTAAAAGTAGGTACTTATACCAACAGTAATGTATCTAGACCATTACCAAAAAAAATTAAGACTTGTTTGATTTATAATAAATAATAATAAATTTGGAAAACTTATATAGCGCCATTTTCGTAAAAAAATACCTCAAGGGCGCTTCACTGTGAATGAATTGGGAAAAATATTAGGGTGGAAATGATTTAGCAAACAAATGTGTTTTTAGTCTTTTTCTAAAGATCATCTCACTCTCACTATTTCTAACCATTGGTGGAAGAGCATTCCACGCCGTCGGTCCTGCAACAGCAAAGGCACGCTCGCCAAATTTAGTGCGTTGGTTGCGAGCTGGTAAGATCACTTTGCCCATTGCAGATGTTGTAGCCGATCGAAGCCTGAGACGTCTATCAACCAATTCATCTGGAATACACAGCTCCTTAAGATACTCTGGAGCCATATTATCAAGGTGAATAACACTGTTTCGAATGTCCAAAATACATTTCGTCATTTACGACTAACAGCTGATCTAAACTCACTGAGTGAAAATTGCGCTCTAGATAGGCTTGGTAATTAGGGAAGGGTTTACCAACCTGAATTTATGGATTCATTTTAATTGGCTGATTCAAATCCAGATTTCGAATGGATAGCAAAAAAATGACAAGTGGTCCACGCGCCGAAAAAGTTTGAGAAACCATGGACTACACCATAGAAAACACACAAGTAGATACATACAAAAATACTAAAACGGAGAGGCAGATCAATAAACTAAAGAAAGAAAAAAAGTCCGCATCAATAACCCAACCTTTCTTCTACCAACATTCTCGCAAGAAAACGGCAAACTATGACACAAAATAATATCTCTGAGGGGTGGGTGAGGGGGGAAAATCTCTTATGAGTCGGTAGAAAGGGGGGTAGCCCCCCGGGGGGGTTTCCTCTCAGAGGGTATAAAAAACAACCCCTCGTCGCTAGTTTTTCATTCCTTTTTACCGCCTTTTTCAGGGGCTGGTTGTCACCATGGCAACGCGGGCTCATTTTACCCTGACTGAGAATTCTTTAAGATATTTTTCTCTTTTAATGTGCATGAAAATCTTTTCTTTTTTTAAATAAGACGCAATTTAAAGCAATAATGAGTAAAACAGTATAGTTTCAACCTACTTACAATCTTCATAACAATAATTATTTTTTCATTAATTGATTCGGCAGTCACTTTGTGGTAAAATGTATCCATTTTTAATAAATGTTTTACTAAGTAAATGATGCGGAATGCATCGAAACACGTGTCACAGTAGATCTTAAGAAATAGTGGTATTTACTTAGTAAAACATTAATTTAAAATAATTATTTTATAATTTTGAATATTTTTCTTTACCAATTTTCGTAAAATACTACCTCATAACGGGACAATCGATGGCCCGCAATTTAATTTAATTGAACGTAACTTGTAATCTGTGAGCCTAAGCGTCTCAATATTAAAAATGGGTATCAAATTGTTGTAGCATGGGTTCGAACCCAGAAACACTGACTCAAGAGTTCGCGACACTAACCAAGAGACCACAACCTGAAAAATACATTACAAACACCCAGACCAATTGAAAATAAATATTTTTTATATTTATTTTGCACTTGGCGGGATCGAACCCGGGACGCCAGTTTCGCAGTCGAGAGTCTACCCAACTACGCCACGGCGCCTGCATTATTTGAACACATTTAAAAATTTTAAAAATATTTTTTCGCTCGCGTCACATCGCATCGCCGAAATCGATGGCGTCGCACACGTTGCGTAATTCCTCCAAATGTTCGTTTTGTAAAACGCCCATCGACATTTCCTCCGCTGTAAAGCATCCCCCCCCTCCCATCACCTCCCTCGCCCCCTCCACCCTCCCCTTCTAGGCACCCACCCCTCGCGACTCTCCGAGGGAGGGAATCGATGCCTTATAAATATACTCGCTCAAACCTGAGGGTGCCTCGCTGTTTTAGAGCCGAGACGGAAAGCGGCAGAAGAAAAACTAAAAAAGTAAAAAATAAGATATTTAGATTTAATAAGATTAAAAAAGTATGAGAGATTTAAAGTGAGAGACAGAGAAAGTGATAGAGAGAGAGAGAGAGAGCATTTGAAAAAAGATACAACTCCTATAATTGGAGATAATTCAGATTTGTAATCAAGTATTTGGACACACTCAAAATGCTTTAAATAAATTAACTGGTCAAATGATAAACTAAAATAATAATAATAAAAATGATGTTTTTTGGCGTTTCTCATGTGTGTGACTATAATCCAGGATTCGGACCTCACATACTAACATTAGAGTTTCTGCTCAGTAAAAAGCTTCTTCTAATAGATGTCTCTTCTGAAGTTCTAGTGATTCAAGAACAAGGTTTCTAAATTGGTTCATAAATATATATATATATATATATATATATATATATATATATATATATATATATATATATATATATATATATATATATATATATATATATATATATATATATATATATATATATATATATATATATATATATATATATATATATATATATATATATATATATATATATATATATATATATATATATATATATATATATATATATATATATATATATATATATATTTATAGAACTTCCAAGAATTTGAGAAACTTCCAAATTTCTTCTTCCAAAACTTCTTCATCTTTGATGAGATGTCAAAAAAAAAATTATGTGAAAAAATATTATGTTTTTTCAATATTTAGACTGTCATTGATATGTTTATATCATTTCAAGGTTTTGAATACAATCTTCAACTTTCCACCTTAGTTGAAAATTGTAACTTAAGTCATAATGAGTCAAATTCGATTTAGGCGAAATCAACCCTAAAACAACATTTTAGAAAAATATGCTAATTATTCAATAATTCCCTCTAAAAAATCTGAATTTAACTCTACATAGAGGATTTCACCAAAAATTTCCCATAGCAATAACTTCTTTGTCTTTGTTGTCATGTTCATCCATGACATAAATAAAATTCTTAATTACTAGCCCTCAGTAGGGTAAAATCCATTTGAGATATGTATGATTTGACTTTTTTTCGATATCATATACAGTAAACCCCCCTATAACGTTGAGAAAGGTACCGCATTTTCGGATGGAACATTGTAGAAGGTTAATGTTTTTAAATAGTTTTTTTTTTAATTTTAAATGACTCGTTTTAGTTATTTCTGCTGGTTAAAATGTAAAAATACAATTTAAAATATTAACCCCTTATAATGTTCCCTGCGATAACGCGGTACCTATCTCAACCTTATATGGGGGTTTTCTGTATTCATTTTTTAACAATTATCAATACGCAACACATTAATTATTGTAAAATACGCTTTTGCTTTCTCCCCCTCAGTTTCTTAGATTTTCTCTGAATATCTTCACACATAAATTTTCAATGCTAAAAAGGTTGAACATTCTGGAGTAAAATAGTAGCGGCTAGGGACTCCCAATTCCCGCGGGTGTACTGTCCGCACATTTATTTTATTATCGAGAAATCATACGAGGAGGTACACCCAACCCAAGGTCTCGCATTAAAGGGAAACCAGAGACTCTCAAATTTGTTTAATTATAACCAAATTAAATCAACTTAATAAGTTTTAATTGCTTAAATTGAAAATGAAGGAAACTAATTTGAAAACTTCTAAATTACTACTCATATCATAAATATTATCCATACGGGATAAATTAAAGATATCCTTTCTACCGTAAATATTTCGAGCTTATTTTCACAATTTCAATTTAACTGAAAATTTATTAAAAATACTATATTTCAATATTTTTTATGAATTTTCACAGTAAAATAAGAAACAGATTTTTTTAAAGACATTTATGAATTTCTTTCTAAAATATATTTTACAATTAACAATAATTGAAAAGGGAGTTTGGAATGAAGTTTTCTTAAATTTCAACGCAGTTGAAAAAAATATGGAATAGGCAATGTTTGTAAGATTCTTCTATTTTACATTCTAGAAGACATGATTTACAATTTTTATTAAACATGTGATTTGATCATTTAATTTTTTTCACAATATTTTAAGTGTATCTAAATCCTTGTTTGTCTAAAATGTAATATAAAAAGAATAAGTCCTATATCACAACCAGTTTTAACAGCAAAAATTTGGACATGGCTCAAATTATTGTAAATAACGTAATTGTACATAAAAACTGAAAATAATAATTGAATGTAATATTCTCCATTAAAAAATTGAAAAGCATGTTTTCAGGCGGGCCTCAAGTATGTGAATATAATCCAGAATTCGGACCTAGCGTTTAAATAAATAATAAAATAATAATAAAACCCTTATCCGCACCCCAATGGTGCATAGGGCACTGCGTCATATAAACGCAGTGTTATGTTGATCGTTTACACATGAAGGAAAGGTGATCAGCCCTCCGCTTTAGGTACCAGTCCAGGGTAATATTGAATAAATATTACAGTGAAAAAATCACTTATATTTTTTTACCCCCCTCGGGAATCGAGCCCAGGACCTCCAGAACGGTAGCCGAGCGTGCTGACCATTACTAGTAATTTTTTTTTTTTTTAAATAAAAGAGTATCTTATTAATAAAAGTTTTCCTCGATCCAACAAAGATGACTGTTGTGAACTTACATGTACCTACTACGTCACGAGATTGATAAATATATCTAGGAGTTCCAAAAATTTGAGCAACGTGGTTATCAATCATAGGTAGAAATTATGAATGTTGCACGTGTGTAAAATGATCGCTTAACCAGCCTTTGACAGGTCGTAAACTCTATAAATACCCAGACTTCCATGTTCTTCTTAATCTATGAGATGTCAAAAATATCTCTTTTTTTCATGCTTCCATATTCTTCTTTATCTATGCTGAGATGTCAAAAATATCTTAGTTCTTCATTTCCAGGCTTCCAAATTCTTCTTAATCTATGCTGAGATGTCAAAAATATATCATGGATAATTTTTCACTTAGTTTTTTCTTTTCCATACTTAATTCATATTCTTCAAATTTGAATTAATTCATATTTATATTCTTCTCCATCTATATTACGATGTGAAAATTTTGTAGACGATTTTTCTCTCAGTTTTTCTATTCCGGGTTTAGAACAGACCATATTCTTCTTCATCTACGTTGAAATGTCAAAAATATATTGTAAATGATTTTTTTCCTAGTTTTTCTTTCCCCCACTGTTGACATTCGCGAGTAGGTACAAAGGTTTTATATTTTCGGAGGGAAAATCGGCGAGAACCGGTCAGAAAGATGGCGGCCTGTCGCCATGGCAACCGGAGAAAAAGAAATAGGGTGGAGGTGGAAAAAAGCGGTCCGAAATACGCAGACATTTTTTATGGACCCCCCCATCCCACCCCCGAGTCGAGGAGGCCTATAGAGATATGGGGGGTCCCCCGACTGGTCGGTGGGCGAACTAAGGTCGGCGGGAAATCGTCTGTGAAGAAAATTTCGCCGTGATAAAAAATTCATGAACGTGCTTTTGCTTTATATTGTAAAATATTTATGTACTTTAATCTGAGAATGTTCTAGATAGAGTTTAAACCATATTAACTTACCGCTATCAATACAGGTTTTACCTTAGAAATCACTTAATTGTAAAATTGGAAGAAACAAATAAAGAAAACAAATAAAAGTTTAACGAATCAAATTGGGCGTTTTACAAAACAAATTGGTCGTTTTACAAACCAAAATGGACACCGTACAAATCAAATTGGACATTTTACAAAGAAAAATTGGCTCTCCTATAAATCAAAATGAACGTTTTAGTCAAATACGACGTTTTACGAAACAGATTGGTCGCTATATTGAACATATAATATTATATTTTACGTGTGTGTATTGGTTTATACATATTATATTTTACGCTCTCCGATATGAGCAATGTTTAGTATTGCGTGTCCTGCTGTTACATTCAACAGATGGCGCTGCCATTGCGTTAAAAAAATATTTACTTATCACAGGCGTAACACGTGTATATTTTGTAATTAAATTTTAAAGCATTCGGTGAATAGCTAGAACAGAATTAAGATTTTGAACAAACTAGCATTATTTTAATTTATAATTAATACATTTTAATGAGTAAATTTATTTTTATGTTTTACTACGTAAATACCACTATTTCTTAAAATCTACATGCATTGATACACGTGTCATAGTAGATTTTAAGAAATAGTGGTATTTACTAAGTAAAAAAATAATTAAAAATGGATAAATTTTACCACAAAGTGAGTGCCGAATCAATAAATGAAAAGTAAATTATATTATAAGAAAAGAAGCGTAGATAAATCTTAATCAAAAGTTTTCCCCTTTTTTCAAATTAACAAAATGGTCTGAATTATTGTAAAAAAATTATATTTTTGCATATTTCCTACGCCTAGCATAGATAGCAACGAATTCCATTACAAGCTCTATGATGTACGCAAGAATGGCGGTAGGTACCTACCCTTAGATATTTCTAGTCCAGAGTTTCAAGAGCTGAGTGAAAAAGACGAATGATTTCCTGAAACGCGTAATGTAATAGTTTTGGCGGGAGAAAACACTACAAATATTTACCAGAGACAAAGTACAGAAGTTGGCCATAGATAAAGACAGACTAAAGGCATATCCAATTCTCTCTGGCGCCAAAATGCAAGCATCACTGATTTATACCTAAAACAATGCCCGTCTCCTAATTCGCTTACAGATCTTTTAGAAGCGTGTATTGAATATTGTATTTATCTAATTGTATCAAGTAATCTAAATTTTAATACAATATATGAAATTAAACAACTTTGTTTTAACTACTTTTTTATTATTAGTACACTTTAACCTACCGGTCTCGACAAGAACCTTGTCATCATCAGGGTTTATTAAATGAGAGCAACTAGAGCATCTATGCTTGATTTGAGTAAGCTTTTTATTTGATAGAGACTCATAAATGTATGCAAAATTCTACCTGAATTATTTCACATGCTAGGAGACGCCTGAAAACATAATTTAATTTATTTTATGAAGCTTAAAATGTACTAGTTATTTTATTCACAACATATTGGTTATGTTCAAATCCTTGTTTATACTTAAATTTATAACTTAAGTGGAGAAACCCAAATTTGTGAACAAGAGTTCGAACACACTCAAATTGTTCTGAATTGGAATATCTTTCAAAGTAACTCTAATTTTAATTTTTAATGGCCTTTTATGGAACCCCAAAAATTAGTTTGTCTTTACCCAAGCAATAAATTTAAACTTCACTTTAAAAATATTCCCCCATTCTCATTGGCTCGTTTAAATCACCCTTTCGAATTTTGGAACATTCTTTTTAAGTACCTAATCCCCACCGTTGTTTATAAATAGAACGTTTTTTATTCCGCGTTTAAATTCAAAGGGGAAAAGTGCGCCCAATGGCGTTGTGCGGTTTTATAAATAGAACTTTTTTATTCGGTTTTCAAATTATGGGGGAACCCTCAGCCAATCGCGTGCCACCGCGGGTTTTTTTATAAATAGAATCTTGATTCCTTTTTCAAAGAATAAAGCGGTAGATCCGACCAATACGGAGCCGCCAAGAGGTTTTTTGTTTTGTTATTTTTTTTATTATACATTAAGGTTTTTATCGACTTTTTACACATTTTTTTAATCTTTTTTTTTTTGACATGTACATAGCAAAGTTTAGCCAATCGCATTAAAATTTTATTTTCAATATTAAACAATGAAATAATTTCATAGTTTATGAGGTAAATGTGGTTGGTAATTAAGCAGCGGAAGACCGAGGAAACCTTGACATGATCCAGTATTTCAAATAGGTACTTGAAAAGCGTCGAGTACATATGTATGGAGAGATGCACGATTGTGGAAAAGGCGATGATTGTTTTCAAGATATATTGGTGTAGCATTCTTCAAATTCAGAAGCGGATGGCTGCGTTAGAGGTCGGACGTGTTAAAAAAAATATGTTGAACAAATATTTTTTATCATTTTTTTCGAACTCCTTACCTTTCAAACTCCTTACCTTTTTTTCTCTTCAAAATCATATATTTATTTCGCAAAAAAAACTTATTTAATACAAAAACGGTTCTTAAGCAAAAAGTTCAATTACACTAAACGTACAAATCTCAAATACCAAATGAGTATAATCAAATATCAAACACCTGGGTTGAAAGAAAATTAAGTTGCGATTTATCGTATATTGGGCCTTAATCAACCGAGAAATTCGCTAAATCAGAATTAATTTCCCCATCTTTCTCGATAAATAGAGAGTGCAATGTATTGTCTATTTTAATCCGGGGGGATTCGAACCCACGGTCACGTGATTTCCAGTAAACAGTTACACCACTGGACTATGCATAAGGAAATGTGAACTGTGCGTAAAATTAACGGCACGCGTTGAAATATGCAAACATGGGGTTAGGTTTGAACCGACGGAACAGGGGTGTAGCTAGATAAAAAAAACACAGTCATTAATTATATTATAATCAACCCTTATCCGAATCCAATGGTGCATAGAGCACTGCAACGAAATCCCTAGAATCGAACGCGAGACCTCCAGCATGGTAGAAAATTGTACTAACTACTGCTCTATGTAGGCAGACAAAAAAATGAAAAGTTTAATTAATAGTTTAAAAAAAAAATAATAACAACGTTTTCTTTCCTGTTACACTCTACGACTTGATGCAGTGTTAAATTGATCTCAATTTTTAAAAAATGACAGCGAGAGAGTTCTGATAATTTCAGGATAAACTAATTCAAACATTATTTGTTATATACGTTTACAATTCATTTTACATATAGGCTATGTAATAAATAAATAAGTATGCTAGATTTTTCTTAAAATTTTTACACGGAATCTAACCTTGTTATAGTCCAATTTATTTTTGTTCATTTTACGCCGATTTTTCGCGCCGATGCACAGTGATTCACCCAGAACAAGCTAGGTGGACAAAAACATTTTATTCTACGATTTGATTGTTCTGGTATTGATCAATATTATTTCATT
Source organism: Brachycentrus maculatus (assembly GCF_059751285.1). Classification (NCBI taxonomy): domain Eukaryota; kingdom Metazoa; phylum Arthropoda; class Insecta; order Trichoptera; family Brachycentridae; genus Brachycentrus; species Brachycentrus maculatus. The sequence goes on from NW_028281135.1 coordinate 657,868, forward strand.
GATTTTTCGAATAATTATGCATTGTTTGATAATTCTGAAGCTTTGAGAATATTTTAATTTAAAAAAACTTAAGTACGAAATAAAAAAAGTATTTAAAAAAAATCAGTATTGTTATGACAAGAAAATACATAATATACACAATTAATACAAACCCTTATCCGCACCCCAATGGTGCATAGGGCACTGCATCATACAAACGCAGTGTTATCTTGATCGTTAACACACGAAGGAAAGGTGATCAGCCCTCCGCTTCAGGTACCAGTCCAGGGTAATATGGAATAAATATTAGAGTGAAAAAATCACTTATATTTATTTGTCCCCCTGGGAATCGAACCCGGGACCTCCAGAACGGTAGCCGAGCGTGCTGACCATTACACTACGGAGGCGGATACACAATTAAACACATCATTAATTATACAAATAAATTTACTCTTAATACTATACAATCAACTTGTGAGGGCCTCCGATAGTCACACATCAATGGCATTTTATGACCAAAATCGCGTTAATTCTTAAATAATGATTAAACAAAAAATTAAACCTGTGGTAGGCAAATAATTATTTCCCTATATTATTGTAGAATTATAGCAATTTTTATCATAAAATGCGATTAAACTGTCGCTGTCAGAAGCCCCCTTTAGTTATTGTTATTGTACCTATGTATATACTTTACGGAAATAATTTAGATTACAGAAATAAACATAGAATAACATTAATAAATAATACACAAGACTAATAATCATTATCACGACTCATCATCAATCTCACAATCAGAGGAATCAGATATTAAATAATCACCATCGTTACATGGATGAAAGTTATTTGCCACCTGATGTTGCCACCTGATGCTATTGAAGGCGGGACAATTAAACTCAGAACTTCCAACGGTAATTTATTAGTTCTCTTTCTAGGTACTTCTCTGAGTGAGTTAATTACAGGATCGGATGTTTTCAAAAGCATATTCAATAAATCTGTATTCGTGGAAGTACGTGACAGTTTCCTAGTATGGTGCTCGCGGAATCTACGACAATCTTTATTTCGGGCCTCTTGAGATTCTTCCGAGAGCTCCCCGACTGGAAGAATGAATATTTTAATAACCACCGCACTGTGTACTAGACTTGAGGCTGACTTCCTCCAGATGATGAAGAAGCGCAGGGATGATGCATTTTTATTTTAAATTTTACATCTACGCCCTCTAACCAATTTTTATTTTTGTTTGAAAAATGGTCCGTCTTCATATTAGCTTCAGTCCACTTTTCAGAGAATTTTGACGAAACACTTTAAAATTTTATCAGTAAATGCTTCTTTGAATCAAAAATCATATCCGTAACACTAAATTTTTTAATAATAAAATCCATCAGACGAAAATTTCGTTCTTCTTTCGCATATTTCCGCCATTCTTCAAATAGTTCTAATTTCGAGAGAGAGCACTCACGATCTGAAAAAAATAAATAAATGAAAATTGCTACTATATGCCTTATAAAAATTATATATCGTTGTATAGCTAATAAATGTAGCTACACAATATCAAAAAATTAGCCTGGATACATCTGGGGACAAAAAGATGCATACGTTCAAAAATTTAAAACGAAAAAAAAATTACAATTTTTACGTAGTTTTTCAAACTCTATCATAACTCATACTGTCGTGCATTTGAACCAAATTTAAAATAAAATAAAAAAATTCATACCCTTTTAAGTAAAATCCATTACAGCAATAGTAATATTCTTCACTTCACGTCTTGTAAGATATTATTGAAAGCACTGCAAAATAGCAACTAAATTGTTTACAAAAAAGGAATAACCTTATCACTTCATTTCAACCGCTTATGACTCATCGTTCTGGAATATTTGCCAAAATAATTACCTGGAATTGTGACTAATGGGGGGTTGTTATTATCATGTTATCATCAATAAGTCGATTCATTGAATTGACTTTTGTCTTGCTGGCTTGTTCTGGGCGAATCACTGTGCGATGTCTCTTGGAACGCAACCCCGGCGTAAAACAAGATATATCTATAGGTTATAAGTATGCATTTGAATTTTTATCAACCGTACACATACTTTAACGACTAAATAGATAAAACACACACGTTTTTCAATGTTATATTGTGTTAAAATTTCAAAGCATTCGGTGAATAGTTTTTTTATTAAAATTTAAAAATAGGTCAAACGAATATCGATATTTTTGCTATGAATACATGTATTATATTTATTTGAACTATAAAAAAGTATTTATACATATCGCTCACTCCTTTCAACAACATCATATATCAAAAATCGTCAATTTTCAGTTTTACGTGTTTTAGGAATGCGCAGATAATGTACTTTATTCCAGCAAAAGCGGCATATTTTTAACTTAATATTTACCCACTACAGGGCAGAAAGTGTTGTTTTTGCATTTTGAAGAAAAGATATTGTTTAATTATTTTTTTAAATATACGAAATATTTTTCAAATTGAGAATAAACATTCAGGTTTTACCTAAAAAAATCTGTTGCGCAGTAAAATTCAACAAGTGGCTTGATTTTAATTTTTAATACATTTTATTATATTTTTAAACTTTAAAAACGATCTCCTGAAAAATCAAGTTTTTTTTTTTACATCTGACATTGTTGAAAGGAGTGAGCGATTTATGTATATTAAATTCTTTGTATTTTGTATTACTAATAGTGTGATACCTAAAACCAATCCATCCCCTTTTTGTTGAGGGTGAATAGAGTCGCAGCATATCATTTTAACTGCACCCCTAAATTTATGAGAGCGGAAAATTAAATTGGAACTCCTAATACTAAGCTAAGAAAAATATTGATAAAAATAGTATCTACAAACTACCTTAAACAAACAACAAACTACAAATAAGTACCTATCCACTGAACAAGACAACATTTACATTTTAGATATAAAAAATGGTTGATAGATGTTCGAATGATGAAATATGGAAAGAATCCAAGGCTGAGATAATCATTATTGATAAAATAAGAAAGGTATGTTGAGATGGTTTGGACATGTGGAACGTATGAGTAAGGAAAGAACGGTGAAACAAATTTATGAGGCGATTGTAGTAGGAAAAAGAAGCAGAGGAAGACCGAAAAAAACTTGGCACAATCAAGTATGTAAAATACTTGAAAGCGGCTGGGTCAGGAGTCGTAATAATCGTCGGGTATATATGAGGAGATGTTTGCAAACATCATTGACAGAGTAGTGTGGCGTTCGATTCTCTCTGCTACCTCTGCGGAGAAGCGGCGTGATGGGTAGTTAGTTAGTTAGGAAAGGTTAAAACAAATATTTATTTATTTTTTAAAAACATGTAAGTCATATATATACATATAATATTCCCGATGAGTAATTTCTATTTCTCATTTTGGGACATGGGATTAAGGTTAACAAGACTGGAACACAAATAATAAAGTTACAAAAAAGATTTTTTTAAATAACCAAAACTAGTACTAATACATGGCAAAATATAAAAACAACAAACAAGTTTAATAAATAGGCATAAGAAGCACATTTAAAGGAAATAAATGAGAAAAACATAAGGTGAGAAGCATATTTAAAATAAACAAATGAGAAAATATAAAAAAAACATTAAAAATATTTAAAAGTACTAAAACAAAGTTTTCAATAGATACCAATCCAACGAACATACAAATGGCTGTTGTACAATAAATATGTCGTATGGTACATACGAATTCCAATGATAAAATCTATATGGGTTTTCAGTTATGGATAGAATGTGTCAGTGGACATAACACGAGTATGTAAGGCGATCTCTTAAGCTAGCGGATAACAGGTCGTAAGTCCTGTAAATACCCAGACTTGCATAATCCTAGCCTCAAAAAGTTACTGCGTGCCTTGAGACATGTGTAATATCTTGATTAATGTTTAATCCAGCGAAAACTTTTTTTCTCGAAAAACTTTTACCATACGAATTACACAAATGTCATTTTTCATATCGTATCGTTACAGACATTTCTCTATCTCTAATATGGGTCAGGAATTATATTGACTGTTACAAATAAACGTTCATACCATTACTAAAACAATAATTAGCTTAGTTATTTATAGATTTGGCGTTTAATTTCGAGAACTCCATTTTGATTCATATATTAAATGTTAAAATCAAACACTGTTTTTTTTAATCTACTGAATTGTATTTTATTCTTAAAAAAACACATGAATGTAAATTTTGTGACAATTGTTTCGCCTTGTTATGGCATTTTCAAACTTATGTCCAAAACAATAAATGGCGTTATAATATATTTTATATGTAGGTATATTATAGAACAATAAATAAATCGAATATGCACTTGAATTCGGAAAAATATATTCTTTAATCTGGATGAAGTTACTTATTTCTAAAAAAATCGACGAATCGGTCAACTTAGTTACATTATTGCTATACACAAAATTCAACAATTTCATTAATTGATTCGGCAGTCACTTTGTGGTAATATCTTTCCATTTTTAATTGAAGTTTCATTTAGTAAATACCTCTATTTCTTAAAATCTACTGCGACACGTGTTTCGACGCATTCCGCATCATTTTCAAACACCGTAATACGGAATTCAACAACAATAAAATCACAAAATTCAACAATAAACTGTCAAGTCAAGTTAAGTCGTATTTTGGTGAAGTTTGGAGTTGGCAAAAGAAGAATGAATGATTTTTATTTATATTATTTATATTCAAAGCATTTACTTTGTGGTCAAACATTTTAATTGATATTAGTAATGTTAGTAAATAACCACTCACCGACTACTTCTGTCTACCGGTTTCGAGACGTACCCGTCTCTTCGTCAGGACATACACTACAATTTAACAATCATGCGAACAACACTACACCACACCCACTTAGTACTATTCACATACACTATCACTACACATGCAAAACATGCAGAGCGAGTTGTTAGTCCCACCATGCATGGTGGGTTTCCCAAAAGCATGGTGGGACTAACAACTCGCTCTGCATGTTTTGCATGTGTAGTGATAGTGTATGTGAATAGTACTAAGTGGGTGTGGTGTAGTGTTGTTCGCATGATTGTTAAATTGTAGTGTATGTCCTGACGAAGAGACGGGTACGTCTCGAAACCGGTAGACAGAAGTAGTCGGTGAGTGGTTATTTACTAACATTACTAATATCAATTAAAAGATTTTTATTTATTTTGTAATTTAAAGTAAAATATTTGTGTTTATTTTATTCTTTACAATAATACTTCAATATTACACCATTTCTGTGAGCCTCAAGAGGCTCATTATTAGAAATAGGTATCAAATTGTGGTAGATTAGGTTCGAACCGAGAAACTCTGACACTAACCACGGGACCACAACTCGACATAAGGTTGACTGAATGGAGTCGAAATGCAATCCCTCGGACGAATGTGCGCCAAAACGATGAATGTTGGTATTTGAATGGTGAAATAAGGAAAGAATGCAGGGCATAATCGATAAAATTACGAAAGGTGTGTTGAAATGGTTTGGGCATGTGGTGAGTGGATACGAATGAGTTAAAAAACGGGAAATTGGTAATAAATAATAATAATATATAATAAATTTTGAAAAATTTTATAACGCCATTTTCGTAAAATACTATCTCAAGGGCGCTTCACTGCGAATGAATTGGGGAAAAGACGATGGTGGAAATGATTTAGCAAACCAATTTGTTTTTAGTTTTTTGTAAAGATCTACTATTTCTCACTATTTCTAACAACTGGTGGAAGAGCATTCCATGCCATCGGACCCGCAACAGCAAAAGCACGCTTGCCAAATTTAGTACGCTGGATGCGAGCTGGGGTAATGAGCTGGGTTAGTAAGTTAATATTTGATTTTTATAGGTTTTAAATAAGTGTAATACCGATTGTATCGCGATATTATTTTTTTTTTAAACGAAAAAATGTGAAAGTACCCTGCTGTACTGGGAGTGGGCTACAATCTTCAGCCATTTAGAGTTTATGTCACCCGCATGCTGTCTAAACTCCCAATAATATTTTATCAATTCATCTAAGTACAATTTGTCAAAATCTACGATAATTTCATTACTGGGGGAATTAGTAAATACACGAAATTGTGAAAAAATCCCTTTTGACTGTGGGTAAATTATGTTATTTGTAAGATAAAACATATTGCTCACTCCTTTCAAGAACGTCATATATAAGAAAAATTGATTTTTCAAGAGATCGTTTTTAAAGATTAAGAATATAATGAAATGTATTAAAAATAAATATCAAGCCATTTATTGAACTTTTTACTGTGCAACAGATCTTTTTAGGTAAAACCTGAATGTTTTTTTTTTCCATTTGAAAAATATTAAGGATACTTAAAAAAATAATTAAACAATACCTTACTTTAAAATGCAAAAATAACACTTTCTGCCCTGTAGCGTGTTAATATTAAGTTAAACATATGCCGCTTTTGCTGGGATATAGTACATTTTCTGGGCATTCCGAAAACATGCACAACTGAAAATTGACGATTTTTTTATGTATGACGTTGTTGAAAGGAGTGAGCGATATAATATAATTTTCATATAATTTAAAGTATTTTATGTATTTAGCCAATGAATTTGGAATTACTGAAAGAGCGTTACATGCTTTCTGCCTACCCCTACAGAGAAACGGGATGATGGTAGTAGTAGTAGTAGTAATAGTATGTCACTAGATATCTTCTTTTGTAAACGGACCATCGGTCGAATCTCATACAACTTAAATACCTACCATTCTTTAAAATACCGAGTAGTCAAAACATCTGTTGGACGTTAAAAAGTTTTTAAAAATGCTAAAGAAAAACCACACCGATATTATTATTTTACAAGCATAGATAATTGATTCCAATCACGTGTTACAAACCATAGATTATTACTGTTTTTTACGGCACATTTTGCGTTTTTTTCAACATCATTCTTCAATATGTCTTTGAAGTAGGTAGGAACGCTGAACTAACTTGTGTCGTTCCAAGAAAAAGGATAAAATATCGGGTCGGTAAAAAGCTTTTTTCAACTGAGTTAAGTATTTAGTATTTACCGATATTACTGGCAGTTCAATAGAAAAGGAGGGGCATGCAAAAGGTATCTCGTATTGGATTATTATTTTTTTAATATCTTTTTTTCATGTTTAGTTTGAGAATAAGGTAAAGATTAAAAAAAGGAATGGTCTGATTTATATTTTAAAATTTTAGAATATTTATTTAAATGATAACAAAGCCACCTCAAAATCATTATTTTCAGAGGCTTGATTGCAGGTAGGATGGTAGGGATAGGGAAGGTAGACGTAAAAAATGCATTACAAATACCCAGATCAATGTTTCATATGTCGTATGTTTATTGTGTTTAAAATATAAAAGTCATGTTACAATAATACTTAATGTTTGTAATATTTAAGTTACTTTAACCGAATCCTTTCGTTATAAATCACACTTCTCGTATGTGAGTCAGAGTTTCACGGTTCGAACCCACTCTACCACAAAATGATACCTATTTCTAATAATGAGCCGCTTAGGCTCACAGAAATTGTATAAAATTCAAGACAAAAACATACATATTTCTCTTTTTTTTAATTAAATAAATAGAGGAGACTTTATTCACGGTACCCGTTACTTGAGGTAGTGTTTTAAGAAAATTGCGCTTTAATAATAATAATAATAAATTTGGATATCTTATGTAGCGCCATTTTAGCGCCGTAAAATAATACCTCAAGAGAGCTTTATAAAATATCCAAAATTATTACCCAATTGTGCTAACCACTAAACCACGGAGTCAGACAATGTATTAGTAGAAGTAAAAAACCAAACTACATATTGGAAACATTTCAATTCGTTTAAGTTTTTCAACAGTTTCAAAGTTTCGGTACACGGACAGTTTGATTTCATCCCATCGCGGAACTTTGTAGCTCCCCCTCGGTGGTCAGTTAGCGAAGGTCCAGGCGAGGCAGCTGCCGTGTGGTCACATTTCCAGATGAACAAAAAAACTCTCCTACGCCATTCTCTCTGTTCTTTCATTTTTGAGTTTTTTGCCCTCGACTGCCGGCCGAGGGCACAAAGCCGGCCAATAAGTGCCAATGGGCGATATTTATGGGCCGGAAAAAATGCGAGCAAATATATCGATTATGCTATCGCCTATCTTGGACGTTCATTCATTGCGTTTGGTGACGTTTTTCTTAGTAGCCATTATTAATGTTTAAAAAAGTGTCATTTATAGTAATTGTTATCATAAACGTATGTACATTTTATATATATTTTTACTTTTTTTATTTATATATATTTATTTAAATCACAATTTATACATATTTAGAGCATTTTTTTTGCAGAGACCCACCAAGCCACCTTGTGTGTCTTGTCGGTGGAGTTCTTTTTTAATACATTTTTATTGTTTTTAACGATTTTAACCTAATATAGACACAAAAGAGAGAAAAAATTAAGAATATAAACATTTTACAATTTTCATAAAATTAACATAGAGCCATTTTTTTAATTATATTCTCAACATGCATTTACTATATCTGTGCTATGTACTATATATTTAAATGCACATTTTTTTATAATTTAGTAAAGAAATAACTTATCTTTTGTTATTAAAAAAATATCTTAAAATGTTTTCTGCGATCATATCTACTACCACAAGTATGCCTCTGGTCATGCCTTATGTTCGGCAACAGCAAAGGCACGCTCGCCAAATTTTATGTGGTAGCAAAGAAGTCTGGTCAAAGAATTAATATTTTTTTGGCTCGTTTTGACTTTGTTTGTGCTTTGTGAATTGTTAAAGAATTGCTGACATTTAATTACACCTAAATATTTTATATTACAAATCAATTCGATATTTTATGCTAAAAAGCGACTTTAAAATATTTCGTAAGTAAAGTTAAATAATGAATTAAGTTCTGTTTAAAAAAATTGGCACATTTTTGTTGTATTTCCGCGCTAAATTGCATTCAGGAGCGAACAGTAGTCTAAAAAATCCTTTAAAATCCAGGAAATGTCGCATTCTTCCCTGCACAAGTGGGCTGGAGGTCGTAAATCATCCCTTACATACCATGAATACGTTCCGTCGCTTAATTGGCACCCCTGACTGGTTACTATTATTGCACCGTTTGCAACCTTGTACTACTAAGTACCACGAATATCTTTGATATTTTTTCCAAAATCACTTTCAGTTTTGATAATTGTGCTATGCAAATACGAGTTACAACATTTTGAGTGTGTACTCTTTCACAAAATCTGGATTATCTCCAGGATTATCTTACAGGAGTTATTTTCATATTATTTTTGACATCTCATCAAAGATGAAGAAGAATATGGTAAGTCTGGGCATTTACGGGGCTGACGACCGTCATAGGCTGGTTTAAGTGATCAGTTTGCACTCGTGCACCATTCACCATTCTACCCATGATAAACAACAACACTTTTCAAATTTTTGGAACTCGTCTACGTAGGGGACAACCACCATGAAGTGAACATTTTTTCTCCTTGCTATAAATACAAAATCAATAAACTGTTTCAAAAACTAAGTATGAAGTTTTTAGAGCATTGATTCCTTCCAAAATTCCTAAAGTGAATTCTTAATTATCGTGTTAGATTCTATGTTATTGATAATTTCACAAAAATGGGAAATGTTACTTCAATGAATAGTGCACTATGAAGGGAACACTGGTTCCCATCATTAATATATTGACAATGTACATATGAGTTCACGAGAGCCATCTATGTTGGATTGAGAAAGCTTTTATTTATCAGAGACCCTTTAAAATTGGATGTATGCTAGATCCGAACCCCAGATTATTATTACATACAGCAAAAAATTGTGAATATAAAATATAAAAAATAAGGCAAAAAAAGTTATTTTATTTTTAGATAAAAAAACTATTTTTCAAAATTTGGTTGGTACTAGGTACAACAACAAATAAAACACTATTTTTGTGACGCAGAAAAAAGAGTAGGTACCTATTACATATTTATACTCATTATCAATCACTTTGTGTAATACCACCTAATTTTTCTGTGTTATAACATCGTTCACAATGTATTATACCACTTGTATGTATGATAAGGAGAGTGGTTATATTACCATACCACAAAGTTAATATATTGTATGTATAGTAATAATATTTTTTTTAATTTGTGTAGCGCCATTTTCGTAAAATACTTCCTCAAGGGCGCTTATAAAGATATGGATTATAATAGGAAAATGATGATAAAAAAAGATTAATTTGATAAAACGTCTTTAATCGTTCTCGGGACGTCGAGAGGGCGGAGTCTAGAGCTGAGAAAATAATGTTTTTAATATACAAAATACATCAACATTATTTTAAAAAGCTAATAGCAGGAAGCCAATACATCAATTCTCGGAAGCCGATTGAGTTCATAATTGTGTAAAGTGGAACATAAAGTGCACATAATTAATGATGATGGAACGCCACACTACATGTGAGGGAAGAAGGAGGCATCCCTCTGGAATTCAAGGGTGAATTCCTGAAACCACACCCTGGAAGTGGATTGTAACCTCAAGAATATCTTCATATCCAGATCTGTGCTTCTCAAATATCGGAGTATTGAGGTGCGCATTTTTTAAGGGTGGAAATTATTTACGACATTATGAACTTTCATACACTTGTATGCCAGAAAGTATTAACTATATCGCTCACTTTTTTCAACAACGTCATATATCAAAAATCGTCAATTTTCAGTTGTGCATGTTTTCGGAATGCCCAGTAAATGTACTATATCCCAGCTAAAGCGGCATATTTTAAAATTAATATTTACCCGCTACAGGGCAGAAAATGTTGAAGAAAAGGTTTTGTTTAAAACCTTCGGGTTTTACCTAAAAAGATCTGTTGCACAGTAAAAAGTTCAATAAGTGGCTTGATATTTATTTTTAATACATTTCATTATATTCTTAAACTTTAAAAATGATCTCCTGAAAAATCAAGTTTTTTCATATTTGACGTTGTTGAAAGGAGTGAGCGATATGTTAGAATGCATGATTTCTACTTCTAGTGATAGTTAGTTAGTTAATCAGTCAGCTATTCCATCTTGTCTAAGCGGTGAGGGCAACTTAGCCATATTTTCTTCATAACTACATAGTATTATGTATATAACAAATTAATTAAAATTATAATAATAATAATGTTTGGGAATGCGGTGGATGCGTTGGGCAGATTTGCATTTAATGAACCGAGGTCCCGTGGGATCACAAGTCGAGACCCACTGCATTTCCTCCACCCAACCTTGCTCTATAACGATTGACTTCCTTACGTTTCATACCCTCTCCCGAACGACTAATGGTAGCCTTGTTCACACGTGGTATACTCAAACACGTGTCTTCACAACACCAAGGTGTGAAGCGCCTACTCTGAATTACATAGTATTTAATTAACTAACTGCCATCATACCGCAGGGGTAGGCAGACAGAATAGATCGCCATATTATTTTTTGACATCTCATCAAAGATGAAGAAGATTATGTTAGTCTGGGCATTTACGGGGCTAACGACCGTCATAAGCTGATTTAAGTGATCACTTTAGACGCGTGTAACATTTACCAATTCTACCCATCATTGACAACCACACTACTCAAATTCTTGGAAGTTCTATATATCGCTCACTCCTTTCAAGAACGTCATAAATCGTCAATTTTCAGTTGTGCATGTTTTCGGAATGCCCAGAAAATGTACTATATCCCAGCAAAAGCGGCATATTTTCAACTTAATATTTACCCGCTACAAGGCAGGAAGTGTTGTTTTTCCATTTTGAAGAAAAGGTATTTTTTAAGTATTTTTTTAATGTACTAAATATTTTTCAAATGGAGAAAAAACCTTCAGGTTTTACCTAAAACTATGTGTTGCTCAGTAAAAAGTTCAATAAGTGGATTGATATTTATTTTTAATTTATTGTATTATATTTTTAAACTTTAAAAACGTTCTCCTAAAAAAAAGTTTTTTTGATTTATGACGTTCTTGAAAGGAGTGAGCGATATGTGAACCAATTTTGAAAAATTGTTTTTGAATCTCTATAGACATCTATTGGGGAGATAAAGAGACTTTCATATTCTTCTTCATCTTTGATAAGATTTCAAAACATTATATGAAAAATAACCCCTATAATTGAAGATAATAAAGTATTTGGACACACTCTAAATGTTGTAAATAGATCGCCACACCAATCCATATTTGCAAAACATTCTGCGCCTCTTCCACTCTCATGCGTCTCCTCATACGTACTCGCTGATTATTTCTCTACCCATGATTGACAACCACACTACTGAAATTTATATTTATGCTTCATTTGGAAACATCTAGGGCAAGTTACTTTTTTTTTTAAAGGAATAACCCTCTTTTACAGTCTTGTCTGCAGGTAGGATAGTAAGGATGGGGAAGGTAAATGTGAAAAAATACTTCACAAACACCCAGACAAATTGAAAATGAATATTTCTTCAATTTATTTTGCAATTAGCGGGACTTGAACCCGCGACGCCAGTTTCGCAGTCGAGCGTCTACCCAATTACGCCACGGCTCCTGCCTTCGGTATTTATTTATTTATTGGATAATTTATATAACGCCGTCTTCGTAAGGATTTAGAATTTACCGAATTCGGTGTTTTAAAATGATGCGGAATGCATCAAAACACATGTCACAATAGATTTTTTAAAATTGTGGTATTTACCAAGTAAAAGTAAAATTAAAAATGGGTAGATAATGCCACAAAGTGACTGCCGAATCAATTAAAGTGGAATCATCAATAGCCCGCAACTTAATTTTCTTTAAACCCAGATAAAATTTACTGTAATTGTATTTTTTTGCTTAATATAGCGTATTCGTATTGATTGTTTTTTTGGAATTAAATATGGTTTAAATATGGTAATTAAATAATGGTTTTGAAAAGAAAAGAGTTATTGAAAGGTAAGGAATTTAAAAAAAATACCAAAACCATTTATTCGCCAAATTCTAGTATATGTTCTAAAAAAATGCGCGCAAACGACACTCAGATTTGTATGTTTGAAAGTACACCTAATGAAAGAATATTTTATGGTAATTTGATGTGATACTACTAGTACTACCATAATGCCGTTTCCCTGAAAGGGTAGGCAGAGAGGATGGAACGCCGCATTCATCTGTTCTGACACGCACTCCTAGCTTCGTGCACATGCATATCTATACCATAATTTAATGTATCTATTGTGTAAACATATTTAGTTTTGAATGACACGTTGCAGATTGCATCCTATGTAACATCTGCATTTTGGGGAATGTTCATTGAAGTATTATTATTCAAAATGGAAGACGAGACCACTGAAGAACAAATGAATAATAGTGGCCGACATATGCAAGGATTGAACAATCCTTTGGCAAGGTGGTCAGGGAACAATGTCACATCGCATCACCACAAATGTCTGCAAATACACATGCCATGATTCGGGAATAATATTGTTGCAGATCCTGGCAGATCTCGTCAACCATTGGAAATGATAAACTATATATAATTCCTGTGATAAAACAAAAGCTAAATAGTTTTTTTTTCATTTTTGTTTGTGGTAGGAAAAACTATATGATTGTTTCATTATATAAAATTCAATTCCACCAAGAAATGTAATAGATTATTTTTTAATGGGAGTTGCATTATTATTTACGTTGCTTAGTATGCACAAGGTTTATCGATCAATTAGTGGATTTTTGTTTCTTTTAAGAAACAAAAATCCATTACATTTATAATAAATCTATTACATTTCTTGGCGGAATTGAATTTTATATAATAGCTATAGCTAAAAACATGTTTTATTTTAATAAAAATCTATTATTTTACCAACAAATATAAGCAAAAAAAAGTGTAAATCCTTCTCCAAGCACAAATCTTTTTATTGGAGAGAATTGCGTTAGTAATTTTAAGATTATAAAAGTAGAAATATCTAGAAAATGAATTGAAATTATGAAAAAACTTTTGTACCATATTAAATAATTTACATTTATTTTAATCTGTGTTGGGAACAGGAAGGATAAACTAGAGCGGGCCAATCAGGAACTTATCAGCATTTACTCATTGCTGAGAGAAAACCACGTAAAACTCCTCAGGAGAAGCTGGACTGTGAGCTGTCGTCAACAGGCCTTCCGTTCCACTAGAAAAGAGTTCGGCATTTTGTGTCCTAGCTTGGTTTATAGTGCCAATATCCTTTACTATTTTTATCATGTATGATAAAAATAGAAATTTTTTCTTTAGCAACTCTATCTCTCGTGAGAGTTCCTTACTAACTAATTTTGTGTCCTAGCATTGTTTTTATCACGCGTTCGGTAATGCAAGAGATTTTTTTTATATTATTTTTTGACATTTCATCAAAGATGAAGAAGGTTGGTTTAAGTGGTCACTTTACACACGTGTAACATTCACCAATTCTACCCATTATTGACAACCACACTATTCAAATTCTTGGAAGTTCTATATATTTGAACCATTTATAAACCTTGTTCTTGAATCACTAGAACTTCACTACAGACATCTATTGGTGAGATGTAAAGAAGCTTTTTACTAAGCAGAAAAAAATAATAAGAAAAATAACTCCTATAATTGGAGATAATCCAGATTTGTGAACAAGTATTTGGATACATTCAAAATGTTATTAATAGATTTTTTTTAATTTAAATATTTCGGTAACCGAAGGTTGTGGACGAATGATTTGTATTTATTTAGTTTTATTTAGATACCTGGTACATCAAAAAACTGTTGCAAAAAAGGGTCATTTTCAGGCCGCATCAGCTTTCACCTTTCACTAGTGCAATAACAAAATGCATTGTTATAGTTTAACCAGACATTTATGTGCTGCATTTTTAAATTCGGGATAGTTACATAAAGGGGTCTTCGTTGGGAAAAAGATAAAAACGGGAACAAAAAATACGAATTTTAAAGCTAATCTTCATTTTAAGATTAGATACCAAATAATTCCGTGGTTTTCTTTGAATCCAAATTCTTTATATGGAAAAATACAATTACTTCGGATTAGATAATTATATTTCCTGCTTCTTCTTCTTCTTCTTCTTAGTGTAGGCCTTGTGGCCTGTTTTAAAAAAGGGGTTTGCCTCCTGCGATGTCGATTCCCAGTTGTGGATCCATCTCTTTGGTGGTCAGACTGGGAGTCGTCTACCATGGGGTTGGCCGTACAGTGCGATCTGGGGGAGTTTCCTTCGTGTGCTAACGATCAAGATAACACTGCGTTTATGTGATGGAGTGCCCTATGCACCATCGGGTTCGGATGAGGGTTTAAAGAAGAATATATAACGTTTTTAAATTTATGTTCATATAAAATTCAATGTAAATAAATTATTTATTGACAATCCTGCGTTTATTAATTTTTATTTAATTAAAAGTTACAATACTCCTTTGATGACGGCAAACAGCATTACCTCGGCAAATAAAATGTTTTATTTTACGGTACATTACGATACGAAAACAGTAGTTCGTCCAAGATAAGTATTTCATTGGATCGAGTAGACCATTAATTCATGGAATATGGACGCCTCGCCTCGTCTTCCACCGGATTGGATGCCTTCCGAATCGAAAGGGGAGAGAAAAAACTGAATCCTTTACCGAGTCAATAATGGGGAATATAAAATGTAACTTTATACGGAACGGAAACTCCTCCGGGTCCCATTGTGGGGCCATTTCGGGAACAATATATCCCCTTTTTTCATTTTCGATAATGCCGCCCTACCTTCTAGCCACTCCAACCCCGCACACAAACATTATACGTATTATCCTACACCAGAGTAACCACTTCCACTGCTATGTACAACACAATGATTAGAAAGTATAATCTCGAAAAAAATTGGTCATACATTTTCTCTTCTCCATCTTACTATTCATTACTGAGGGTTGTGCCCTTGTGGAAGTTTTATTTTTTTAATTACCTAACGCCCAAGTGATTCTGAAATCTAGCTACGGCTTATGCAACACCGCTTATCATGACCCTACTCAGGCTTCAACATTTTAAGTTTCATAGCCTATGCCTACTCGTGAGTGGAGTTACTCTTTATGTTTAAAGTTACTTTAATTTCATGTAATTCATGAGTGAAAATTCTAGGCAAAAACTGGCAGCAATGACTCTTATCGAGTTATACCTTGATTGGGCTGCACATAGCGCTCCAACCACCGAGGTGCCTGCTGCTGCCAAAAGTTGATCGGTCCATCGTGTGGGGATCTTCCTCTCACTCTTCCCCTCCAGGCAACCGATCACAACCAGTCGTTCCAGGCTATCCTCATTGCCACACACAACGTGTCTAAAAAACTGAAGAATCTGTCGTGTACAGACGTTCTAGTTCTACTTCTTATAATATCTATAGTATTCTTGCCAGTGTCCGTTACTATGACCTAAATTATATTGTATACCCACACACAGGCTGTGCCTTTTTGGGATCTTTTTTTGTATTTATATTTTATATATCGCTCACTCCTTTCAACAACGTCATATATAAAAAAAACTTCATTTTTCAGGAGATCGTTTTTAAAGTATAAAAATATAATCAAATGTATTAAAAATAAATATCAAGCCACTTTTTGAAATTTTTACTGTGCAGCAGATCTTTTTAGGTAAAACCTGAATGTATTTTCTCCATTTGAAAAATATTTAAAAATATGCCGCTTTTGCTGGGATATAGTACATTTTCTAGGCATTCCAAAAATATGCATGACTGAAAATTGACGGTTTTTTTTATATATACGTTGTTGAAAGGATTGGGCGATATGTTTTTTGTGTTTGAATTTATATTTTGTTGCATAATAAAAAATAATTTAAAATAAAGAGAAAAAAATCTAGCTCCGTATCCATCGCGGTATGGAATATTCCTATATTTTTCATTAAAAATCATTTTCTAGTAACCCTGTTCTCAATAAATACGCCAAAAAACACCTTTCCCATATTGCGAAGGAAAAAACAACTAGAATATGTATCGAACAACGAAATTGTATTGAACAGAAGGATAATGTGATTGGGGTTGAATCCACAACACTTTCGCCCTTATACCCTTCTCCTAAAGGGCTGTTTTCCCGCGCCGCGAGAACAAAGGGTTCGGAGAAAGGTTCAATACAATAAACACGAGAGATTTTCGCTGGGAAAAAATAAATATTTGAATAGGGAACACTTTTTTCGCTCTTTTTTTGCAGTGAAATTTTTCTTGGTCGAACAATTCTGAATTCAAAATTTGTTTTTTTCTTTTTACCTGACATGTGAAATGTTGCCAGTGGAACGAAAATTTTATATGTTCAAATTATGTAGGCTCCCATCTGTTTATTAGAGTACCTTCCTACCTAAAATGTTTTTTTTAATTATATTTTTATAGGTGGTCGATAGGTACCAAAAAGGACATTACTACTTCTTGAGAAATGAAATAGAAAAATAATATTAGGTCTAAAAGAAATGGTCGAGTCGGGAAGGTTGAAGTCCGCTCTACTACAACTTAATTCCTATTTTTAATAACTGAGAAAACTAAAATTAGTGTTTCGTGGTCAGAGTTTCTGGGTTCGAACCCACTCTACCACAATTTGATACCTATTTCTAATAAGGAGCCGTTTAGGCTCTCAGAAATAGTATGAAATTGAAGTATTTTTGTAAATAATAAAAACACAAACATTTATATTTTTAAATACATATCGCTCACTCCTTTCAACAACGTCATATATCAAAAATCGTCAATTTTCAGTTGTGCATGTTTTCGAAATGCCCAGAAAATGTACTATATCCCAGCAAAAGCATATTTTAAACTTAATATTTACCCGCTACAGGGCAGAAAGTGTTGTTTTTGCATTTTGAAGGAAGGGTATTGTTTAATTATTTTTTTAAATATACAAAATATTTTTCAAATGGAGAAAAAACATTCAAGTTTTACCTAAAAAGATCTGTTGCACAGCAGAAAGTTCACTAAGTGGCTTGATATTTATTTTTAATACATTTTATTATATTCCTAAACTTTAAAAACGATCTCTTGCAAAATCAAGTTTTTTGAAATAAGTATGACGTTGTTAAAAGGAGTGAGCGATATATAAAAAAGGTTTATGTATGAAAAAAGAACACAAATATTTATTACATACTTATATAAATGCAGAAGCAATATTTATTATCTTCGTCATCTCTATCCCCCAATTTCATAATTAATGATCATGTTAAAATCACGTCGATTAGATGCAGTGCCCTATGTGACATTTGGATGCGGATAGATGTCGGAAGAAGGAGAACTTAACCTAACTTAATATCTCATTTATATTTTTTAATTTATACAAGTTTCCGCGTGTTTATAAATTATAAAATGTCTTCATTCGAGACGTACACGCTAACTACATCGATTTTACCGTTTGTAAGATTTTTTTTCAACACCCTCTAGGTTGGTCTACCGAAGTGACAGCTTACTGCAATAGGGTATTTTAATTTTTTTTAAACTTAAAAAAAGAATAAAGCCAAAAATTACAATGGTAATTAATTCCTGTAAATCACGATTAATTTTTTTTCTGGGTGAACGCAACCTTAACTATTCAAAAATATGTATTGTACATATCGCTCACTCCTTTCAACAACGTCATATATCAAAAATCGTAAATTTTCAGTTGTACGTATTTTCGGAATGCTTAGAAAATGTACTACATCCCAGAAAAGTGGCATATATTTAACTTAATATTAACCCACTACAGGGCAGAAAGTGTTGTTTTTGCATTTTAAATAAAAGGTATTGTTTTATCATTTTTTTTAAAATAAGTATACTTAATATTTTTCAAATTGAGAAAAAACACTCAAGTTTCACCTAAAAAGATCTGTTGCACAGTAAAAAGTTCAATAAGTGGCTTGATATTTATTTTTAATATATGGTATTTTATTTTTAAACTTTAAAAACGATCTTCTGATAGGTCATATTTGTGTTTATATTTTTTTTGTTCCTTTGTAGGCACGAATGGTATTTTGTAATTAAATTCCATGTCTCAAGTTAAAACATCTATAATATTGATGTATCATCTTTAGGATAAATAATCCAGTGTCAAATAATTTACTTATTTATTTATTTAAATATATTACGTACATAAGTCACATATATAATATTACCGATGAGTGACTTTCATTACTTATTTCGGGATATAGGATTAAGGTTAACAAAATTGAAAAACAGATAAGAAAGTTACAAACAAGAAAACACAGGGCAAAATGGAAAATATAAAACAATAAAAGGTACAGTAAATAAGCATATAAAAACAAAAGGTAAGAAGCATGTTTAAAGCAAAAAGAGAGAAAATATAACTATTCACTAACACAAATATCCTTCAATAAAGTATTTTTTCCAGTTCATCCATGACAGGATTAAAATTTTTATATGTCAGGCAGATAGTTAATTTTGGTACGGGCAATATATTGTAAGCACCTTACTCCAAACTTAATTGAGCTTATTGGCCACACACGCATTTGATTATGTCCACGTGTATTGCAATAATGAATTTCTCTGTTAAAAATTGGTTTGGTTAATTAGAATCTTTGAGTACACTTAAAATATTTAATACATATAAAATGGTACCTTCTATCTGTGAAAAGCCCCTATTTTCAGTGGCATTTAGCAAAATACTTTAGCGATACCGTTTGATATAATTTGAGTGAAGCCGTCAGCAGCCTTCAATCAAATTATAAAGGTCGACTCCCCGACGTCCGTGCATCGCGGTAAGGCAGATTGACATGACGTTTGAATGACTTTGGTCATACCTTATTCATCAAATTATTATCCCAAGTACCTACCTCATGTTGGCACGCGACACGAACGGAAAATAATAACCTTTTGGATAATAGAATTGATTTCAAGAAGTATTTTGATTTTTTTTGATAGGTCATCTTAAGGCAGTGAGAATCAAAAGTTTCCAACCTCATAGGGTCCGAATTAAAGATGATATAAAATGAATAGATGTTTGTTTTGGTTAGCCATTTAAAATAGTATTCGTTACTAGGTTTTTTAGGTTATGTTTTTGAATTATTTTTAAGGAAATCTTCATTTTATTAGATTTTTAAAGTCGATAGCCAATGTCTAGTCTTTTGTACCAATTTTTAAATTTCACAATCCATTAAAGTCACAATTCTATCGTTTCAATATATGTACTTAATATTTCATGACAAACGCATGATGCTTGTACTGTACCGGCCTTACGGGGGATCAAGAGTGACGAGTCCGATTTGGCGCCTAGGTCGTCAAAAAAGGGCGCCTGGCAAAACAAAATCCGCAAAAAGTTGACAACATTTTTTTGGGACATCGATATGAAATTGAACGAAAGTTTAGGATAAACTTGGAAGCACTAAATCTAACTCGTTAATCTAATCAATAGCAAATACTTAATAGCAACAAAAAAGTCCCCATATTTCTTTTAGAAATGTCTTTGTTTTAATGCCACCTAGCGGATAGTAGCATAACTAATTTCTAGCGGTCAGTAGATGAAACTATTTTTCCATCATCCTCAAGGAAATTGCGTTTAATGCTATTGTTTATTATAATAGTACCATGAATTTCTTAAATTTATTTAGTGATTAAATTTAGTCAGTAAATAAATTAATAGTTTTATTAATTAAATTCAATTGCATTTAATTAATAAAACTAGACTCGAGTTTCAACAGAAAGTTAGAACTGTTGTAGAAAACATACTCCCATTATTCATGTTATTAAATAATAATAACTATTCATAAAATGGATGTTATTATTGTGTATTTTTTTATTTGGGGATTAACGTAATAAAAAGGAAATTTATATTACGTTAAAATTAAATAAAACACCGTAGTTTTTATTTACATAGTTGTATTTTATTTGAAAATCATTTCCGATTGTATGTACATCAAAATCTGAAAATAACCTTCAGTGCAACATCATTTTGAGACCTTTTTTAATTTAATTTGACATTTACTGGAAAAACCGTTGATCAGGTATAGTAGAACAAACCAGACCGTATTGTGAGAACTGCCCATATTGTCACTCATAAACAAAGTTCAACATTAACTGGCACTCTACTGTACTTAAATTAAAATAGTAAAACCGTTATGAAATCAGAGTGAATTAGAGTCCATCAATGTCTTTTTCTTCTTGGAATATTATAAATTTTTGGTCATTACTCCAGTCCATTCACTGCAAAGCCGAGAGTCATAAACAACACAAAAGTTCATCACAGTAAGTTTCACTGAAGGTTCACTGCATCTCTCCGCAGTTGGTGATGACTATCTTCTCAGAAGTGGATCCGGATTTGCTTCCATAATTCTCTACCTTCTTTACAACGTGCATTCCGGAGATAACGTGGCCGAATACCACGTGCTTGCCATCGAGCCAATCCGTTCTGCAAAAAAATAACACAATTTGAAATAGATTTTTTAACCAATTTAATTCTGATAGCGGGTAATTTTTATCGATAATTATTTTTAACACATTGTTTCACATTGGCAGGCAGTTTTTCATCAGCTCCGACCTTAATTTTTAGATCAATTAGTGTCGTATACTAATCACAAGTAACCGCAAACCCAATTCCCATCTGTACAATGTTTTTTGATGTCTCGCGCTGTACCAAAAGTAAGCAAATAGTACTATTATAAGCGTCTCCCGCTCTCTACTAACAGTATGTTAATGACTCTTTTACGCATATCCCGCAAAAAATGTGTCAATATCAAAAACATCAGAATAAGTAATATACTCGTATAGAGCTCATATAGTGAAGTACATTTTTTTACTGGCCCATGGACATTCTTGTGCTTATTTTGTGCTCGCTGCTTAAAATATTACACATAATTTAACCTGACAGTGCAGAGGAAGAACTGCGATCCGTTTGTGTTGGGTCCAGAATTAGCCATGCTCAGTGTTCCTGGACCAGTGTGCTTCAGTTCAAAGTTTTCATCTTCAAATTTGCGGCCATAGATGGACTTGCCACCAGTTCCATTGTGATTTGTGAAGTCTCCGCCTTGACACATCTACAAACCTAGTTAAGGAACTTATTCAACGCCAGCGAGATACGGTTACCATAACACAAATTTTGTATTACAAGAATCATAAATAATTTGTTTTAATATCGGCCAATATCTCAAGGCAAAGTTAAGCCATGTGTTTCAATGACAGTTAAGTATTTTCGCCGGCTGATGAGAGCATCTGAAGTTCCCGAAACTAGTCGTGTTTACATTAACCACCCTACCTTCGGGTTATTTTCAGGCATATTTTTTATAAAGAAGCAAAAAAATCACAGCGGTTTTTTGTCACAAAATATTGTCATGTATGAAACCTGACAAAAATTAGTCAGTGTATCCGGTACGCATTAAATATTTTTGGAACAGATATCTTTTCTCTTGCGCTTAAGTCATACGGGTTAGCGCGGAATGGTGAAGAAAATCCGATCGTAACACGTACGTTCTTGTATGTAGGGCGGTCAATAAACTCAAAAACGGTATTTTATAATGTTTTATTTCTATATTTAAACCAGTTACCATTTCTAGTAAAGTATCCCCAAAAATACTCAAAGACTTATTTACCTTAACCCTAGATTACTAAACTATCCTACGACTAACATTGTTAGTAAACATTCATAGAAAATACAACATAGAAATAAAGCGGGAATAAATAAGATGATCAAAAACTTTTATTATTTTAGAAGTAATAGTTCTATGGGTTTATTAGATCACGTAACAATGAAAAAAATTAAAAGTACATTAGGAAGGTACTGTGTAGCAAGGAACAAAGCGAACTTCATTTTGCCGTCGTAGTATTTACAATAGTTTAGTATTCTAGGGTAAATATGCACGTTTCATTTATGGAAAAAATTTGTTGCGAAAACATTCTCTAAAATGTATTTTAAAAAAACAACTGACTTTAACAATACCAAAAAGTCTTCTTCTTCAAACCCTTATCCGCACCCATATGGTGCATAGGGCACTGCATATAAACATAGTGTTATCTTGATCGTTAACACATGAAGGAAAGGTGATAAGCCCTCCCATTCAGGTACCAGTCCAGGGTGATATTGAATAAATATTAGAGTGAAAAAATCACTTATATTTGTTTGACCCCCCCTGGGAATCGAACCCGGGGCCTCCAGAATGGTAGCCGAGCGTGCTGACCATTACACTATGGAGGCGGACTTATGTATTCCACAACAAATTCAGGTAACGTGCCAGGTAATCCGCCATCATACCATCTAAATGACCACATGATTTAAAAAGGATACAAAGTCCGGAATAACTCTGTGGAAAGAGCTCCCCTGGTAGCCGAAACCTCTCTCATGAGTGCACAGCGCCCGGAAGTTCTCCGCAGTCTTGGGGACCACGTCTCCTCGGAGCAGGATCATGATGCGCCCTAACTCCTTCTTCCCCGCAGATATGTCCAAATACACCTGGGGATTCCGCTTACCACTAATGGCAGGAAGGATCTTATCCCCGGTTTCCTAAAAATATTCCAAATGAAAATTAATTATCTCTATTTTGTTTTCAATATTATACTTCAATGGAGCCTTATTGGACTTTTCAAAATGGGTTCAAGTGTCAGATGGGACTGCCATCTATTGGGAATTTTGTGAAGTAATCTGTCAGTTCCTACTCAGAGACAAAAGTGGCTGTTCAAACACAATGTTGGTTTTTTTTTTAATCAATCCCGACTCTAATTAGTGTACTTATTAGGATTGTATACTAATCACAAGTAACCACAAACCCAATTCGAATCTGTACAATATTTTTTTGGCATCTCGCGCTCTACCAAAAGTAAGCAAATAGAATACTTATAAGCGTCTCTTGCTCTTTACTAACAGTGTTTTAAAGTAGCTTTTAAGCGTTTTCCGCAATGTGTCAATATAAAACTTCTGAGAATTTTGGCGATTAGGATGTTCAATAATAGGCGAATAAATGATGAATGTTACACAATATTTAATGCCAAATCGTAAGTCCTATGAATGCCTTAACTTCCATACTTCCTTTGTATTAAAAGATGCTTTGTCTAATATACATTGGTAACGCTTTATTTGATTCTTTATTGAGTTTAGAATAAGTATTTACTACGCACCTCTTTTGTTTCTTCTGATTTTTCATCGCTGATATCATCAGGTTTATTACCAGCAATCGCTGCACCGGCATGCTTCTGAAGCCAGTTATCCTCGCTCCAAACGGGCCGTAAAGACCCTTCTTTGATCCTTTGCGGAGTAGCAATATTCACCCTAATTGTCCGTCCGAACAGTTCGGAATCATTCTAGAAGTGTGCAAAAATCATTTTAACCTCTCAACTAGAATGAAGACCTCACAAGAAGAAGAATAACCTCACAAGAATTCATTGATACACGCATATTTTTAATATTCAAATGATGTTTACCATATTGTCTATTGCTGCGGCGGCATCTTCTGCATTCTCAAACTCGATAAAAGCAAAGCCTCTATGCTTTTCTGACTCGTAATCCAATGGAATTTGTATATCAACAATGTCGCCGAACGGAATGAAAGCTGCATTTAATACCTTCTCATCTACTTCTTCGGCTAAACCTCCAACATATACGGTTCTTTTTGCTGACTTAGAAGCCATTTCGATAGATCTTAACTATTTTTTAAATTAATGAACGAGATTTTTTAGGTTATACAGCGACAACAAACGAAAATGCCAAAATATGAAAATGACAAATACTTACAATGTTGCAAGTTGAAAAATATTTTAAGAACATATTTGTTTTTGATAGCCCAAAACAGGAGTTACCTACTTACGTACCTAAAAATGCACCCTTCCTAAAATTTTGAATCGAGCTAGCTGAATAAATTAGATGAAAATCGTTTCCTTCATGCTACTCTTCCTATAACTATATCTAAATACAGGGTAACAGTATACATTGATTTTAACTAAAATTATGCATATATCACATTATAGGGCTTATTAAAGATTTTTCAGCAGTAACTAGTCTATTTATTCATTCAAACCTTTATCCGCACCCCAATGGTACATAGGGCACTGCATCATATTAACGCAATGCTACTTTGATTGTTAACATATGAAGGAAAGGCGATCACTCCTCCACTTTTACGTTTCAGTCCAGCGTAATATTTAATAAATTAAATATTTAAGAGTGAAAAAACACTTATATTTATTCGACCCTCCCTGGGAATTGAACCCAGGACCTCTAGTACGGTGGCTAAACGTGCTGACCATTACATCTTGCACCTGATAATAGATGGAACGATCGAGGGAACTAACAGCAGAGGCAGTCACGCCATGAATATATTTACAGGTTATTCAAGGATATGGGCCGTTCTGAAAAGGGTTTTGCACAATACACCGGAATGGCATAGGTGTTATTTGTTGCAGACCAATCAACAGGATTAATACTACAGAAAAACACATCGCATATTTTTGTAATTATTAAATCCTTTTTTGCCCTTAAATGATGAGTTACATGAAAAGTGATTGCTCTTTACTCCATGTGCTAATAACCCATATAAGTACATAGGCGTGCATTCTATATGGGCAGAAAGGCAGTGCCTACCCTAGATTACCCGCGTTCCATATATTTAGAAACACGACCAATGCCTATGCCTTATCCTTACCTAACCCTGATTAAAAACTCTTCATGCCACTGAGTACAACCTTCTAACATATATAATGCAATTTCAGATGAAAAAAGGCAGTATTTTCAATTAGTTTTTTGCACTGCATGCTTTCATTTCACAATTTTTGTTTAGGCCATTACAAGGTGAAACAGCTGTTGGAAAAACTGAATTACCAGAACTGAAACTAATAGTAATAAATTGTATTATCCAGCGTTATCTTCTTTTTAGCTAGGTACATACTAGATAGGTAATTAGATAGTCATGTCCATCTGCTCTATTGCGGTGCATGGATGTTGGGAAGGATAGGGAAGGGATAATAAGTACAAATGAAACAATTTGATTAAACTTTTCCCAAAGTATTTATTTCAACATCTCTGAGCACGTCCCCAGTTGCCATTGAGCAGCCAACTCGACAAGTATTGGGAGTGCGGAGGGAGTTGCGGGGCTCTAGTCAAACAGGCCCAGACCCATGTCGTCGTCGCTCTCGGGCTCCTCCTCCTCCACCTTGGCAGGGGCGGCGGCGGCGGCTGCAGCCGGGGCTGCAGCCACGGGGACTGCTGCTGCGAACTTGGAGGGATCCTGGCAATAACACAATCAAATTAAACAGAGAAAAAACAGCGTAGTGGATAAGGTCAAATCTGATAATGATAAAAAATAATCATTTTTCAATTATCAGCCAATAAATTATAAAAAGGGAAAGCTTTACATTTTCCACTCTGATATGCTGGCTTATTAACACATTGTTTGATGTGTGCACATATTTATGCATTTCAGAAATCTTATGTTGCAGCTGTGTGCACAATTTTTGTGCATTTCAGTTATCTTCAGCATCACACAAAACACGTCTTAAAATTCTAATTTCTCGTCATGTTTGCTTTGGTGTATAGCAGATAGGTGTCAAAATATTATTGATTCTTTTCTGTCATCATTACTTCTATGCAATCTAATATCGCCTGTGTCAAATTTCTCTAACAAACTTCACGTAACTAATGTGTTTATATATATATATTTTTAACTCATCGACCACCTCTTTCATCCACGTAACGTTATTACATTGTATACAAGCAGTTGTTCAATCAGCGCACTTAATGGCCTACATACAAGGCCCATACATAAACTCTTTAAAATATCAAGTTCTTAATTTATTTATTAATTTTCTTAACATCAGTGTTTACCTTGATGTACTCCTTGATGGTGGCAGCCTGCTTGAAGTCCACGTCGGTGGTGGCGGCGATGGCGAGCAAGTTCTTGAAGCCGTTGGCGATGGAGTGGGGCGCGGAAGCCAGCGTGGGGTAGCCCATCTCCAGGGAGACGGCCGCCACGTTGGCCACGCCCGCCATGAACTTGGCGCGCAGGTCCTCGGGCCTGATGTCCAGGATCTCCGGGGCGAAGATGGTGCCAGAGTCGTACACCTGAGGAACGCAAAATGGGTTAGTCTCTTTCATTCAAAGGGCAATCAATGACCATCTGGTATTGATAATTCAAATAAGGAAGAACAAAGGCTTAATCTTTACACATTATAATAAACTGGAGGTTATTAGGTTGCTGCACATTAACAAACATGATTGATCACAATGTGATATTGTTACATTGTTGATTGTGTACAATGTGATATTCTACATATTTATCGGATTTTGCATGAAAAATTGGTTTTAGGGAGTAGATTTAGATTTTTTTTCTTCGATATGTAATTTTTCACTATATCGCATTTTGTTATATCACGATTGTACTGTAATCAACATGTCATTCCACAAAGTTAACGCCAAATCAATAAAAATAATACGTGGCATTGTATTACAATCAGGGCTTGACTAGTGGTTTCGCCAGCATATATAGAATTATGCAATAAAGAGATTATATTAATAAATGGTTTCTAAAAAAATGTGATTTTTCAGTTACAGATAATAATATTGACTATACTTTATTTGATGTGCCTGATCGCACCATGTTTTGTTTTCTGTCTTCCTTGGCTTATGCTTCCAATCTTGTTCGGTATTTCCCCATTTGTACATAATTTTCCGAAGATTCCGAAATTTTTTAAAGATTCCGTTTCGGGTAAAAGTAAATGTCGCCTTCATATTGCCAATATGATAATCAGGGTAGATATTCATATTAGGATAGAAATGAGGCGTTAATTTGGTCCCAAAGCGAAACTGACAACGCACGAGCGCAGACAGGATTAGAAGGGACCCGACGGGTATAAAGAAAAGTAATTACCTGCTCGACCATCAGACCGTACGAGAAGGGAGAGATGTTCAGCATGTTGAGGAGGGTGGCCTCGGAGGCTCCCACCTTGTCTCCGGGCTTCAGGATGGGCACATCGTTGATGATTTCAATCGTTCCTGCAAGAGAAACACTACATTAGTCGATGGTTGAGATAAACATTGTGTTACAAGACATGTTGGATAAAGTTGTAACGTTCATATTTCCAGTGTAAAGCGTAACGTGCCACCTTCACACAGGATAGTAATGAAGTGTTCATTTAGTCCCAAAGCGAAGCTGAAAACTCTATGGTCTAGAATAGCCAGTATTAGAAGGGACATACGGGCTACAGAAAACGTCTTCTAGCCTTTATCTGCAACAAATGGCGTATAGGGCACTGCATCAGATTGACTCAGTGTTACATCAGTAGTAAATTACTTGTTAAAGGCGAGATTACGATAGGATTATAACAGATAACTTTAACAACTTTGGTTTTAAATTTCTTGTAAATCTTATTTCTTCTGGCTACTATTCAGCACTGAAATAGTGCATAAGACAATCTTTATTTACTTATTTATCAGTTTTCTCTAATTTCTACTCAGAATATCGGAAGAGGCCTATATGTAGCAGTGGAGGACAGAAGGCTATAGAAGAAGATTCATTCAATTTGCACTCACCCTTGGAGATCTTGGTGGGGATGGAGAGAGCCTGGAAGAAGGAGGTCTTCTCGGGGCCCAGCCCGGTGTTCTGGGCCGGGATGACCACAGACAGGGGAGCGATGGCTCCGGCACGGGCGGGCGCGCGCACCTTGTTCTCAATCAGCTTGTCGCGAACCTACCAACAAAACACGGCTACTGAGCGACGGGGCGATACGGCCAGATATGTTATGTGCAGACAGAAAGGGTTGTTGCTGTCATATTGCCAATATGCAGATCAGACTGGATCACCATATTAGGATAGAAATGAAGCGTTGATGTCGTCCCAAAGCGAAGCCGCCTCCCGAGGTCGAGGAAGGCATGCAAGGTAAAGGGACCGGAATTGAGAAAACTCAACCAATATAAAGGCGATGGAATAAAATTATGACATAAGGTTGATTTCAAATAGCTTTTTGGCATAAATAAATATTTTCTAACCAACAATGAACAGATCTAAGAGTCGAGTATACTAAAGGTGGGGACTGACCGGAGACATTTGGTCGTAACGTAACACGTTACGATGCGAGCAATCGTATAGTCAGTACAGCGTTCTGAGTGTTCCATCCAAAGTCGGATGCTCGCCGCGAATGTTACGTTACGACGAAATGTGGAGGTCAGTCCCCACCTTAATATACGAGTCGTGAATCATATGATCTGGTCAACCAATTAGTTGCATTTTAACATGTTAGGTTGTGTGTAGCGTGTTGGGTGTGTGGGGTGTTGGTTGTGCACCACGTCTTTTGTGTGAAATGTTGTTTTTGGCATGTTGGCTATGTGGCGTGTTGGTTGAAGTGCATTGGTTGTGTGACATATTGATCGTGTGGCGTGTTGTGAATTAGAATGTGGAATGTTAGGGTTGGAGTGTAGCATCTTGAAATGCGGCATAAAAGTGTCCATTACCCTTAGTGGCGTAATGTGTCGCGGACTCTTGAGTCAGAGTTTCTGGGTTTGAACCCACGCTACCATAGAAATAGTAGGAAATTGAAGTATTTTTGTAAATAATAACAACTATATATATTTTTTAAATAATAATTACCTCGACCAGGTCTCCCTTGGTGAAGACAAAGCCGACGTTGCCCTTGATGTGGGGCATGAGCCTCTCGAGGGCGGGGTTGGTCTCCAGGTGGCCGCGGATGGCCTTGCGCATCATGGTGTTCTTGCCCATGAGCACGACGGCGTGCCCGCGCAGCGACATGCGGATCTGCTGCATCTGCTTGGATCCCACATTGTCAGCGCCCACGATGAAACACTTCGGGTACTCATCCAAAAGCGTCTATAAATGGAATAAAAAGAATATTATATCATAGAGCTATGTATTCCAGGTGAATTGGAGTTTGGTTCCTCAACGCCCGACACTGCTGAGGAACCACACTGCACCATTTATTTAATTTTAATGTAAGTCTACAATTTTTTGCACATCTATAAATATTGTGATTGGTGTTAACTTGAAATGGTTAAAAGTTATAATTTTACAAAGGTTAGCTGTTAACTGATGAAAGTGCATCAAGAATATCATTGCATCGTTCAATATAGCAATGCGGTCCTAAACAGTGTAGTGTATTTCTAAGAATCTGTGCCGAATGAACACATGTGGCGATCGGGCGTTAAAAAGCGCTTTGTGTTCGTCCCTCAAGGGTACGTTACGACCATAGTGTATTCATCCGAAACCCCTAGCTTCTCGATGACTGCAATAAAAATGTGCAAAAACAATAACGATCCTAGAACATGTGCTTAAATGGTTAACCTTTTCTCCGCGTCTTCAATGTATGCGAGCAACACTCATACGCGGCACTGTTTTTAGGGAAACGAAAACATTTTTTTTAAACCGTACGATGTCTGTCAAATTCATAACGTTGCATAAATATGTCAACTGACACCTAAAGTATTTTTTCAAATTATGAAACCATCTTTATTTTGTTTATTTTCGGAGAAATAAATAAATAATAACCTCCCATACTAAAAAACATACCTCTCGGCCGGCGCCATTTTTTGTCATCAATCTGTCGGTCACTGCGTCGATCGTATTTCTCGCACTTGAGAAACTCGACTCGCGGTAACACTAGCTCCACTTATGATTTTACGATTTATTACACTAAGATAAGCTAAACACTAGGAAAGTCATTAATTATCAACTAATAGTTTATTCTTTCATGATGCGTATGGAAGCACGATAGGTGACAAAGGGACACATCACACACGCAACACATTACTCTTGTCATTTTACGTTGCCCTAACTCGGAGCAGATTTTATATCTACAAAATGGAGTGATTTTTTTTTCTGTAGATGGAATCGGTCGGGGCATGTGTTTTAATAACTAAATTTTGAATGACACTCTGCTTTCCGTATCACATGACGCGCGTGAAGTTGAGGGAATGCTTTAGTAAATTGCGAATATTTATTAATAATTTGGCGGATAACATTTAGTTGAAATTCGGCAAAGACAATATTTTTCGAAGTGACAGATTTAAATAACGTTTATCCATTTAATAAAAACAAATCGATTACATATCCTCTATTTCTATTTGGGACAGGTTACGGCTCTCCATTTTTAATAATATAAACTTTAAAAAATATATATCACAAGGCACTAAATTTTCGAACAATAAAAAACACAATCTTCGTAATATAAATATATCTTTGTATACGTATTTACGTTATTAAAAACAGGACACAATATTGCGAGTTTCTTTAATCGGATTTTTTACAAATAAAAACAACAAAAAAAAACTGTATTTTTTAAAAAAGTTACGTGACGCGATTTATAATATTTTGCAAAAATAAAAGCTAATGCAAAAAGGACAAAACACTCCTTCACAGATATTAAGCAAAAGTCTCCGAGAAAATAAAAACAAATAAAGGTAAGTATTTCGGAAAAAAGGTACACCGCGAACCGAGATTTAGTATAAAGTAACAGAAAGATTATGCATATACCCTTACTGACGCATAATCCACTTCAAAACTACGAAATTTGCGCGCGCCACGTAGCGGCCAAAAGTTGAACTATTGGGCAATCTCACAGTTCA
Source organism: Brachycentrus maculatus (assembly GCF_059751285.1). Lineage (NCBI taxonomy): Eukaryota > Metazoa > Arthropoda > Insecta > Trichoptera > Brachycentridae > Brachycentrus > Brachycentrus maculatus. The sequence goes on from NW_028281135.1 coordinate 689,310, forward strand.
TCGGAGATCTGATTTTTTAAACTAATTTATAAATGTTTAGGAGATATCTCGTAAGATGTCACTTAAAATATGCTGAGGGCTTGTGTTCAAGCAATTTTCGACCAAAAATTGTATGAAATGGTAAAGATATAAGGGCCAAAACTCAGCGTCACCTATAGGTGCCAGCCGCGTATGGGCCTTGTTCGGCAAATCACCTCTAGATGCCAAGCGCGGAGAAAGAGTTAAATTTGATGAAATCGAACTGCAACCTTAAATACCTCAATTACGCCAGCTCCCATTCGTATAAAAGCGAAAGTGGAAAACCTCAGACAAAATCATCATGTCAGACCACGGAAGGGCGGCAAGAGGATAAAAGTGAGTCCCGTTTGAACTGTCCTAGTCTGGAAGTTGAAAGTTGGCCATCTACAATGACGAGGAGCTCAACAAGCTGCTTTCCAGCGTGACGACCATCGCTCAGGAAGGCGTCCTACCCAACACCTCGGCCATTCTCCAGCCCATGGGATTAAGAGGAAGGCGTTTAAATTTGTCGGCTTGTCTTTTCCCCGCTCCAGACTTGACGGCCCGAGACTGATTGACGACGTTTTAATCCATTTATTTTTTGTATATCATTATCATCATCATCCTATTTCTATTATCCATGTCTTTATAAGCGCCCTGGAGGTAGTATTTGAAAAAATTGCATAATTTTAATAATATATGAACATAATGAAGATACTAAGTGCATTGTAATGAATCTTTTGTAATCGATGTAATTCGCCTGAAACAAAAGTAATTAACTTCTAACTCTTATCCACACCCGATGGTGAATAGGGCACTGCAACGTATTGACAGTTTTATCTTGGTCATTACTTACATGAAGGCAAGATGATCACTCCTGCGCTTCAGGGATCAGTCCAGGGTAATATTAGATAAATATCAGAGAGTAAAATTAATTACCAGGACCTCCAGCGCGGTAGCTAAACACGCTAACCATTATACCACGGAGGCGGAAAAGTTTTTGAACAAGCACTAAGACTGAGTATTACATTTGTTATTGTAATTTTGAATAATATTTGAGTAAAATAATGTTTTCAACAACAATTGGGCTATGATATCGAGGGCTTAAATTTTTGAGGTTATACTGTTTATTCTGGTGAGTGAGGGTACTTACAATTAGCTTGGTGAAGTAATTTGACTTCCAGGTAGCCTTGTCCTCCCTACCCATCTTGTGTGCAGGGAATTCACACGAAAATTAAGGACTGTAAATAAAATAGCATACGTTTTAAAATCCTGTCAACTTTTAAGTAATAAACTAAGAAAATACACTGCGTGATGGATATAAAAATAGTGAAGGCGCCATTTCACACACGCTATAGGCGTTTAAAACATCGGATTAACGGATAAATTTCAGATTTTTAACGAAAAACTCACCAACGCAAAAACACAGCACGAACTATTCGGGCAGAATGGCCGATTTCCGGTTTACAATTTGACATCACCAAAAAATGTTGCTACTACAAAAAAATAAATTTATAATAATCTGACGTACTTACCTGTGCTTGGAAAACTCAAATAATGGCCGATGCAGACAGTGAGTAAAAGAGAGGTATTTTGTTTTTTGTACCATGAAAATTATTTTGACGCAGTTGGCCTTTTTGCGCCATTTGATTCCTAACAAATTTTCAATACTTTTTTTTTAAATAGCTCGATAAAAATTATCCACTACGAATATAAGAAATATTTACTATTTTTCAGGATCACCTTTTTAAGACAAGAACATAAGCTAAATTCAATAAAAGCCTTTCTGGCAGAAAGATGATCCAAAAAAAATTAGATTTACTTTGTCAAAATCCTGAAAACCTGAACCACCTATTTAATTTTAATATAGTAGGTGCTAAAAATAATCCGTATTAAATGTACTCAGAAAGTCTAAGCACATCTCACATTGCATATGGAAAAGTAAAGAATTCATATATGGTAGTAAAATTATTTATTATTATACATACATATTCCTATAATACATTATCATATTCGTAATTATCTGCTGACATCCTAAACTAAAAATATCACTTAATATTTATATCACAGATACTGTCCCTCCTCTTCGTAATCATTATGTTTCCTTCGGCTCACTCTCTTTCTCCAAACATAGCACCCCCAAAGTAGGGCAGGAACAGCGGCCAGCCCCAAAGGAAGCAGGAATAATAGGTACAAAGACCACCCATCACTAGACAGCTGATACCATTCATCTTCTGCATCTCCTATAACCTGAAAATCAAAAATACAATAAAAGATCTTCCGATAAAACAACGATGATGAATAGACGATTGACCGAAAAACTGGGTTACGAATTTGATTATTTGCTAATTTAATTTAATTTAATTGATAGGAGTGGAATATGTATTAAGATAAATATGTGAGGTTGAAGATAACATTGACAGGAGTGGTAAATGTAATAAAATAAATATGTGAGATCGGAAGGTGTCGTTAGGTAGGGAAGGCAACGAAGAAGACAATCGTATGCGCAGAGTGAATCGTATGAGGAGATTGGAACCATCCAGACTCTCCCACATTGCATTACACGGCCAACCCCAAGACGACTTCCGGGCAGACCACCAAAGAGATGGATTGACAGCTGGGAATCGACATCGCAGGAGGTAAATGTCTATTAAAAACATACCAAAGGTCTACACCAAGAAGAAGAAGAAGAAGAAGAAGGGGAAATATGTAATATTGGATAGAGATAACGTAAGTGAAGGAACTCCATATGAAAGGGATTGGTACTATAAGGGCCAAAAATGATTGGAAATTTAGAAGATAAAAGGAACAAAGCAACATTGCCTGAGACACCCGTTCCCTTACAGCTTGTGTGATGTTTCAAGTATGTGGTCAAGTACATAAAACAGGATAAAACATACTAGAGCAGCTTGCCATAACCGGACGCCTAGAAGATCGGAGAGCTAGAGGTAGATTTCCAACTCAATAGACCAACTAGTTGAAAGAGATCACAGGCCTCTCCGTTGCGGGAGCTCTAAAGACTGCACAATGCAGGGACCAATGGCGGAGTGTTGTTCGAGGTTCCAGAGGAAACCAGCAGAAGGATCACAATCCTCAGCATTGAGGGAAATGACCGGAGAAGAAGATATAAAACAAACCTCTAAATAAGCGCTACTGTTGATGTACCCTTTGGTGTTGACAGCCACGCAGTAGTATCTCCCCGCATCGCGAGCCCTCGCCCTCGGCAGCACCATCTTGCTGACGTGCACGTCTCCCGGGAGGCCAAGCTCCCCGGCTCCGGCCAGGGGCGTGTACCAGTCGCTCTGGTGTCGCACCGCTCCCGGGACCCCCTTGCCCCCCTCGGCTCCGGCCCCATCGGCCAGCCAGAGCAAACGCGACGGAGTGCGACTAGATACCTTGCACTGGAAAACTGCCTGAAATAAATGATGATCACTGTTTGAAAAATATATCATATGATATTTTAAAACTTAGTACCTAATTAGAATCATACAAAAATTTCTACTTCTTCTTATAAACCTTATCCGCACCCAATGGTGCATAGGGCACTGCATAATCATCTATTTTCATATAATCATAGTTATTGTTCTTGATCGTTACTTACATGAAAGCAAGGTGATCACACCTGCGCTTCGGGGACTAGTCAAGGGTAATATTAGAAAAATATTAGATTGTAAAATCACTAATATTTATCAAGAGCCCTGGGAATAATATAACCCTGGACCTCAAGCACGGTAGCTAAGGGGAGCTTTAAAACAACATTTGTAGTGGTTTAAAGTCTCTTAAAGAGCTTAAAATGAGCTCATTTGATATTAATCTTCTTTTTCTGTGCGTATCATGTCTATCACTTGAGATTAATTGTTTTTGTCTCGGGCAAACAGCACTTTGACGGCCCTGATTCCCGTCCAATCTCGTATATTCCTGAGCTAGGAGATCTGTCTTCAACCCACACCACGTCGACCTTCTATTTTATCTTTTATATACTTGCTTACATGTAATTAAGATAACACTACCTCAATTACGTACAGTGCCCTATGTACCGCTGTGTGCGGATAAGGGATTAAAGAAAATATGTTAGTAGAGGAAGATTTTTAGCGAAAAGACTGCCCTAATGTTAATCTAAGTACTATTTATATTGTTGTATCTTTTTTATTGTTTTTGGAGATCAACCTCATTAATTTATTATGAACTGTATCATTTCTAATCCGCTATCATTTCTTAGACATATGAACTAAATATGCTATAAATCCTTGCACATAATAGGCAAGGAGAATTTTCTAAGGCAACTAATAAATATAAAAATAATAATAAAATGCTATTCCTTCAGTAAAAAATTAACATGACTGATACCAGATAATATAATGCAAGAAAAGTATATAAAATACAGAGTGTACAATGAATTGTCTCTATAATCAATATTAGGTACCTACTTTCAGATGCTAACAATGTAAAATGCATTCATTTTATGAGCCTCAAGTATTATTGTTTCAATCAGCTATTGGTTGACAAAAGGACTAATAACTGTCTTGGCTTATCATTCTGTTATCTCAGTGGTTGGCAAACTTATTAGCCGAAGAGCCAAAAATGCAGATTACAATGGTATTTTTTTATTGAGAGCCAATTTGTTTTGCAATTCTATTACACCTTAATTATACTTTTAGACCTTTATTAAATTACGGGCACACTCGATAAAACTTGATTTCATACATAACAAGGATTTTATTTGTTGATAAAAAATCTTTTGAAAGTAAGGTATCCATTATCCTTCAACATATATTCAATAAACTCCATAAAGAAAAAAAAAAGATAACAAAATTCTTACGGAAAGAAGTAATGCCCATCACATGTAAATCTTTAAAAAATATATATAAAAGAAAAGAAAAAGACCAAAACATTAATCAAATAAAACAATAAACCTTGAGTGTAAGTCCCTCTCCAAGCAAAAGAGCTCAATCTCTTTTTTGGAGAGGCACAGCGAAACTAAAATTATAAGTTTGCCATATCGCTCACTCCTTTCAAGAACGTCATAAATCAAAAATCGATAATTTTTAGTTGTGCATGTTTTTGGAATGTCCAGAAAATATACTATATCCCAGCAAAAGAGGCATATTTTTAATTTAATATTTACCCGCTACAAGGCAGGAAGTGTTGTTTTTCCATTTTGAAGAAAAGGTATTTTTTAAGTATTTTTTTAATGTACTAAATATTTTTCAAATGGAGAAAAAACCTTCAGGTTTTACCTTAAAAGATCTGTTGCACAGAAAAAAGTTCAATAACTGGCTTGATATTTATTTTTAATACATTGTATTATATTTTTTAACTTTAAAAACGTTCTCCTGAAAAATCAAGTTTTTTGATTTATGACGTTCTTGAAAGGAGTGAGCAATATGTATAAATGTATAGAAACTGTATTAAAAATGTAACTATATTAAGTAAATAAAAAAATTTATAATATCTTTCTATAAGAAAACTACTTATTGCAAATAATGTCCTTGCATCTCATTTGCAAGTTTAGTCAAGTCAAAGTGCGTCGTTATGTTTAGCACGTTTCCAGCTTCTCATCCAGCTTCTCTCCAGCTTCCCATTAGACGATTTTTCAGTTTGGTTTTGATAAGGTTCATGCTTAAAAAATCGAAAGGCCTTGCCGCGGGTATTGGTGCCGGAGCCGCGCTTAAAAGGTCAAAGGCATGCGGCTCCCGAGCCACACTTTGCCGGCCTATGTGTTATCTTATATCAATGTTGTTAAAATCATTTCCGATTCGATCGCTTGCCATAAAACGTAACAGCCCAATCTACAATATTATCAACTAAGCTGATATCAGTAGTTACTACACGTAATGCAATGTAATGCGTATCTCTGAACAAGGAGTACATAACTCCCACAGATATAACACAATCATGTCATTTCAAGGTGTCTTCTACCAAAACATGCTTGAATTTTAGCTTGGTTCTAAATTTAATACTGCCAAGAGATAGGTAGATATTTTTTTATTATTTTGGTAGTTTTGTTATCTTTATATCAAGTCACTCTCTTTTTTATTCCCATTTTCAAAGTCAAAGTAAAACGCATCTTACTGATTCGTGTTAATAGATATTATACATACATACAGTCTACTGTATTGTACTTGTATTGTATTGTAAAGCGTTACAATTTTGGTATTTTTACGACGGTATTTTACTGTGCTTGATATTAGAGGAATTAATTAAATAAATTATATTTTACCGGTGAATCCTTGTAAACTGTTAGATTCCTTGGAAGTCCCTCCAAAAATATTGGTAAATCTAGATCCACATCTGTAAAATACATAAAAGTAATTAATTATTGGCACAACTAAATTCTTCATTTCTTACAAAATCAACAAGTACGAGTATAAATTAAAAACAAAACTTTTGTTTTATACCACTCGAGTTTTATATTCTATTACAATTAGTTTCGAAAGCTATGGATCCCTCCATCTACAGGTATGAATATAAACATAAGTTTATAATTATACCCAGTGGTGGGATTCAGCCGGTTCGCACCGGTCGCTAGAACCGGTGCCGAAAAAAATTGAGTTCGCCGAACCGATCGGACGAAAAAGGTGCTTGACTGAAAACCAAGAACAGGACGCAGAAGCGTGGGAAGACCCCAGATAAGATGGTCTGATGAAACTAAGAAAGTGGCGGGCCTACACTGGAAGAGAGTCGCGTATAACAGACAACTGAGTCCAAAGTCCAAGAGGGAGGTCTTTGTTCAATACTGGACACTAAAAGGCTGAAGTAAGTAAGTAGTAAACAAAACATTATTCACCGTTATTCCTAGACACAACTTCCAGCAGTACTGCGCTGTGTACTTGTATGCTGGCCGTGGCACTCTGCCGACATCGGTACAGCCCCTGGTCGTGGAGCCCTACGGCGCGCAGGCTGAGTCTCCCCGTGAAGTGGTCATGGAGCGCCACCCAGCCCCCCGGGGAATTGGCGGCAGAGGAGCAGCGAGACTCATTCAACCCTGGACCACACGCCTAGAAAAAAAACAATCCAAAAATTGGTACTGTTAATGGGTATATTTGGATTTCATTAGTAATCCTGATTAAGTAATCTGGTATCCTCAACGTAAGCAGTGTCTAACTTACAAAGGTAATCTCTATATTTACATTATAATATTCTTCACAACCTCGATGCACCAAATATCTTCCTGAGACCCTTTTTGACCATGCTGAGGAAAAAAACACTATTGATTCCTCAACACAAAACAATTGTTTAGTGATTCCTACACTATTCAAACAGCCAGATAATAAATGAATTAGCTCTCCACTAAAAAATGCACCGTTTCTGATGACTTTTATGAAACATTACTATGGTATTTTTATCCTTGGAACACTTCTTTGGCAAATTTTCCCCTTTATTGTAAAAACTACGTAACTAAGGCGGAAATGTAACAGAAAATATGCAGTTTCGTAACATAGATGCCCACTTTGTAACCATATGCGACGAAAAATGCTATACAGGAGGTTAAACCTGATACAGTAAACGCGGCGCTAAAAGCATGATGCTGTCGATATTTTGTAGTGACCCTTGATAATTGCAAAATATGCCTCTTGTTTTGCTTGTGATGAGAGACTAACAAGAATCCAATAAGACCCGCGATTAAAACTTCATTCACTGATTAAAAAAAACTTTTGTTTTTACCTTATATTCCCAATGAGCTGTAGCATTCTCCAATCGTCCAGCGCATCGTAACACTACATCATGTCCTTCCATCACTCTCCCTACACGAGCTTCGTGTTCCGCTGACCATGGCCAATCTAAAAAATAGATATTTGTTTAAAATATTTACCGAGTTTATTTATTTATTTTTCAAAACATATCACATACATAAGTCATAGATATAATATTCGCGATGACCAATTTCTAGTTTTCATTTTCGGACATGGGATTATGATTAACAAGAATGGAACACAAATAATAAAGTTACAAAAAAGAGATTTAAAAAATAACCAAAACTAATACATGGCAAAATCTAAAAACAATAAACAGTTATAATTAATTGGCATAAGAAGCATATTTAAAATAAATAAATGAGGAAAACATAAGGTAAGAAGCATGTTTAAAATAAAAAAAATGAGAATATATAATAAATGAGAAAATATAAAAAAACATAAGGTAAAAACAAAATAAAAAAATGTGGCTAAACACGACATATATATCTTTCCATAAAGAAATTTTTCAGATCATTTATTTTGGATCCCCGAATGGGATGCGTTGCGATCATAAAATGAAAGTGCTCTTCTGAAATGGTAATCTTAACCTGAAACTTCGTCAGAGACTCATAGAGTGCTATGTGTGGTCCATATAGCATATGGCTCTGAGAAAACCTGGACCCTAAAGGTGAATACGATGAATCGAGTTGAAACGTTTAAAACATGGCTTCACGTCAGAATGCTTCGTATTTCTTGGATATGGTCACAAACGAAGAAGTTCTGAGAAGAGCTGGATCAGACAGAGAACTGATGTAGAATATCAAGATTCGTAAGATTTCATATATGGGTCACGTATTTCGTGGAAAGAAATACCACCTTTTACATTTAATCATGATGGGAAAGATAGATGGACTGTGAGGAGCTGACGGAGAGCAAACATCACAGCTGAGCAATATTCGCGACTGGATCGGGATAAGAGAAATGGACGAGTTTTTCCAGACTTTGCCAGAGTGATCGCCAACCTTGGGCGACCTGACACGACACAAATAGAACCAAAAATGTTTTAGTACCTAATTGGAAAAGGTTTGGTTAGTTCGTTCCCAAACTGTTTTGTCCCATTGTTGATAAATATAAATACGTACATTGAATTTGTATATCTTACTTACTTTCTTCGCTCGAAGAACACGACATCCGGCTTGCGATGATAATCAAAGAAAGAAACATCCACTCCATCCTTCCTTTCTATGTTGACTGCACTTATAGATCATGTTTCAACGACGGATTTTTATCTTAACGGAAGCTCTCACTTCCGAGCTCTCGATAAACGCACAATTAGTCTCTCACAAACTGCATCAAAACACGAACATTAGTCACAAACAAGTCTCATACACTGATTATTATTTTCCATTGTGGTTAAGAATGAAGGTACCTAAATAAAATGAGCAAAAACATTTCATACTTCACTTCGAACCGAGAAACTCTGACTCAAGAGTCCGCGACACTAACCACGGGACAACAACCCGACATGGTTACAATATTCTATTGACAGTCCGCCTCCGTAGAGTCAAATAAATATAAGTGATTTTTTCCTTCTAATATTTATTCAATATCACCCTGGACTGATACCTGAAGCGGAGGGCTGATCACCTTTCCTTCGTGTGTTAATGATCAAGATAACACTGCTTTTATATAATGCAGTGCCCTATGCACCATTGGGGTGGGGATAAAGGTTTGAATTTTGAATTTAAAAAATATAAAAACTGTTTTCTTTTAGAACTTATGTACAAAAGTAATTTTTAATCCTTGATTAAGCTGTGATTTTTTGTTGTTTCCAGGAAAAGTTCAGTATTCCGATGCTAATTTTATTTATTATAATCTATAAAAAGATTTTTAAACGTGTTAACAATCTATTACAAATCACAGAATCAGTGGATGATAACGTTCCAATGTATACACCACACAAATGTTTCAATTATAGGCCCAATAAATCTTTCGCCGTGAAATAAATATTCTATAATATATATTTGCGAGAAGAAATTAATTGCCAGCCAATGTTTATTACGGACTTATTTATTACTCCCGGACACTTGGCCAGCGAAAATTTTGCCAAATAGACTTTTGGCCGACAGACATTTTAACAGAGGATATTTGGCCGAATATTTTTTTTTGTTTTTTTAGATTTTTTTTTAATTTCACATGTTTCATATATAATGAGAAAAAAAAACAATTTATCTGTATGAAATATTCTGGCGGGTTTCATTACAAATATTTGTTCACAAATGTAAGTTTTTCCACTTATTTTTACATTTTTCTCAATATAGACGAAGATGATTTACAGGGCTTTTACAGGGTATTTACAGGGCTTATGACCTGTCGTATGATCACTTTACACACGTGCAACATTTACCATTCTACCCATGATTAACAACCACACTATTCAAACTTTTGGAACTTCTACATATGTCATTAATCAATACGTCATAAATCTTTGAGACTTGTTTTCAAAATAAAAATCAATTAAAAATATCATATTCAAACAATATGGATATTTTTTTCTTTTAAATTTCAAAATCATTTAATCATTTCGAAACAATGTTTGTGCTTCCGTAAGAACAATCCATAATTACATATATAATTCGTCAAAATGATAAAATATGGTATTTTTTTATATATATTTGAATGATATTTGAACATATATATTTTTTAGTAAAAAGGTTGACATGAATGAGTTCCGGGACCTTTTTGTATTTAAAAAAAGCCTTGCATATATAGATAATAGATAGGTATATTAAAAGAATATCTAATATTGGTAAAGATGAGAAACAAAGGATATATTTTGAGCCAAGCGCACATTTGCATTTATTTATACGCGGTACTATATCTAGTATCCGATGAGGTTCAACGAGAATTCTCGCACCGCAAATATTCTAAAACATTAATTTTTTAAATGTATAATCTATCTCTGCGGGTTTATTTAAGCATTAAACAACGTAATTACCACTTTACTTTGCCACAATGTTTGGTAATAATTTTAGTTGCTGTTTATAGAACGCTGAAACCGATGTTTATAAGCGAAAAAAACGCACGATATATTTTGTTTCACACTTTGCAATAACAACGCGAACGGAGTATAACCATCTCTAGGATGGGCGAAGAAGAACGAGCTGCTCGCGTCCGACCGACCCCACAGTAGCTGGGTTACTATTGGAAATAATCAATCTGACAAAATCAAACATTCTTATCTCTCCATATAAATATGGATTATGTTACGTACACCTAGATAATTCGATCAGGGACGAATGGGAAACTCCATCACGACCTAACCCTTTGGTTACCAGCAGGGGCGTGCATTCCATATAGGCAGAAAAGCAGTGCTATCCTAATTTACCCGCGTGACATATAAAAACGCAACCAGTACCTACCCTACCTTACTAAGCAGTACCTAGCTCACCTTACTACCTACCTCTATTGCCTACCCAGCTTACCTTACTACCTACCAGTGGAATGCACAGAGAAAAATATTTTCACCATTTTTTTTAACTTCTTACCTTTCAATAACTCTTTTCTCTTCAAAACTGTTTATTTATTTCGAAGAAAAACTTTTTTGCTTCAATACAAAATGGTATTTTATGCAAAAAAATCGATTTAACGAAAATTAAGTTGCGGGCTATCGATTATCCCGCTTTAAGGCGGGATAGTCTTTATCTTTCAACATACCATAATAGAACCAACCTATGACAGGTCATAAGCCGTGTAAATACCCAGACTTCCATATTCTACTTCACCTATGTTAAGATGTCAAAAATGTTCAAATATATTAACTCTATTTAAGTGTCCGCCTCCGTCACGTTCTGCTACCGTTCTGGAGGTCCCGGGTTCGATTCCCAGGGAGGTCAAATAAATATTTAAGTGATTTTTTCACTCTAATATTTATTCAATATTAGTCTGGACTGGTATCTGAAGCGGAGGGCTGATCACCTTTCCTTCGTGTGTTAACGATTAAGATAACACTGCATTTGTATGATGCAGTGCCCTATGTGCGGATAAGGATTTTTTGAAGTATTTAAGTGTTAAGTAGTATTATACATTTTAATTTCACTTGGTAAATACCACTATTTCTTAAAATATATCCTGATACGTATTTCGATGCATTCCGCATTATTTCCAAACATCGTTAGTAAGTACACAATATTATTCAACGTTTTGAAAATACGTAATTATACTTGACAGTACACAGACACGTTCAATACAGTTTACCCCCACAATCCTACATATCTGTTTTTCTTACTTTCGCACATTTAATGAATAATATGTCAATAAATACATTTTTTGCCCAGTCCGCCAATGCACCCCTGTACTTACGTACACAAAACGCACAAAGCATAACATTCAATATACATATTTAATATATTAAAAAATATATGACATAATATTGTACTGTGTGGGCTCCTAATAAAAAAAAATCCAAGTATTTTTTTTTATTATTTATTTGGCATTCACTCAGTGAAAGGATGTTTTTGACAGTGTCAAGTATTATTTTTATTTACAAACAAAAAATAATTGAAAATAATAATAACAAAATTTTATACTTTAAATGCGTTTAGCTTTATCATTTTAGAAATTATGGCCGCAATTCTAGAATTAGGTTCACAAAGAAAAGTGGATACGACCATCGCTTTAATTTGCTTTTATAGAGATTCGATTCCGTTTTTTTTTCTTCTAATTCCATTCTGAATTTATTATTACGCAAACAAGATAAGTTAACAAAAATCTTCGAATCTTTGCGCCAAACTTCCCGACTAAAAAGTAGTCCGCGAATTTTTAGGAAATTCACACACGTGGGCTGTTCAATTAATGTGTAGACCGACGTCATAAAACAAAATGTACTTTATTTAAAAGTTGCATGTCTAGGTCCCCTTCAAAGTATTCACCTCCCCGAGGCACACACTTGTCCCAATGGTGTTTCCACTTTTGGAAATCGTCCTGGAATGCTTTATTTGTGATGCCTTTCGTTGCATTCTTTAATCTCGGGAATCGTCTCAAATCTTCTTCCTTTGAATTTGGGAACAATAATAAATCAGAAGGAGCAAAATTAGGTAAGTAGTATGGGTGGAGAAGAACAGTGATCGAGTGTTTAGCCAAAATGTAGTTTTATTAGTTTCTAACGCATACGAGTACACCGTTTTGTTTATGCGGTGCGTTTGATTTCATTTACGCGTGCAGATGGGCTTAGATATTTAAGAATGGACGATCAATTATTTTTGTTATCTCCTTAAACTGTCAGAAATTTATGCCGTATATAAGTAGACGCGATTTCAAAATTGATAACGATATTGGTTTAATTTCTTATCATTTCTTATTTGTAAAATTGCAGTCCATTGGGTTTATTCCATGAAAATGGTTAGCGATTTCAAGCACATGGTGTAAAGTGTAAAGTACATAGACCGAATTTTGATAGAAACATCGTGGTTTTTAGCTGTATGAAGGTAGAATACGCTAAGTGAGGATCGGTCTAAGCAATGAGACGATTAAGTTAACACAGCGTAGATTCTATGCAGTGCCCTTTCTACCATTTTAGTGCGAATAGGGGTTAATGATGAGGAATTATATTTACTGATTGTTGAACAAAATACATACATATATTGAAAATTTAGAGTTACTTCTTATTCATAAAATAATATACCTAACATTACGTTCTTCTAAATATACCTAAGTATATAGTTGTAGTGTGAAGTATCTGATTGCATCACATTTGTCTTATTTTGCTTTTAGTTCCAAAGATTTATTGATTACTTAGCGAACGAAAATATTTTTTTTTGTTTTTTGATAAGTTTGTTGAAATATATGTACCCATTAATGAAATCTTTCAGCTGGCAACACTGTACATTGTTTGGTTTTGGCGGGCTGTCAAGTGTCACTTTCTCAGGTTCAAACAAGTTTAACGTCAAATTTTTCATTAAATTGCGATTCCTTTGTTATAAATTGTTATTTTTGATGTGCAAGTTTCACTGATTTTACAAAAATGTATAAGAGAAAATCCAAATCACTCGCGAAAGTTATTGCCAGTCCTGCAGGATCAGGCAGCGAAGAAGAATCAATTGAAAACATTCAAAGAGCATTATCGACACCCCTGAGAGATTTGAATGTAATACCATCGCAAGGGAGCAAATTATCTAGTGCTTCGAAACCCAAAAAACCTAAACTCGATTCGAAATCGCAACAGATTAAACCGTTTGCAACCAAATACTTCGAGGACATTACAGAGAAGTCCGGGCTCAAACTTAGCGAGGGGTCGGATAATCATTCTTTAACTTGCGAACCTAAGAAGTTCTTGAAAAATCTACAGACAACTTTGGAAAACAACGTCGACTTTCCTCGCAATGCTACGGAGTATGTAAAAGGATTCAAAAACTCCACAAAAGAGCTGGATAACCTTAACAGATTCATGATAAAAAATGTCCGCTTGCCCGCGAATGATGATTTCTCCGACGGTGTCGTGATTCAAGACAGCGCATTAAAACTTTTTCTCAACATATCGTGCATACAGGAGCTTCTGATAGATTACATCCTAGAACGGGCGGTAGAATTGGCTATAGACGATAAAGCGACGTACGTGCAGATGATTTTAAAACACTTTATGTTTTTGGATACGACAGTAGCTGAGACAAAACTTACCAAAGGCGTACTCGAGCTACTAGACGTAGCGGCCCACTCCACCCGATCGGAGATCATAACCAGTCTGCCAGATATTATTTGCCATTTGAATGACTCCATCGCTCTAGAGTTGAGTAAGTATCTCACGGAAGATCAGGAACTGGTTCCCGCCGTGTTGAACTGCCTGTCTTATCTCTGTCTACCAAACGACTTGAAGGTCCAAGTCCACAATCAAATGATGGACATACTCAGAACGACCGCTCCCCCTTCCTATTACCCGATCCTCGTCAACTTCTTTCTCTCTGGTAACAATTGCGATAATGATTTAGAGATTATCCGAGGTTTACGGCACGGACTAGACTGGACCGCGGCCAGGACTCAGCCCGCTGTAGATATTCCCAGTAGCCAAGTCATGACTGTCCTCGCTTTAAGGAACGCGATGGGAGGATCCAAAAACCTGGCGATGAATTGGATGAAAGTCATAAACAACGTCAGAGTTGCGGAAGACCACAAACCGATCGATGTGATAATGCTACTCGTTCTGTATTCGACTTCCAGCGCAAGAGAAAAAGTAGTGGAAGGGATATTCAGAAAGAAAATAAAAGCTGGTATTTTTAATTCCGATTTGATCGGCTCCACATTCAAGAAGATGAAACCGGTGCTGAGCGAGTATCTAAAAGAAATGTTAAGAATTGCTAAAGTTCTATTAAAGACAAAAAGCGAACCGGCTGTCATTGAATTTGCCACCGATTGGTTTAGTGTGTTGTTCAGGGAACTCAGAGACTCGCAGAGAATCATCATTAGCGAATTGCTCGTCAAGGACTACTCCGATAATGACGAGGCTATAGTCACTTCCCTCAACATTTTGACAAAGATAGCGGCCGAAGATAAGTCTTCTCTGAAAGCTCATTCGATGCAGATTTTCGCTCTCGCAGACATGTTGGACAACCTGACCTTGGACGGCATCCACCATGTTATGGATCTGCTCTGCGGCCTAGCCTACGGCGTCGATAATTCTTTCTTGCAAGGCGATGTCGACATGCTCATCCGCAAGCACCTGAGCAGTTCCGACTCGGAGATCAAAATGCGAGGAATAATCGGCGGCATCATGGCTGTCAAGCACATGGTCTGTTTGGACGAGGCAGAAGACAGCGAGGAGTCAAACTCTTCTTTTTCCGAGATAAACGACCTTCCAGACGGACCTCCCCAGGACGCGGCGACTATCATCGATCTCATTTCCAAAAGCATCTCCAAGTTCCCCGAGATATGTTTATTTTACGATGAACTCGCTCAAGTCATTTTCAACTGCGATTATATGGAGAGCACATTTTTAAGCTGGCTATCTTCGGCTGTCACTAAGGATTTGACAGAAGTATATCTGGTCGATGTGGATGAGGCATTACCTAAAGCAGTGAAAGGGATTCCGGTATCCGTGCAATACTGCCTCAATGCTCCGACTGAAGCGGAAGGAGAAATAGCTCTGAACTTAGCCAGTCTCGCCCTCGAAGAAGTGAAGGAGAAGTCCGACCTGAGGATAGTGCCATTTCTTTTCCGACTGACTCAGCTCATCTACACCAAACAATGCAAGGGTAGTCTTGTCAGCATAGATGCCCTTCTGGGCTGTGGAATTTTAATGCCCACGATAGACCCTGAAATAGGTCTGGAAGACTTTGACCCGGATCACGCTACTAAAATATTAGATTGCTACGTCCATTGTATAAACTGGTTCAGAGAGTTGATTAATGCGTTTTGCGTTCACGGAGAACCGTATTTAAGGAAGAGAGTCATCGAGCGACTTAATGCTTTAATCTCCTTGGAAAAAAATTTGGCAATTTTCATCAAAGATCTCAGTATTGACTATAAACCTCCGCTCTGTTCTTACGAAACGAATACATCCAACAAAAATAAACCCGTCGTAATTCAAGAGAAGGTGAAGAAGGTCGCTAAGAAGGTGGGTGGTAAAAAGAAGAAAGCCATCGTTGAGAGTGATATTTCCATTTTGCCGGCCACTTTAAAGACTCAAGCGGAGAATCTGGAAATATCTTTGGAAGGTGGCAAGTCCGACTCCAAGTGTAAATTGAATCGCAACTTGTTCCGCGTCTTCGATTTTGAAGTCCTATCGTTATTTCAAGAAGAATTGGTTATCGATGATTCTCCCGATGATTTCCTGACTGCTCCAGATTGTCATTTTAGACCCCAGAATGTTGTTCTAATCTTGGAAGAAATATCTCCAAAATTATCCACAATTTTACCATCAAAATTGAAGAAGAAGGTATTCTTTGGCAAAACTCCTCCTAAAACCATCCATAGGAAACCGGAAGATGTTGTGGAAAGTTGCACTAAAGTTTTGCCGAGAGTATTCTATTTCATGGAAAGCATTGCCGAAAATGTCCAAAAATCATTAGATGCTAATGACGGTGTAAGAGATTCTTTGGGATTATTCACTGTGCAGAGTGGAGAATCTCAAAACTGTTTGAGCAGCTTGTTCGACTTACTTACCATTATATTTTCCTGGTCCGGCTTTCAGAATCGAAGCGCCGACTCAAAGTTGATAGAGAGTCTACAAATTATAGCTGGCCGAGGAGATACGGATGTATCTCAGGCCACATCTCTTAAAGAACTCGTTTCCGAGTCTTCCAAATACATTCTCAAATATAAAGACTGGTGCCTTTTAATCGGGACCGCAGTAAGCCTTGTGAGTTTTTTCAAAGTTTTATCAAAGCTGTATGAAGACAAGCTGACGATGAAAAAACTGGTTCTATTATCGTTGGATATGCTCTCTCATTCGTGGCGAGATCCCCTGGGAGTTCCAGAAAAAGGCTTAATTTATAATCAACATCTTGATATTCTACTGTCATGTTACTTTACCAAACCAGATATAGATATGATCAAATCATTATCTGGCGAGTTGAAAATTCAGGTGCCGCGCCTCGCTGAGAAAAATAAAGTTTTGGAATCTTTCCAATGCATCGGGAAATCCAACTTTCCCCTTTTGTTCAGAGCGACGTACGGCGCTCTCTACGAAGCGGCTAAACTAGAATTAGAAAAAGGTTTGACTGACGCAGAACACTTGGAGCTCTGGAACAACATCGCCACATCGATGAAAGATTTCACCGAAATACTGAAGATACAAGAGAACCGTACAAATCTGCTGACATTTTTGAAAAAGTCCATCCCGTTATTTAGACTTTTCCTCTCTCAAGGAATGCCGATGATGGAATTGAAACTGCGGAGTGACCACGATGCTGTTTTAGAAATATTGCGATTACTGCAATTCAGCACAAGGTTCTTGCATTCCTTGAACTGCCATTCGAAAATCAAGAAAGATACTGCGTTTGTAGAGTATCTGCCTCAGATGAAGCTGATTTTGGAGACGTTGGTTTACAGAGTGAAAGGTGCGCTGTTGGCAAACAACCTTAGCGATATATTCTGGATGGGGAATCTTAAGAACAAAAACCTTCAAGGAGAGTTGATCCCTTCGCAGAGTACCACCTCCGAAGAAAGTGAAGAAGGGGATGAACAGCTGCCGCAAGATGATGAGAGCATATCTTCAGATTTAGAGGAAGACCTAACAGATGCAGGGTCAAAGAGCCTCAGTAATGTGTACTAAGTAATAATACAATTTGTCTTTTGTACTTTAAATTTGCGTATGCGTAATCACAGTAAAAGCTCATTAATTTAAAATTAAAGGTACCTACCAAACTTAAAAAAAACTTCACTCATTTTCATATATAAACTGACGATGATGCATAGAGTGATGTTTCCAATGCCAAACAAAACCAGCTAATGAAATGGGAGATTTTTATCAAAACAGAAAACCTTTTTCATTAATTGATTCAGCAGTTAGTATGTAGCAATATCTATCCATTTTTAACTTAAATTTTACTTGGTAAGTGTGCCACTCTTTCTTAAAAGCTACTGTGATAAATGTTTTGATGCATTAACCGTCATTATCAAACATCGTATGTGAAGCTTAGTCTAAATTTTAATAGTTTGAATTCATGAGCTTTTACTGCATTGCCATGATGCTTACCAGATAATAATTAGAAGGATAAATAAAATGTTTATGGAAATATTGAAGTCAGGATTTTTCTTGATTATCACTTGATAGTGATTGTCCTTATCTTAGGCAGCTCTCAACGGCGTCTCGACGGTCCCGATTCCCGTCCAATCTCGTATATTCCGGAGTCAGGAGATCTTCTGCCCACATCTCATCCACCCTCTCTTTTACCTTTTTTGATTATTTGCGATAGCTTGTACTTCTCTCCTTTTAGCACATGGCTCAGATAGGACACCTCCTGGATCTTGATATCAGTCAGCAACTGTCTCCCTTCTCTTGCTCTTGTCTATGAAATGCGTAGCATCCTACGATATAGACACCTTTATACCTCTAGTCGGTTCATAGTGCTGATCTCGAGGGTCCACGATTCAACTCCGTAAAGAAGTACTATTTACTATGGTAGCAGGATTGTTAATAATTCATACATTACTAATTTATAACATATCGCTCACTCCTTTCAAGAAGGTCATAAATAAAAAATCGACAATTTTCAGTTGTGCACGTTTTCAGAATGCCCAGAAAATGTACTATATCCCAGCAAAGAGGCATATTTTTAACTTAATATTTACCCGCTACAGGGCAGAAAGTGTTGTTTTTGCATTTTGAAGAAATGGTATTGTTTAATTATTTTTTTAAATATACTTCATATTTTTCAACTGGAGAAAAAACCTTCAGGTTTTACCTTAAAAGACCTGTTGCACATTAGAAATTTCAAGAAGTGGCTTGATATTTATTTTTAATACATAGTATTATATCCGGTTTGCTAGTTACTGCTATTTGTCTCAACTAACAAATGCTGATCAAATGTGGTCAAATCCCTCCTATCCAAACTGCAGATATGTTTAACCTAAAATATCCATATCATATTGTCAATCAGGATTTAATACAATGTGTAATTTCAGTCAAATCACATTTTCGTCGGCAAAATGCCGTCAATTTTCTTTTTAAATTATGAACAGTAAGAAAATTACACAAAACCACAAATAATAATACATATTTTGTTCCAGCTATCTTGCTTCTTATAAAATGGTGTTTACATCACATTTTCAGTGAGTACATAAAGATGTACAACTAATTTTATAAATATGTACAATTTCAATTTGAGAATTGTGTTCAAAAGAAAAGTATCATCGAAATCCAAAGTTTTACATGGATTTGTCCATTTTATGGATGGCATTTCCACATTTTATTGATGGCATTTCTAGAGTGTAACGGGAATATGGTGAGAGTTAAGTAAACAACTTGTTAGAGGTTTTCAATTGTTTATTTTTAAAAGTACAAGTACGGGCACCCTTAATACAGTCTCTGGGGCGGCCCCATGGTGGACTTCATGTGCAGGGAGCGGACATTCTGCCAGTGCTTCTTCAGCAGCGAGACCAGGAAGTTGATGGCCAAGTGGACGTTCTGGGCCAGCTCATCGGGGTTCATGGCCACGTTGCCTACGGCGACAGACAGGCAGAGTACCTAAAAACAAATTTGTATAAATTTTCTATGAAATAGAAGGTCGTACAGGTGTAAGCAGAAGACAGATCTGGTTCCAGAATACACGAGATTGGACAGGGATCAGAAACGTTGAGGCGCTGTTTAGAGCTGTCGGAGACAAGCACAATTGTATTTTGTTTGTTAAAAGCACTGTTAGCTTAACACATTGTAATCGGGCGCTTCGAACAATAGACTAGCCTATAGTGTACGTTTTTCGCGATTAGCGCAAAAATACATCGCTTTCTCAAAATTGACACAATTTCTAAACCATTTAATATTTGCGATTGTGAAATACAGAATACTTAATTAAAAATTATGATAATAATTTATTTTTCATGATCAAATGTCATATATGATTTCTTTGAAAATTTCTATCGAAAATATTATTTGGTTTTGAAATTGTGTCAATTTTAAGAAAGAAAAACATCCGCTATAGGCTAGAGTCTATTGTTCGAAGCGCCCGACTATAATGTGTTAATAAGAATGTGTGCAGTGTTACCTTCTTCATCTGGAACTTGATGGTGGCTTTGACTTCATCCACTTTCTGTGTCATGGACTCCTGGTGGGAGAGCAGACCGGGGAACTTTCCGGCTTTGTTCAGGCCGGGACCCAGCAGACGGGGAATCTGCTTGATGAGGGACTCTGAGGCCAGGAAAGCGTCGTACCTGAACAGATTGGCGGGAATTAAACACCAGTTATTTTTAGATTTTAAATAGGAAAAAACACAGAACAAATATCTTCATTACTACCTCAACTTGGAACTAATAGTTGAAATAAATAAAGTGATTTTTTTCAATAATATTTCTTTGATACTACCAGCACTAAAGCGCGAGGCTGATCATAATTCTTAAGTTTTAACCGCCCTACGCATACGAACGTACGTGATACGCGCAGTTTTTTCCACACCACTGCGCTAACCCTGTGCCAAAAATATTTTATGCGAGACAGAGTGAGGGAAGACGCTAATAAAAAAGTACATCAGTTCTGTCCTAAAAGCACAATGGCAAAAAAATCTGTTATCATAATTCTGCAGAAAAAAAGAAAAAAAAAATCCACAGAATTAACTCAGAAAATAACCCGAAGGTAGGGTGGTTAATAAGAGGAAACGCATCACATCTTATCATATATATGTAAATAAAAGTAGAATTCAATCCAATAACTGTGTTTAATTTTGAATATATGTATTACCCAAAAATTGATCATATTTCCTTTATGTATTTAATGATCAAGATAACACTGCTTTATGATGCGGTGTTCTATGCACCATTACGTGCAAATAAATAATTAATTTTCATCAACCCTGACACTAATTATAATCAGTCTGCCACCCGACCACCATCAGTATACTAAATCACAAGTAATCGCAAACCCAATTCTATACAATGTTTTTTTTAAGGTCTCTCGCGCTTTACTAAAAGTAAGCAAATAGAACGCTTATAAGCCTCTCCCGCTCTCTACCAACAGTATGTATACAACACTTTTAACCCTTACTGGTCCCATGTCAAATCTCATTCGACATCAATTTTTTCCTCTAAGGTCCCATGTCGGATGTTATTCGACATTTTTTCATCATTATTTTTATTTATTTAAATTCCAAGCTAACATTTTTGTCACTCGTATCTATTACAACAGTATGTGGAGAAGAGGACAAAAGATTTATCCAATTGGAATGTAATTATAGACAGTTACAATAATATAAGAGTTTCTGCTTAGTAAAAAGCTTCTTTACATCTCACCAATAGATGTTTCTAGTGAAGTTCTAGTGATTCAAGAACAAGGTTTCTAAATTGGTTCATATATATAGAACTTCCAATAATTTAAATAGTGTGGTTGTCAATAATTGGTAGAATTGGTGATTGTTACACGAGTGTAAAGTATTAAACCAGCCTATGACGGTCGTCAGCCCCGTAAATGCCCAGACATCCATATTCTTCTTCATCTTTGATGAGATGTCAAAAAATAATATTAAAAAAAATTATAATAGTTACATTCCAATTGGGAAAAATCTAGGTAGACCTAGATTTTTTTTAATTTTGGGGGACCGGAAAGGGTTAAAGATAATGAGAAAACAAGCAAAGGGGCAATTTTCTTTGCAAATACTCACTTCTTGGCCAGTTTCTTCACGAGCTTCTTGTTTTTGTTGAGCTTCTTGAGTCCCTCGGCATCCATCCAGGGAACCTGGTTGACCTTGGCCTCGTCACAGTGCTGCTGGTCACCGAGGATGCAGACTTGCATCTTGGGACGCGGGATGTACTTCAATCTGGGGGAAAAGGCTGTTAATATTCCTCTCAGATACTATTAATGAAGTGATATATTGTGGGTGTACTAGCAAAAAACCGTTAAATCAAAAATGTGCAATTTTGACTTAATGATGCAGTATTATAAAGTTTTCAACGCTCTATAAACTGGCATAAGTGTTTTGAAATGTCACGTTTTTGTGGTTTTAAAAGTAAATTCAACTTTAAGTTCAATAGCGGGTATTTTGTTCAGGCTAAAACCTTTAAATAACAGGGATTATTCAAACAAGGATTTTGGAGTTGATATTTTTTGCCACTATACCCTTGATATATGAGTCAACATTCCGAAACTCGCGTTGCTTGATCCAATCAGGTTTTTTTTAAATTATTATTATTAAGGAATAACCCGCAAAACCTCTGTGTTGGAGGCTTGTCTGCAGGTAGGATAGTAAGGATGGGGAAGGTAACTAACTAACCATCACGCCGCTTCCCCTCAGGGGTAGGCAGAGAAAATACATCGCCACACCACTCTGCCTTTGCAAACATTCTTCACATCTTCCACGTTCATGCATCTCCTCATACATACCCGCCGATTATTTAGATGGGGAAGGTATATGTGAAAAATACAACACAAACACCCAGACCAGTTGAAAATAAATCTTTCTTGAATTCATTTTGCAACCGTCGGGAATCGAACCAGCGACATCAGTTTTGAAGTTGAGTGTCTACCCAACAACGCCACAGCGCCTATCATATAGTCCCTTCGTTTTAGGGCGATCAATTAGCCAGACTAAGCATAGCATACCCATACTGTAAAATGTATCGATGAAATTTCCATATGGATGAAAAAGAGTGACTACTTACTTACCGCGAAACACATCGTTAGATATGCTCGGTAAGTGTTTTGCGGACACACACCTCTCCAGTTATTTTAAGACCCTGGATGGAGGTCCGCCAGCGGAGCTGACTACCTGATTCAGTGTCCGGCAGTGCCGGTGTTAATGTATCAGGTGAACATACTTGACGGTTCCGGAGAAACGCTTGTCCTTCTGGGGATCATAGTTCTTCAGGCCAATTTGCAATTCCACCGTCTCCAGGAAGTTCTTCTTGTGCTCCTGGGAGTGTTGGAGGACGGCATTCACGCCCTCGTAAAGTGTGTCTCTCGATACTTTGGACCTGAGTAAAAAATATCATCAGCCAATATTCAACACTGACACATTGGAACAAAATCAGAATTTTGCGTATAAATAAGAAAATAGCGGCGAAACCAGAAACATTGTCCACCGGTAATTGTTAATGCATCAAAAACTTTCATAAAAATCAACTGATTGCATACAAAACTTAGGATAAAATTTTTACTCACGACATTTTCTGCCACCGAACACGATTCACGAACAACCGGAAAGAAAGAACTTGATAGATCGCCTGATTTCTATGGACTAATATTTAAGTTGCCAGTATTAAAATTTCATGAACATAAAAGATAAAATATTATTCACCCAAAAAAAACTATGAAAAAATTATACCTTTTTTCTATTTTTTTTAAACTTACGATGACGATGTATGATAGATGTTCGAATAGTGAAATAAGGAAGGAATGCAAAGCTGAGATAACAAATTTATGAGGTGAATGTATTTGGAAAAAAGGAGCAAAGGAAGACCAAGAAAAACTTGGCGAGATCAGGTATGCCAAATACTTGCAAGCAGTCAGGTTAGGAGTCGAAACAATCGGCGGGTGTATATGAGGAGATGCATGAACTTGGAAGCGTGAGGAATGTTTGCAATGACAAAATGGTGTGGCGTTCTAATTTCTTTCCCCATCCCTGCGGGGAACCGGTGTGATGGTTAGTTAGTTAATCAGTGTAGTTTTTTTCTGCTTTTTTATTTTTCCACTAAAATCACAGATGACAACAAGTCAAAAAACAAACATGAAAAAAAATATATAATCCGTTGATAATTTTCCACTGTCATGCGTTTCATAAAATACTTTTTTATTGTAAAAATAATATTAGTATTCTTACATCGTACATTTTTTTTTTTTTTTTAAATTTCAAGTAAGCCAAAAGCGGCTTGTGTTTGAAAAAAGAAAACAAATGCAGCATAGTTGGGGTCGGACCTAGAGCCTCCGACAAGGGACCATAAGCATCAAAATCCCCCTTTTTCGTAATAAAATTGTCATTAATTTTAAACGAGGTAGATACTTTAAAAATTTTAATTATTCTTTTTTTTTTCTGCAATGTGATTCGACAAGTGGATTTCTTGTTTTGGTTTTTATCCATGGTTGCCCGATCGGGATTTTTGAACTTAGCGGGTGACGCGAAAGTCAAAATATTTTTTTACCGTTTACATATATAGGTTTTAAATATATAAATAAATAATGGATTTCGATCCGACACTGGGCCAGATACAAGGAGCGCTTCTTAAGGCGAATAATTCTTCTCGTTTCACCAACTTTCGATCCAGAGGAGGTATTCCCAATTGTCTTATTTTACACAATTTTAATCAAAATTATAAATGATCGAATTTTTATACATTATCTCTATTTCAGGAAATGAAGCTGGTATTAAAAGTGTTGTAGAAATTGTATCTCAAATACTCTCTGGAAAAGGTTTTATTGCCGATGGAATTCTTGTGCCGAAGCATTATGAAATTTTGCGCAAAATCAACTTTTTCTTAATATTAAACACAGACCTAAAGATTTTGGAAGAATTAGTAAATAATGACGATATCGGTCATTTGATTTGGGTGGCGCCGACGCTTACGAAATGCCTGCTTGCACACTTAATTTGGGGACTGGATTTTCATCAATTTCTTTGCGAAGCCGTGAAATATTGCGACCCCGTTATGTCGCTGGAAATTCTAGAAATTGCGACACAAAATATCAAGTATTCCACGCCGCAGGAAAGCGTTAAAAGGGCGAGTACTTTAATTTCGTCCGCTTACGAGATGATCATAAGAATGTCAAGAAAATCCCTCAGAGTAAACGATCAGAAAGCTATTCTCGATGGAGCCTTCAATCAGCTCTGCGAGTTGGCAAAGTGTTTTAGTGAACCGTCTAATCAAACCAAAATGGCAAATTGGTCGACAAATCAATTGTATCTTCACGCCGGAAATTCAATGCACGATCTATTAGAAAATTTGATCGAGTGTTTTAAATTATTTTTAAATGATCTTCCGGCCATTCCGAAAGAGTGCGAAATGTATTTAGCTACATTTGAGGATGTGGAAAATGGAAATTTCTCCGAAAAGCGGGATAATATTGATGATATCATCGCGGAGTATGTCACCAAGTTGAACGATGTGTTATTAGAAACTGCTAAATGTAATGTAATGGCTATAAATGTCGATATATTCTGTTCGTGGTGCGAGTTCCAAGACCCGAAAGATCCGACTAAAGTTATGCAAGTCTCCATCGGAGAATTAGCGTACAAACTCCACGAGATTTTGAAATCGGATGAACGTTTCGAAAATGACGTCATCAGCATGTTACCCGCTATCTCGCATAAGCCGGAAAGCTTAGCCGATCAAATTCAATCTGCCGACAGAGAAACCATGATTCAAAATGCATCCACTGACTCCCCAGAACAAAAAAAATGGATAGCGGCTCTTATAAATGAAAACTATTTCTTCACTGATGAAAAATGTATCGACTGCGTTATCAATAATATTAGTATCGTATCTCCCGAAGACTGCATAACCCTTTTTAAAGCCAGCATTAAGATATTATACGGTTCCATCAAGTACGAATACGCTAACAGCATAAAAACCTCGCTTTTCAAATACCTCTCGACCCAGCCCGTCAATGACCAAGTATCGCTCATTTTGAATAATTTATCAGATTATGAAATAAGCGATGTTTTAGAGTTGCCAGATTACGAACAGAAACTCACGGAATCATTCAACAAATTGATTGAAATTAACGATTGTCGACTGACTGAAATCTATTCCCTCTTCGTGCAGAATCCCTGCAAGTTTTACAACAGAGCTTTTAGAGAATGCATTAATAACAGCCAACAAACATCCGTGATGCTAAATGCCATCGAATCTTTAAACGTTTTCCGCGACTTAAAAATCAAATTAGATTTCGATAGCGCGCTTTACGCTCCTCAAAGTAATAATTTTACCGCCCTAACTTTATTAACCTTGAATTCTGTGTGTCAGATTGATGTGGGAAGCATCGATACGGATGTGGCAAAACTAAGTTATGTTTATTTCATTAAAGGAATAACTGAAAAAGGTTTGATATCGGACGATGTTATGTTACTAAAAGTTTTAATGCCGGCGATCCATAAATATCTCACCGAATCAAACTTTTCCCATATATGGTTGTACTTGGCAGCTCTACAAGAAATTTTCTGCACAAGCAAACACGTTAAATTCATCGCTCCGATGCTGGTAATGTTGGGACAGATAATGGAAGCCGTGAGATGGAACTTGGCTACTTTCACCATTACATCTGCAGAAGTTCTCCATTCTTCTATTGTGTTCCAGACCTCGATATTAAAGTCATTCTTGCAAAGTAAACACCCCTCAGGTAACTTGATTTTTATTTATTATTATTTTTTTAACCTAGCCGGCTCAAACAAGGGGATTGAAATTTTTAATTTTTTTTTTATTTATTCGGGAATTGTACAGCTTACATATAAAAAAAAAGATATAATAAACAATAGTTACATTAACAATAAAAACATTACATTACATAAACAAAAAATAGTTACGTTAAAAAAAAAGCCAATTAAACAATTCCACATTCATGTTATAAAACTATTAAAGAAATCCCCCATACATAATTTTAATTCAATAACTTTAGTATTATAAGTCCATTCATCAGGAATTAAACTTGGATGGCTTGACTCTGGCCAATGCCTGTACATGACGGATTCTTCAGTTCTTTGGACACGTTTCGCGTGGCAAGAGGATAGCCTGAAATGACCAGTTGTGATTGGTGGTAGCCTAGAGGGGAAGAGTGGGAGAGTGATGTCAATTAGCATTTTGATTGCATTGCTGTTACATAGATTTAAAATATTTTCTTTGTGCACTATTTTTATTTTCCTTCTTTTCCATTTAACACACTAAGCACGGATGTTTTTTATGCCTGTGGAGTGCACAAAAATTCGATATTCAATAATTGTGTACATATAGATAAAACCTTAACAAAGATATTGGTATGTAATATTCATATTAAATAATTAAATAATTCCTATACTTTGAAATGAAACCGCCCCGCCGCAGGAGGTAAAAATACACTTCCCGTCCTTAGTGTGTTAACATTTAATTTGCGGCAATATCTATGATTGATTTGACTAATTAATAATAAATTTGGATAATTTATATAGCGCCATTTTCGTAAAATACTACCTCAAGGGCGCTTTACTGTAAATTAATTGGGGAAAAAATTATGGTGGTAATGATTTAGCAAACAAATGTGTTTTTAGTTTTTTTCTAAAGATCATCTCACTCCAACTATTTCTAACCATTGGTGGAAGAGCATTCCACGTCGTTGGCCCCGCAACAGCAAAGGCACGCTCGCCAAATTTAGTTCGCTGGTTGCGAGCTGTTAAGATTTGCCCATTGCAGGTCCCGGTTTCGACTCCATATTTTAGATAGCCATATTATGTCAATACATAATATGGCTAATAAATCAATATTTATTCATGAGTAGGCAGAGTTTATACTCAACCCTTTCGGGAAAGCGTAACCAGTGCAGTTTGTGAAGTAGTAAGCTTTTACTTAGCAGAGACCCTTTTTTTTAAAAAGTGTGTTCAGGATCCTACTGAATTGTTTTAAATACTGAGAGTATATACTACATATCGCTCACACCTTTCAAGAACGTCATAAATCAAAAAACTTGATTTTTCAGGAGAACGTTTTTAAAGTTTAAAAATATAAAACAATGCATTAAAAACAAATATAATATCAAGCCACTTATTTAACTTTTTACTGTGCAACAGATCTTTTTAGGTACATAAAACCTGAAGGTTTTTTCTCCATTTGAAAAATATTTTGTATATTTGAAAAAATAATTAAACATTACATTTTCTTCAAAATGCAAAAACAACACTTTCTGTTCGTTAAAAATACGCCGCGAAAATTGACGATTTTTGATTTATGACGTTCTTGAAAGGAGTGAGCGATATCTTTGTTGAGATATGAAAATATAAAAAATAACTCCTATGTGTAGAGACCCAGATTTGTGAACAAGGATTTGGACACACCCAAAATGTTGTGAATTTCTTTATTTTTCAGATAGTGAATTCAAATGGTTAGCCAGTAAACTGTCTTTCCTCACTCCCATGAATGCTTATTATTATCAAGAATTGTGGCCGCAGCAATTTTTCAAAGAATTATATGACACTACATTGAATGCCGAGGATGCATTGGTCTGCTTGTGTTATGTAAGTACAGACTAACTCTACTATCCAAACTCACTCGCGCTGTGGATTCTTGGATTATATGAATTTTTTCTTGAATGTTTTTCGCAGATACTTTGTGGCACATTTTATAAACTTTATAAAATTAAACAACTTTGTTTTAACCACTTTTTTATTATTAGTACACTTTAACCTACCAATTTTGACAAGAACCTTGTCATCATCAGGGTTTATTAAATTCTATAATATTAAAAACATTAAAATACTCATAATTAATTACATTCCCTTACCAAAAACTTCCACACAGAGGTAAAAAGTCCTAAATGTTATTATTATAATTTTTTTAGGATTTTTCACAGACTGTGTGAAGGTTTTTGGTAAGGGAATGTAATTAATTATGAGTATTTTAATGTTTTAGAATTTAGTAAACCCTGATGATGACAAGGTTCTTGTCGAAACCGGTAGGTTAAAGTGTACTAAT
Source organism: Brachycentrus maculatus (assembly GCF_059751285.1). NCBI lineage: Eukaryota > Metazoa > Arthropoda > Insecta > Trichoptera > Brachycentridae > Brachycentrus > Brachycentrus maculatus. The sequence continues at coordinate 718,268 of NW_028281135.1, forward strand.
AATAAAAAAGTGGTTAAACCAAAGTTGTTTAATTTTATAAAGTATATAAATTTTATTTAACCTAGCCGGAACTAACAGGGTAATCGTTTGTAGCTTCTACCGCGCAGTACTTTAGCGGAATGGAAGAAGACATTCTCCGGGATGTGTATGCAGAATGATGTCACCGCAAGTTACGCCACTCTCTGCTCCGTCTTGAAGCTGATATCAACTAGCGCTAAGGACCTGGACACTGATAAGGCGTTAGCCTGTTTGGAGTTTTGCTGCAGAAATGCGGCTAATATTCTGCAGGTATGTGGACAAGTCCTCTGCGCATGCAGTTGTTGACTTTTTTCGTATTATTTTTTGTAGTTTATATTATATTGTCCACCTCCATAGTGTAGTGGTCAGCGCGGCTACCATTCTGGAGGTCCCGTGTACGATCACCAGGGGGGGGTCAAATAAATATAAATAAGTGATTTTTTCTCTCTAATATTTATTCAATATTACCCTGGATTGGTACCTGAAGCAGAGGGCTGATCACCTTTCCTTCGTGTGTTAACGATCAAGATAACACTGTGTTTATATGATGCAGTGCCCTATGCACCGTCGGGTGTGGCGAGGGTTTGAATGAATGACATACCATGTCATCTCCGCTCCGGGCGGGATAACTTTTTGACTTTGGAAGATACATTCAATTAGTGTATTTGTATACATATTTTTAAAAACTGATATGCGGATGGTTTAATACTATTTTTTGTAACGCGTAACTTAGTGGTGTCATGTTTTCAGGATTTTAATTTGTGTAAGGAATCATCCCCACAAAAACTACTGCTGATGGACGAAGTGGTGTCGGTTGTGAATGCGGCCCCCGTGAGGGCGCAGCACTCGTGCTTCTCCGCCTTCCTGCTCCCCCTGTCCCAGCTTGTCTCCTCGTATCTGGACCTCCTGGAACTGTCAGACCCCGAAGTCGAGAAGCTGACGAAGATCATCGAACAGCTTGACCATGAAGACTCTAGGAATGTCCTTCGAAAGATCTCTCTTCAAGCGAGAATAGTTAAATAGCAAGCAAAATGTGAAATATCGCTCACTCCTTTCAACGTCATATATCAAAAAACTTGATTTTACAGGAGATCATTTTTAAAGATTAAAAATATAACAAAATGCATTAAAAATAAATATAAAGCCACCTATTAACTTTTTACTGTGCAACAGATCTTTTTAGGTAAAATCTGAATGTTTTTTTCCCATTTGAAAAATATTTAGTATATTTAAAGAAATAATTAAACAATACATTTTCTTCAAAATACAAAAACAACACTTTCTGCCCTGTAACGGGTAAATATTAAGTTAAAAATATACCTATATTATTTTGAGAAATGAAAATACTTTGTTTTTTGATCCACTCACATTTTTACTAACAACCAACTAGTTTCGGCAACAACCTGTTGGCCTTTTCAGGGTTTAATTTCATAAATTAAACCCTGAAGAGGGCAACAGGTTGTTGCCGAAACTAGTTGGTTGTTAATAAAAATGTGAGTGAATCAAAAACCAATGTCTTTTTATTTCTCAAAATAATATATCAACATGATGCACAAAGTTAATGCAAAACATAAAAATATGCCGCTTTTGCCGGGATATAGTTTATTTTCTGGGCATTCCGAAAACATGCACAACTGAAAATTGATGATTTTTGATATATGACGTTGTTGAAAGGAGTGAGCGATATATTAAACCGTTTTTAATACATATTTACACATACAAATTTTTAATAAATTGTTTGTTTTTTTCCTTTTAAAATTGTTTATTTTGATATGTATGTATATTGAAAGAAAGTCCTTCAAACAATCTGAATTCGGCGAGCTTAGTTCAAAATGTGTCAATGGAATGTATTAAAACTTTTTTAATATTTACATTTTTATCTTAGAATAAATTTTTTGTGTTTTTCATTTTTAAATTGTTTTATTTTGATGAGCTTAGTTCAAAATTTATCAATGAAATATATTACAATCACCTTTGAAGTAGTATTTTACGAAAATGGCACTAAAATTGACAATGGCCAAAATTATTATTTTACTATTGAATGCCAGGTGATCAGTCCTGCGCTTCAGTTAACAGTCCAAGGTAATATTGAATAAATATTAGAGTGAAAAAGTCACATATATTTATTTGACCCCATCCTGGGAATCGAACCCGGGACCTCCAGTACGGTGGTATGTAAGGTAGGTGGATCGTACAATTATTTTTCAAATATTTTTATGTCACTTACTAGCTGAATCCGGCCACGGTTTGCTGTCGCCCTGACTGCTTTAATAGAAAAGAAAGAAAGCACATATTTATTATGTGTTGTTTTGCAATGCTCGTGAAGCAATGATTTTTTTTTAATTATGATGAAACAATAAATGGGAATTTTTTTAAATACTAAATGACAGTAGCTGTCAAGAAGCATGCTGCCCGCCATGTGCAATGTTTAATATTGCGTGTGTTGGTCTTATGTTCAACAGATGGCGCTGCCATTACGGTAGAAAGGGTGAGATTTTAAACAAACATTAAATTTTTATTTATTTAGATAAATAAAAATATGCGCGTATTCGAATGCTACATTGTGTCAGAATTTCGAAGCAATCGGTGAATAAATTTAGAAGATTTGACATTTTGATCAAACTAGCGTATACATTTTTATTACAAACTAGCGATTCACAACGGAGTGCTGGTACCGACACTGATTTATAAAAGCGAAACATGGAAACGGCCAAGGAAGGATGAAAGCAGAGTGAACGCTGTTGAAATGCGCTCCCTCGGACGAATGTGTGGAAAATCATTGTATTACAGAATTAAACACGAAGATATAAGAAAGAAATTTAAGGCTAAACTAGGGATAATTGAAAAGATTAAGAAGAGTTCTTTAAGGTGGTATGGACGTGTGGAGCGAATGGATAACGAGAGAATGACTAAAAAAATATATGTGAGCGGGAGAACGGAACGAGGACGGCCGAAAAGACTTGGCACGATCTAATCAATCAACATAAAATCTAGTGGTGTCAAAAGTCTGCATAATCGGAGGGCATGTATGACTAGATGTGAAGGAAGAGAGGAGTGTATGTCAGGACTGAAGAGTGTGGCGTTCCATCCTCTCTGCATACCCCTGCGGAGAAACGGCGTGATGGTAGTAGTAGTTGTAGTAGTAGATGTTAGATTTCGCTCACTCCTTTTACCAACGTCATAAATAAAAAAAATTCAGGAGATCGTTTTTAAAGTTTAGACAAATAATAAAATATATTATAAATAAATATCAAGCCGTTTATTTTAAACTTTTTACTGTGCAACAGATCTTTTTAGGTAAAATCTGAATATTTTTTCTCCGTTTGAAAAATATTTAGCATATTTAAAAAAATAATTAAACAATACCTTTTCTTCAAAATGCAAAAACAACACTTTCTGCCCTGTAGCGGGTAAATATTAGGTTAAAAATATGCCGCTTTTGCTGGGATATAGAACATTTTCTAGGCATTCCAAAGACATGCACAACTGAAAATAGTCATTTCTTATATAAAATATGACGTTGTTGAAAGGAGTGAGCGATATGTCTCATATACGTAACAGAAAAATCTCGATTCCTAATTGTTTGCCGGGTTTACGAGTTTTAATTAATTTTCATCAAGCCAAGAGTTTCTGGCATAATCTAATTTGTTTCCCGCCGTCTGCGCCCACGCAGCATTTGTGAGGTTAGGAATGACCACGTGACTTATTCCTAATTAAACCATGGCGTTTTAATTTATTGTCGGATCACGCAATCATCGCGACGCTTATTACGGCGATGGCCTTAACGTCCGAATTTCTGAGAATCAACAATCAAGTTCAATTATGCCAGCTAGAGAAGCATAAAGATGATTGTTTTCGAACACAGTTGACAATATTTACAGCCATTATTGATAAATGTCTCGATAACCGGCGGTAGCAGACAAATAATATGTATGTATAATATCGTATTCGTACAGGAGAAAGTGACCAACTAACAAAACGTAAAATGTTCTGGAGGGCCATTTTAGTCACTTTTGCTTGGCAAGAAAATAAACATCAATGCAGTTAGTCATTTTTGACAAGTCAATAAATTATACTTCCCAGTTTAAAATCCTTTGGGATTTTTTTCAGGGCAATATTAAGCTAGTAAGATATCAAATAGTCAATGATCACGTTTTTGTAACAAATGCACTTGTATAATATTATAAGTATTGATTTATTTTTCATAAAACGCATAATTACAATTACAATAATGTGCCCTCACTGTGTAAAGCTCCCATTTGAATTATATATCGCGCACTCCTTTCAGGAACGTCATAAATAAAAAATCGCCAATTTTCAGTTGTGCATGTTTTCAGAGTGCCGAGAAAATGTACTATATCCCAGCATAAGACGCATATTTTTAACTTAATGTTCACCCGCTACAGGGTAGAAAATGTTATTTTTGCCTTTTTTAAGAAAAGGTATCGTTTAATTATTTTTTTAAATATACTAAATATTTTTCAAATGCGGTAAAAATCTTCAGGTTTTACCTAAAAAGATCTGTTGCACAGTAAAAAGTTCAATAAGTGGCTTGATATTTATTTTTAATACATTGTGTTATATTTTTAAACTTTAAAAACGTTCTCCTGAAAAATCAAGTTTTTTTTGTTTATGACGTTCTTGAAAGGAGTGAGCGATATGTCAAAAGGATGTGAATTATACGTTTAAGTATGCAAATTATGTCATCAACTAATTATGTTCCTTGATCTTTGTTCAGAAGTTGACCTAATGGGAATCGTGTGTCATTATACTTGTGTCAGTTTTAATTTCACAAACTTGACGATAAATTCTTGCATTATTAACTTAATTTACTGAATGAACGGAATGAGTAATATAAATGTACACAGATCTCCTAACATCCTCTTTACTTTGGAATGGTTGTTTATTTTTAATGCGTAAATTTTGATTTGATTAAATAAGATTTTGAGATAATTGCAATAATCCGAAAACCGTATGAACCCAAACGCGTATTAATTTTAATAATAATAATAATAATATAATAAAACCCTTATCCGTGCATAGGGCACTGCTTCATATAAACGCAGTGTTATCTTGATCGTTTACAAATGAAGGAAAGGTGATTAGCCCTCCGCTTCAGGTACCAGTCCAGGGTAATATTGAATAAATATTACAGTGAAAAAATCACTTATATTTATTTGACCCCCCCCCCTGGGAATCGAACCCGGGACCTCCAAAACGGTAGCCGAGCGTGCTGACCATTACACTACGGAGGCGGACAATTTTAAAGAGAAAAAAATTACCATGTAAAGATATTATCGAAGTTTAGTCACTGATGTACTCGAATATCTTAATTTATTTGATATTATTTTAAAAAAGAGTAGAACTTTTATCAGTTTTTATTGTTATTAATAACATTGTGTAATTATAAACACTCAGTGTTCGGGAAGATCGTTGAGGAATAATATATGCGCAAAGTTTGTGCGCAGAAAAAACGCGGAACGATTTTGAAAACGATGTATGTAAATTACTTAAATTTTCATTAGATGCTGTCGTGTGTTGATAAATTTAATAACTCACATAGTAAGGACTATTATCAGTTATTAAAGCATCGAGACACGGCACAGTAACCTTAAAAAGTATAGAAAGTATGTAGTTCAGACCAGTTGATTTTCCCTTTTATCGGAAATTTAACAGAAAATGTCCACGGTAGTGATTGATTTTCTGAAATATTATCTGGAGAAATAAGATAACTTTGTTTTTTGATCCACTCACTTTTATTATTAAAAACCAAATAGTTTTGGCAACAACCTGTTGCCCTCTTCAGGGTATGTTTTATAACTTAGTTATTTTATTTCTCCAAATTACAATGATCCACAAAGTTAGTGTTTTAAATATTCAAAATATAGATATTCTGAAAGTCTAATAAAATGGTACATTATTATGGATTATTTTAAAATAAAAACTACATATTTAAAGTACAAAACATTTATTAGACACCTATGGACATCGGCACCTGGACTTTGTACATTTTAAAAATAAATAGTAAACATTTGAACACGGAAACATAAACAATAATATAAATAAACTGGGATGACAACGACTCTCGACGATGCGATGTACCTACAAACCTTGTTTTGTCCGACACATTATACTACATTAAGGTGTCAGTCTATTAAGCCATTATGTCTCTTGGCATAATCTTCAATTTACGAGAATTATTTAAGTGAACAAATGGCTTATTCAGAAATACGAGGGGTCAATAAAAGACAAGAACGGGTCAAATATAATCCGACTTGTACTTGGGAGAAATAAAAGATAAAAAGTTCTGAATTATTACGTTTCGGGCGATTTATATTGAATTTTTTTTTTCTTATGTGGAGCATCTGAACAAAAGATTTTCTTATTTATTTGGATTAAAACAGGGTGTCCCTAAAATATATTGGAATGTTGGCAAAGGATGCCAAAAATTAACAATCGGTAATAATAAAAAGTTTCTGTTTATGTTTTTGTTTCAAACTTTAGAAATTCTTGGAAACAAATTTTGGTGCAATGCAAAAAACAAAAAGTGTTCAGATAAACCACTGAAAGCAAAAACATATCTTTGTTCCTGTATTTTTATTTAAAAAAAACGGTTTATTATCTACAATTTTTATGTGAAAACGTTTAATGGAGCGTTCATTTTTCTTAAAGTAATCTTGCCATTGAAATAGAAAGATAATATTTTTAAAAAGATATTTAAAATATTATATACGAAGATGTGTTTGAAAGGCGCCATTTTACAATTTGCCAAAGTCTAAGTAAGGGACACACCTGGATATAATTTGATATACAATCTATAAATTCTCCTCATATGTATTTCTAATGCAGGGGAGTAATTTTACGAAAATGAATTTCAAATATCGTTGACATACAAGTACATTAATTAATACATTAAATTATCAAATGAATTTTCAGTTCACGTTTTGTATTTCTTCAGAATAATTTAAAACCTTCACTTTGCTGTCAATTTTCCTAGACACGTTTAAATGCTCCCGGCGCCTAAATACGCAAACAGCGACACTACAGTGAACGCAGCCATGGATCCCAAAGAGACCTTCGCGCTTGGAGCGCCGTTCCTGCATACCTTCCTCACGGCCGACGTGGAGAGGTCTCTTCTGTTGAGGAGATTGTGGATGCTGTGCACCACCTGCCTGCCGAGCTGCTGAGGCTCCCGGGAGAGGATGACGGAGAAGAGCTGGGATTCGGGCAGACGCTGGCAGAACGTCAGCACGAGATGGTCACCAACAGCTTTCATCACTTGGACAGTTCCGGCAAATTGGTTGTACTGGCGCTGCAGCATGGTTCCTGGAAAGATCATAATCCATTAGACGAAAAAAATACAATAAATATCAAAATCATATGTAGATATTTTCAAGAACGATGAAAGTAGACTGAATACAGTCGAAATGCGATCTCTCAGTGCGGGGAAACCATGTATGAAAGATTTTCGAAGGGTGAAATAAGGAAATAATGTAATTTCTTGAATGTTTTTCGCAGATACTTTGTGGCACATTTTATAAACTTTATAAAATAAAACAACTTTGTTTTAACCACTTTTTATTGGTACATTTTATCCAACCGGTTTCGACAAGAACCTTGTCATGATCAGGGTCTATGTACTAAATTCTAAAACATTGAAATACTCATGGTTAATTACCCCTGTACTTGGGAGAAATAAAATAATGTAAAGCTGAGATAATCATTCTCTATCAAATTAAGAAAGGTGTGTTGAGATGGTTTGGACATGTAGAACGAATGAGTGAGGAAATAACGGTAAAACTAATTTATGAGGCGATTGTACATAGCTCCAGTTGGAGATTCAGTAGCTTAGAAAGTGGTGTAAATGGGTGATGGCAAAATAATGAACGATTCTGTGCTGGAATCTAGTCACTGATCGCACTAGCCTTGCTGCCGTTGTGAGGCATGCTGGAGATCCGGAAGCTAGAGCGTGGTGTAAATGGGATGATAGCAAAAGAATGAAAAGTGCATCGGTGTGACAAATGAACGATTCTGTGCTGGAATCTAGTCACTGATCACACTAGCCTTGCTGCCGTTGTGAGGCATGCTGGGGATCCAGAAGCTAGATCGTGGTGTAAATGGGATGATAGCAAAATAATGGAAAGTGCATCGGTGCGACAAATGAACGATTCTGTGCTGGAATCTAGTCACTGATCACACTAGCCTTGCTGCCGTTGTGAGGCATGCTGGAGATCCAGAAGCTAGAGCGTGGTGTAAATGGGATGATAGCAAAATAATGGAAATTGCATCGGTGTAACAAATGAACGATTCTGTGCTGGAATCTAGTCACTGATCACACTAGCCTTGCTGCCGTTGTGAGGCATGCTGGAGATCTATGGTAGAGCTTGGTGAAATGGGATGATAACAAAATAATGAAAAGTGCATCGGTGTGACAAATGAACGATTCTGTGCTGGAATCTAGTCACTGTTCACACTAGCCTTGCTGACCGTTCTGCGGCCCGCTGGAGATCCAGAAGCCGCGCCGGCTGTTGTTGAACTTGAGCGAGTACTCGATGTTGTTGCCGGCCTCGTCCCAGTACAGGCGCAGGTGGCGATAGTCCCTCTCGCGGTAGTCGTGGCCGCTGTACGCGCCCGTGTTCCAGTTGTAGCCGTAGTCGCCCGGCCGCACGTAGCTGTCCGTGGTCATCTGGGTGGGATTATCAGCGGAATTATGTGGTGTGATGAGCGTGCTGCGCGCGCGACGACGCCCAATTAAACAAGGACGCTAGTCCTATTGCCAGCAAGTAGGATGGACTTAAGCGAGTATTAATAACACGGTATCGACTATTTATATATGTTTATTTAATTTATGAGAAACAGACAATACGACAGTCAATACTCATGTGTTCCAAATCAGCTCTGTAGAGTGATGTACAGTCTGTTCACAGTTATTTTACCTCTAGTTTTTATTTTTATTAAAAAAAAAAAAAAATATTTATTCTACCAAATAAATAATGACAATAAAAAAAAAACTAGAGGTAAAATAACTGTGAACAGACTGAAACACGGGTCTCTTGTGAATCACGAATAGTGAATAATGAAATAACCTCTTGGTCTAGGGTAGAGTATCCTTATATAGCTGTCGATAAGCAAAATGATTTATGTTTGTGGGAAACATCTCGAATGTGCACCATGCTCGAACATATTACGATATTAGAAGGATGAAATGACAGGTCCCTTGATAACTTCTAAGAACTGAATAAGTGGTAAGAGTAGTAGGGCCATTACAGTGGATATTTAGGTACCTACTCGATGAAAAGGTGACAAAAGAAGAACACGTATTGATTGGTATTGTTTATTGCGGGAAGTATCGCGAGAGTACAAAGCGTGGTAGCGGTTCCTGACGTCAGTTCATTCAATTGTTCGTTTAACCCATCCGCAAATCAGTTTTTTTTTAAATATGTATACAAATATACTAATTGAATGTATTCCCGAAAGCAAAAAAGCACCCGCCCGGAGGAGAGGTGATATGGTTTGTCAAACAATGACGCACGGGATTAAATTTCCAGAAAAAATACCGGCGTAATGTTATTTATTCACAATTGTGTTAAATGTACATATTGTACTTCTCCAAAATAAATAGCGTGACGCATTTATCTATGGATGATTTAAATCCATTACTAAAGTAACAGAGATTTGGAAAACATAAATAAATAAATAAAATAAAGGAAATATAATGTATTCATGGTGTATTTACAAACAAGTCAAGTGCGATTTTTTTATAATTTTGTACGAAAAGTGTAATTACCAAATAGCTACCCAAGTTACCAGAACGGGCATACTGTCCCCGACTGCCTTCGGGCTGAAAGCAAACATCCCTACAATCAATTTCAAATAATTTTTTTTCCAAATATAATCATGCCTTTTTTTAAATGTTACTTATTAGAAAATTTCCGGGTTTGGTATACGAATTTTTGACAGGTTGATAACCTTTATTTTACCAATTTGGATACAATAATCTGGTGCTTCTTTTCCTTTTTCAAATATGTTTACATTTTTAAAATTATTATTTGGCTGTTAGGTTTAGAAAAAAACAGCCAGTGATTGGTTATAGTAATCCGTATTCTAATGTGTATAAAAAGATAATGTGTATGGTATATTTTACTTTTTTTCAACTTAGTAACATGGCTTTTCAACTCTAAACAGAGTTCCTATATTAATCGTTCATTAAAATTTGTTAACGGGGATTTTTATATGTTCTACTCGTCATTATCAGCGCTGAGATCGCCTACACTGTAACTCGAAATTGATAATCGTGGTGGTTTCTAGTTTCATAGAATTTGTCTTGGACTTGAGCTTTGATCTTTCCCTTTCCCCCATTTCCTCCCTCCCGTCCTTCTTTCAGGTATTTTCACAAATTAACAGTTGCGGAATTTTGTAACTGGAATATTACAAGTACTTTGTGTAACTCGGTTATGTGAAAGACTTGATCAATGTAACTATTTTGTAAAATTCCCAAAAAAAAAAAAAACACGTTATTTAAATTTATAAATCTTTATATAAATAAAATACTCCTTTCAAATCTTTGTCATATCAGTGATAATAAAATTAATCCAATTTAAATCTGTCAAAAAAAAGTACTTACGTACGACCAAAAACCAGGCTACCTACATATAATGTAATGTTTATTAACGTAATTTATGTAAACATGCCTTCGCAATACAACACAATATTGGCAATATAATCTATGCTTTATTTAATTTGTCGTTGAGTTATAATTTGCACAAATACTGATTAAGTATAAGGTAGATGAAAGTACCTACTCCAAATTGCGATAACATTGGGCACCTTGTTACGCAGATTGCCTCTAAGTAGGTGTCACGTGATTTTCAATTCTTTAATTTTTTTCATTTAAATTTGACATTTTTGCGAATTCCATTTGTTTCAGACTTACGAAAATTCGCAGTTCCGTCAATGCTATGAATCGTGAAAATAAATTTAAATTCTAGGAATTAGGAAAAATATAATATACTATTGCATGCTATTCAGATATGTTTTGAAAATATCAAAATGGTGTCGGATGGTGATATTTAAGTATCACAATAGGTAACGAAAAATAAAATACATCCTTACATCTATCTACATTACGACATGCACATATAATAATAAACGTAAATACATAATATATTTAATTATGTTTATATGTTGTAGGAAACATTAGTAACCATATGAACTGTAACAAAGCATTTACTTTATCAAAATATTTTGAGTGTATCCAAATCTTTGTTAGCAAAAAAAAAAACAATTCTGAGAATATTTTATGAATAATTCAACATCTGAAGAAGTTTATTAAAATTATCGTATGAAAGTTTGAGCATGTATTTACGAGCTTTCATTGCCTGGTTTGAGTGATCACTACGCACAGTAATATTCACTATTCTACCCAACTACAACCGTATTACTCAAGTGATAACATACCGTTTTTGTCATATAGGTGACATCCATGATTGATAAATTAAGTTTTCTGCTAACTACTAAAATTGACAAAGATGTCGCCTATCAAGTTTGTTCTAAAAATCAATGTGAATTGTCACTTGCAACATAGCACATAAAAAACTTATGATTTCACCTTGTACATAATAAGTAAGATAAACAATAAATGCAACTCCCATTCAAAATAAACATATACTACAACTTGATAAAGAAATTTGAGTAATACGGTTGTCAATAATGGGTAAAATGGTGAATGTTACACATTGTATAAAGTGATCGCTTCGACCAGCCACGGTCGTAAGCCTTGTAAATGGTCAGACTTCCATATTCTCATTTTAAAACACTTCAATAAATACTTAAATAATATAAAAGATACGTAACACTGAATTACGTAAGTCGGGGTATTACTTTGATTTTTTTGTTGGTATGTGTCTTACAATTTTTATTTAACATTTAATTTAGTGGTATGTTTTGTTATTATTTAAAAAATAAATAGTGTAATGATTTTCATACCTCGTACGATGTTTCCGAAAGATGAATAACAGGGCAGGTATCATACACTATAACACCGTCTTCTTCTCTTAAATGTGGTATTATTTCAACCCCGTACCACATCCCCATAATCTGACCCAAGTCCAGGGTGTTTTGTGGCTTCAGATCGGTGCAAAAGGGTTGTTCATAGCCAGTCGCGATCACTTTGTGTAGTAACAAACCAAACACCACAAAAACGAAACTGAACCACTGGCGATACATTATTACTTTAATAAGAAAAGACACTCAAATCCTGTATGACACTTTTTAATAAATTTCTATCAGTGTTGATATTTCACTGAAAAAAGATACTTATGTTTCACTATTCTTAAATAATTAGTATAAAATGTGACGCGTCAACACATGGTTACAAAATAAAAATGTAAAAGGTGCAAAGACATCTTTATTAGTTAATTGAGTGTAGAAAGTGTACTGGTGTAATGTAGTTTTTATTGCTCAAGTAATTAATGTTAATTACATGACGGTAATGTAATCAGGTGATCAGTCTTACGATTCAGATGCGAGTCTAGGGTAGCTTATTAAATAATTATACTAAACAATTGGCAGATAAAAAAATAGGATCAAAGTAAGGCTTTCGTAGAAGATGGTGTCTTACTAAAATGTTTTAACAAAATAAAAGAATTCTAAAAAAAAAACATTTCAATAATTTTATATTAAAAACAATAATATTATACCCTTTTCCAATCCCCACTGAACCACATATTGATTTCTATTTTCAAATACAACCCTCTAAGACTTACCTAAAAATACTGTTTTAATTTAAATATTTGTGGAAATCATAAGTAAACGAAATGTTTATTTCATTGAAAAAGTTGAATGTAAGATACCCTGGACTAACACCTTAAGTGCATGACTTGATTACGAGAACACTGAATCAATAACATGAAGTGCCCTATACACCACTGGGTGTGTATAAGTAAAAGAGGGAGTAAAGTTGTGAAACTACAAATATATAAAAAAAAATACGCGAATTCACCAAATTTTAGGTGGTATTGGGACGAAGAAAGAAAACAGTGGGTTATTTATAATATAAATTAGAAAATACATAATCATGTCAACAATAAATATTATTTATCACTGTGTTTTTATGCTAAGTAGTATAATTTATAACTAACATTGAATTCGTGTTCACTGAATAACAGATATAGCACTAATGAATGAATAGTCCGGAGATGTGGGGTTTTATCCACACTATTCTATTAGTCACTTCTGTTAGCCCACACTATATTTAGTTCAGAGTCGATTTAGGGTTCCGAATTGCCACACAGAAATTAAGTCATTGATAATCTTTACAAAAATTAGTCGCAGTTTTGTTTATTTTTAAAATTCATTCGGTATTTTTTACACAAGAAACGGTGAAAAAGGGAATGATGATTTGATGACTGATCACTTTTCAAATATTAAATTTTTTATCAAACATAACTATTTGAAAAAACGTATCTTAAAAAAGTAGATTAAAAACGTTTTTTCTAAAACTGACAGGTAGGTATAAACAATAATAACCACTTTATATAAAGCTCAATTTTCAAGGGCGCTTCGCCATGATAAAATTTTCATGAATAGAAAATATCATTTACGAATTTAAAGCATTTTCTTGCTCGTTGAGTATTTAAAAATTTACATTTATTCGCGGAAAGACCGATTCTATACATGCCATTAATTAAGTATAGTGCCGAGTAACTACTAGCTCGTATTATAAGTAGTTCTTTAAAGTATGTACCTACATGATTTTTTAAATATAAATATTCAGATATTTTCGACAATCAGAAATTTACAAAAAAAATCTTTAAAATTTCTACATATTCAGATGGCAGTAGATTTTTTCGAATTCAAAATAGTCAAATAAATCAACATATTTTTATTTTATATTTATAATTTATGTAATTTTTGTTCCTACCTCGCAAAAAAATGTATTTTAATATTCACTTATTTCGTAAAAATCATTCCCTTCGTATAAAAATACATGCTTCGTCTCTGCCAAGGGATCTTAATTGTGAAATAAAGCATAAAAATTAACCAAAAATTTACAAAATTTATTCATTAAGTAAAGTGATTTTCTATTCTTAATTTGACAAGGATCTCGTAGTCATACTTGATATTAACAAGCAGCTACAAAACGGCCTCAAAACATTGCATTTTCTTATGAATATCCCCAAAAATGCGAGAGACCCGAAATGCCTTTAATTACATAACGTAAGTCGGGGTACACAATCTTTGGTCGGGGTGTTGTAGAACTTTATGTGCCTACCTAGGTAAATCTATTTTTGACAGTAGGTAGGAACTGGTAGGATCTTTTATGATGTAATAATCCGGTTAATACAATGATTATCGTAAATTATCGTCCGTGCGTTAATTTAAATAGGAGATAAGTACTCATTGCGGTCATTAATGGATAAATTTGAATATTTTTCTCATCAATTAGGGACCTAACTGCCGGCTGTCAGCTGTCAAGTTAAACGTTAAAGAAATGCAACGTGGAATTACGAGTATTGTTGCTCTTAGGAATAATAACACGGAAGCTGTGGGAGATCTTCTGTCCCTAACGATCAAACTGTTAGAGGAGAACTCGAATAATTTCGCCAGTGCTTAAAAAAAGTAGATTTAAATGTTAAATATAGGGTTGCCAGATCTCAGAAAACAAAAAGCGTGGCATTGTGCTTAGTGGAAAAGGAGGGGAGGGCTCGCTGCTATTGTTTTTTCCGAAAAAAAAAACAAGGTATTAAAGTTAATTTGCGTTACGCTTTATTACGTCGTTATATGTCCCTACCTGCTAAAAGTCAGCAACAAACTAATACTAATAATACGATATAACCTAGAAATAAAATAAAATAAATCCAACTTTATTCGATGGCAAACAAGGGAAAAAATGTGCATATTCCATGAATCGCCGAGCATCTCGAATGCATATCGAATCTGAGGCGCATGATTGGTCACCTTACCTTCATATAATTAATGATCCAATGCCGTTCCCTATACAGCTTGGGTGTGGATCACAGACTAACTAATTTATAAAGTGTGGATAGGAAACAGAAGAATAATAATAATAAGAATGTGTAAAATAATACAGTAGAACTCCGGAAAGCAGAACCCCAGAAATCTGAAATCCATGGAAATCTAAACAAAATTTTGAAGAAAAACATTTTTAAAACACGCAAAGACTGAAGAACACATTTATTCCTAATTTTGTTTGAAAATGATTGAAAAGTTTATAAAGCGTGCAATATGTACTTGCTAATTAATTACTGTAATATTAGATTTAAATGTAAAAAGTGAAACGTAACAGGCGTGTACAACATAACTACTGTAGTGTAAACTACTATGTATGTACTGTTTTACAAATTTCTTAACTAATCCGAACTTTTTCCTAATCCGAACAGGCCGCAATCCCAAATAGTTCTGATTGCCGGGGTTCTAGAGTATATAAAATAAAATAAAAATTGTATTTAGTAAGTTAAAATGATTTTTGTTGTTAGATTATTTGAACATCCCTCGCACAGGCAGACTTTGTAAATTTCCATGTCGCTTATTACGGCATTAATTAAGTAAGGTGGGTACGATGGGTGCT
The DNA here is from genome assembly GCF_059751285.1 of Brachycentrus maculatus. Taxonomy (NCBI): domain Eukaryota; kingdom Metazoa; phylum Arthropoda; class Insecta; order Trichoptera; family Brachycentridae; genus Brachycentrus; species Brachycentrus maculatus. Next base: position 733,875 of record NW_028281135.1, read on the forward strand.
CAATTGGTAACTGAATTAAGGTGATCAGTCGAGAGATGTTATTCCTGAGCCGCTAGCCGGGGTGACTCACTACACTAACTCTTCCAAATAATGGGGGTCAGGAGGTTACATCATTATTTTTGTGTGAAAATGGAAGCAGTTGGTAGCTAAATGCACTAGGACTTCATACCACCTGCGTGGGTTTACTTACCATCAGGAAGTTTCAATCTAAAAACTGTATGGATGTTGATTTATTTATTTATTGGATAATTTACAATATACAGCAATTTTAACATTTAACCACTCTACTCTCGGGTTATTTTCCGAGAAAAATGGAAAAAATCACATTTTTTCTACAGAATTATGAAAGCGATGTTTGTTGTATTCATACCTGACAAAATTTTGTCATAATAGGTGCATTTAGGATGGATTTACATAGGTATATGGGATATGTATCGCGTCCCATCTTTTTTTTGTTGTTGCTTTGATTTGACTTCAATCTGAATTTCAACTAAACTAAAAAGTGTCCCATCATAAATGATGTGTCTTTCATTTTGATGATGAAAAGAAATGGATGATTGGCAAACATTTGTACCCTCGGAGTAGGAAATTCTTCATCACCTGTAAGAAAAAAATTACATCCGTTTTGATAATATGATAGAGAATATAGTTTTGTTTCTGTATTTTTATTTTTTTTTATTGGAAAACCAACATAATATTTTACGAAAATAACAAAGTAAAATAATTTAAAAAATAATAATATTCCAATTAGAGGTTTTGACTAAAGTAATCTAAAAATAAAATAATAAAAAAACTGTCACGTACCTACATAAAAGTATAACTACATAAATAAACTTACATTACATGTTTTTATCAAGTAATAGAAATTTTCTATATTAACTGGTCAAATAGACATCAATAATATTTCTCTTAAACATATTAAAAGAAACATTATTGATGTTTATTTCATTAAGCATTACATTACACATATAATAATAATAATAATAAACCCTTATCCGCACCCCAATGGTGCATAGGGCACTGCGTCATAAACGCAGTGTTATCTTGATCGTTCACACATGAAGGAAAGGTGATCAGCCCTCCGCTTCAGGTACCAGTCCAGGGTAATATTGAATAAATATTAGAGTGAAAAAATCACTTATATTTATTTTACCCCCCTTGGGAATCGAAACCGGGACCTTCAGAACGGTAGCCGAGCGTGCTGACCATTACACTACGGAGGCGGACACATATCGCTCACTCCTTTCAAGAACGTCATAAATCAAAAATCGTCAATTTTGAGTTGTGCATGTTTTCGGAATGCCCAGAAAATGTACTATATCCTAGCAAAAGAGGCATATTTTTAACTTAATATTTACCCGCTTCAGGGCAGAAAATGTTCTTTTTGCATTTTGAAGAAAAGGTATTGTTTAATTATTTTTTTAAATATACTAAATATTTTTCAAATGGAGAAAAAACCTTCAAGTTTTACCTAAAAAGATCTGTTGCACGGTGAAAAGTTCAATAAGTGGCTTGATATTTATTTTTAATACATTGTATTATATTTTTAAACTTTAAAAACGTTCTCCTGAAAAATCAAGTTTTTTGATTTATGACGTTCTTGAAAGGAGTGAGCGATATATGTATATACAAAAAATGTTTGAATGCTAATTATAAATTAGGAGATAAATCTATTTTTTTGTACTTTTAGATTTGGACATCGAAATATTATTAGTAACAAAAATAATGTTTGTTTTGTCAGAATAAAAAATCAAATAATGTGAAAAAATAAACATGAATCAGTGTGGTATGATCTGATATGATGAACACATCCAAAACTAAGTTAGTATAAATATGTAGTTTTGATAATTTCTATTCCAAAATGCAACACCAAGCAATTTCAGCAAAACTTCAAATATTTGGCAATCAAACATTTCAATAAACTCCCTAAAGAAATAAAAAAAATAGATGATATAAAAATCCTTAAGAAAAAAATTAAAGCTCTATACATTTAAATCTTTAAAAAAAATATATAAAAAAAAACTATTATATCTTTTATTATATAACATTAAACCACGAGTGTTAGTCCCTTTCCAAGCACAAGAGCACAGACTCTTTTATGGAGAGGCACAGCGAATCGAAATATAAAAGTTCTCCAAATGTATAAATGATTCAAATGTTATTATGTTATAAATAAAAATGTAAATATATTAAATGAATAAAAAAAATAAAATAAAAAAATAACTTCACAGTTAAAACTTCTCCCAAATATTGCAACTGTTGTGTAAGACGGACGTAAAATAAAGAAATCTTTGCTTGACCTGTATCCTTGAATGCCCCTCTGCCTGCATCAGCCCATAGTTTAATCCTCTGAATTGCATTTGTGATATAAACATCTTCTCCGACGACCATACCATCTAACTGTGCATGTTTAGCAAATATTTTTTTGATCCCCATCTAAACATTTAAAAAAGTTTATGGGAATATGTTTATTCTTCTTCTAATCGAGTTATCTTGATTGCTTAATACACAAAGGAAATGTGATCAGCCTTGCGCTTCAGGTACCAGTCAAGGGTGATATTAAATAAATATAAGAGACTGAAAAATCACTAATATTTATTATGACACTCTTGGGGATTGAACCCGAGACCTCCAGGGTAGCCTAGCAAGCTTACCACTACATTATGGAGGCAGATTTATACATTCCTTCACTCCTTTCCTCTTGTAACCCTTATCCTGCACCCAATGGTGCATAGGGCACTGAAACATATCAACAACAGTGTTATGTTGAACGTTAATTACATGAAGGCAAGGTGATTGGTCCTGCGCTTCATGTACCAGTCCAGGGTGATTAAATAAATATAACATGTGAAAATCACAATTTATATTTATTTAATATCAATGACCACCCTAGGAATCTAACCTGGGACCCTCAGTTGGGTTGACTAACGTGCTTACCACTTAACTACAGAAGTGGACAATAATCGAATACCAAACCCATAGAAAATAAGTTTACCAAATATTTAAAAATAATATTGTTACATTAATTTTCCTCCGCGGTGTAATAATTAGCGTGTTTAGCTGCCATGCTGGAGGTCCCGGGTTCAATTCACAAGGGGAGGGGGTGAAAATAAATATTTGTGAATTCACACTCTAATATTTATTTAATATTACCCTGGACTAGTCCCTGAAGCGCAGGAGCGATCACCTTGCCTTCATGTAAAATAACAATCAAAATAACACAGCGTCAATACGATGCAGTGCCCTATGCACCATTGGGTGCAGATACATTTTTACTTATTTGTAGTAAATTACAGATTATCATTTTTAATTGATTACATTTTAAATTTGTTGCCGACGGATGTTAGAGGTCAAAATAAAATATGGAACAAAGGCAAAATAAAGGAATGGGTAAATGATCAAGAGTTAATTTTATGAAAATTATAAAATGTTTATATTCTTAATTTTTTTCTCTTTTTTGTGTCTATATCTAGGTTAAAATCGTTAAAAATAATAAAAAATGTATTGAAAAATAACTCCACCGACAAGACACACAAGGTGGCTTGGTGAGTCTCTGCAAAAAAAAGATGTTCTAAATATGTATAAATTGTGTTTTAAATAAATGTTTACAAATAAAAATTTAAAAAATAAATAAAAATCACAAATTTATTAATACGGGCCAACAATTCTTTAATGACAAACCATTTCTAATTTTCTTGGCAGAAGAACGGACATTTCCAGAGAATATCTTGGAAGACTTATAGCCACAGGAGTCGGTGTCATAAATGTGTCAACATATTTCAGGATGTCAGTATGGTTCATGACTTTTTCTTCCATACTTAACAGGTTTTCTATCTTTGTAGGTAAGAAGACAATCATAGATATTCCTTGAGTGACGTAAGGAATGTCCACCACCTTTAAATATAGCATTTAATTTTTATATTTTTATTTTTATTTATTTAGAAATTTAACAGAACATTGACATAAATACATTAACAATAATAAATTTCAAATAAAACAGGTAATTGTAACATTCCAATTACAAAATTTCACAAATGTTAAATGAGTTAAAAGTAAACAGCAATAATAAAATATAGCAAAAGTTAAGAAGATTAATATGCAAACTTAATTTAGAGCTAAAGTAAAAATAATAATAAAAAACAGTTATAAGATGTACAAGCTGAGAAGAGCAATAAAGTAAAAATAAGTGCCAAGTAATAAGTAAAAAAAAACAGTAAACACATAAAACGGAAAACATATGTAACAGATACGTAGCCATTCATATATTGATTCGTAATATCAATATACTGATACGTAGCATCAATACATATGCATTGAATAATTTTGTTATAAATTCATAATACCTAACAGCTGTGCAAATAGTTTATTTAAGTGTTCTTTTTTCAGTACGCTCAATCTGGGAAACTTTGATTGTAAAAAAAAGTGATTGCATTTGTTTTATCATAAAATATATATAGTCAAAATATTTACTTTTGTTAAGGGTTGAGAGGGAGTTTTGTGAATTCTAAATCACACATTTATAAAATTTTGTCAACAATGAGTACAAATATTTGTTCACAAATGATGGATTTTGTTCATCTTATGAGTAATTTATATAAATTCCGAACATAGATGAAGAAGTTTGTTGAGATAGGAATATGGAAGACTAGCCTGCTCACTGATTTCAACCATAGATGTCGTTAATTAAGTTTATTTTTAATAAAATGTGTCTTATTTGCAACAAAAGTATATATAACTCCTTGATATTTGAGTAATGTGGTTGTCAATCATGGGTAGAATGATGAATGTTACAAAATGATGACTTATAGGATAGAATACTAAGGACAGGGGAGATACATATGAAAATATGTCACACTCAGAACAATAAATTCATATTCCAATTGGTGGGAATCGAACCAACAAAGTTAGTTTCGTAGTCGAACGTCTATTCAACTACCCCACATCAAATGCCAATCCAGCCGATAAGAGATCATAATTTCTATAAATGCCCAGACTTCAATGTCCATCTTAATAGACTTCTTTTTCTATGTTGAGATATTAACACATTTCGGATGGGTGTTTTTTTAGCCCTGTGGACCGCTGGCTGATTGATGGGATTTGATAATTGTGTATATTAGTTAAGACCTTAAGAAAAAGATAGGTACATAATATTCATATAAAAACATTAAACAATTCCTTCTTTTCTGATTTTGAAATGTGGCTGGCACAGAAGGTAAAAATACCCTTCCCATCCTTAAGCATCAATCGACCGAACGGGTAGAAATACCTTTACCGTCCTTAGTGTGTTAATAAAATTATGACACTATTTTACATTTTTTTTTAGTTTCTTCTATAAGAAATGAGTATTTGTATAATAAAATAACAAAAGAGCAAAAATAATAAAGATAGAGTAAAATAATTAATACTTACTTCAGCATCTAGTTCTGGAATGTACGCATATGGCATTATCCCATTGATTCTATACATTTTAACTTCTTTCTTCTCCCCGTTTGTATTTTGAACAAAGTGATAAGTACCATTCAAAACTGTCGGGGGATAGAACCATCTATTCTTGAAGTAAATACTGCTCACAAGTATTATCGACGTTCCTAAGGGATCCAAATCACTATCATCGAAAATTTCCTTCATTTTTCTTTTCGTTCTCTGAGCAACCTTAAATAATGTTTGTAAATTTTAACACTATCACATATGGTAGGGAAATAGGCGAGCTTCTGACCTCGGGCCATTTAAAAAAATATATTATTACGTATTTTGTATATTTTTGGATTTTCATAGATCACATAAAGGTAATATGTTTTAAGTTTAAGGTAAATGAAAACATATGGTTCATTGATGTTTTGAAAAATGAAACATCAGTAAATGGCATAAACAGTGCTTTGCGCAGGTGTCGGAACTCACACCTTATAAATCTTTTCAGTTCAGTATTGAGTTCCTAACATAAATTTAATTTATTTTATTTAAAGTAAAAGTATATAGTAAAAACAAATTTACAAAAAGGTTTTTAAGTTCTATTAGTCAGTTCCAACTGTATATCCAACTATATCCAACTTCCGAGAATTTAGGTAATATAGATGTTCAATAATAAGCAGGATGGTAAATGTTACAGTGAAAGTGATCACTTAAGGCAAGTAATGACAAGTCATAAACCTTCTGAATGTCTAGATTTCCATATTCTCTTAGTATAAAAAGATGAATACGCTAATTTATACAATGCCATTTTTATGAAATATTGACTCAAGGGTTCTTTACATTTTTCTTTTTTACTATATCTTATGTTATGGAAAGAAGGGGAAGAGGCCTATATCCAGCCGTGGAGGACAGAGGGCTTATGAAGAAGATGTTATGTACTATAAACAGACTTAATTATAATATAAATGTAAGATCTAAATCTACATGTAATTATTTTTTTTATTTATTCTCTTTCTGTTTTTAATAATAGATTAAAATAATTATTGATGGTTTTTAATTAAGGATAAGATGTAAAATTTACCTTCAAATTTAATATCTTCCTGGAAGCTGTAACATTGCTAAAATCAACATTGTCTATTGTCATATTAAATTTTTCTGTTGCCACATTCTTGAAGTAATCCGTTACATTTAAGTCTTCTCTAACAAACAACATATTGATAATTTCCAGTTTCAGATTTTCATCTTCGTGTGCAATTGTTTCCATATAGTTTTGTAGTAATTGTTCTTTTTTCTATAGTTAAAAATAAAGCATAATTAAAATGTAACTTTGTTTTAAAATCACTTTAATACTTTAGTATTAATCAGTCTCGATAAAGAAGCGGTTAGCTTCAAAACCGGTAGAAATTATAATTAAGTTATAAAAAAATATTTATAGTGATTTTAAAACAAAGTTATATTTAAAAAAAAAAATGGAAAAATAATAAAGTTAGTGCTTCAAATATAGATTATAAAATAAAGCAATTGTAATCATGTAGCATTATTTTATTCGAACTAATAAATTTATATAAGTATCACTCCTTTCAACAACGTCATATATTATATTATATTATATAAAAGTATTGTTTAATTATTTTTTTACAATAAACTAGTAATTTTTCAAATGGAGAAAAAACATTCAGGTTTTACCTAAAAAAATCTGTTGCACAGAAAAAAGTTTAATAAGTGACTTGATATTTATTTTTAATATATTTTATTATATTTTGAAACTTTAAAAACGATCTCCTGAAAAACCAGGTTTTTGGATATTTGATGTTGTTGAAAGGAGTGAGCGATATATTAATTACTTTATTGACCGTTATGAAAAATCAATTATTCATTTGATTCATGACATACTATACAGAGAAAAGATACCTTATTTTTTATATGAAGGAACATTCCATCATTAAGTTCTCGCAAAGTCCTCCCTGAAGTTCCGAGTGAGATGGTCAGCAGAAGTAGCTCTAACAAGAGAGGTGATACTACGAAACTAAGAGTATCCTTTCCTAAAAAGGCTCTTGCCTTTGTGGAAACATCCTGTGAGGATGCCTATAAAAAGAATGCATAATTGCATTGAGTAGAAAAAGGTGTTAGGAAAAATATATTCTGCCACGCAATCACTAAATAAGAGTAGGTAATATATAACACGTTACAGGCATTTCGGAGAGGTATGCAGATAGCTTTATATAACATATACGTAAGTGATAATAATGAAACTGACCAACACACTGCTTTTTCCTCAGGGGTAAGCAGAGAGAATAGAACGCCACACCAATCTGTCTTTGCACACAATCTTTGCCTCTTCCACATTCATAGATCTTCTCATATATACATACATATAACGTATACATATGGTATACAGAAAGTTATAATAATAAAACCAACTAATTAACCATCATGCCTTTTCCCCGCAGGGCTAGTCAGAGAATAGAACACCACACCAATCTGTCTTTGCACATAATCTTTACCTCTTCCACATTCATACATCTTCTCATACATACACGCCGATTATTCTGACTCCTGACCACTTTCAAGTATTTGAAATACTTGACAATAATAAATTTGTGATAAAGTGACAATAATTTACATCATACTAAAAAAATACCAGTTGTTTGTGGCATCACTCAATTGTGGGGTTGCTTTGCCAAAAAAGTGATAAAATTGAGATATTTTTTTGGATTTACATTCTTCTTCTTCTGAACCTTATCCGCACCCAATGCTACATTGGGCACATTATATCAATGTAATATTATCTTGAAAGTTAGTTATATAAAAGTAAGGTAAAATAATCGGCGGGTATGAATGAGGAAATATATTAATGTCGAAGAGGCAAAGAATGTTTGCAAAGACAGTGTATTCCCTCTATCTGCGGCGTGATGGTTAGTTAGTTCATATTCCTGCACTTCAGCTACCAGTCTAGGGTAATATGAAATAAATATTATAGAGATAATATATCTAATATTTATTTTTATCTCCCTGTCACTGGCGATTAAATTGACACTACTTAGATCTGATGTAGTGCTTAATGCACCATCAGAAAAAAAGCTCCCATCTAAGTAATTAACAAATCATTCAATTCAATTTTTCAATTTATTTTATTTATACATAATATACACATTACAAACTTAAATTTGAATTGTATACATTAAGAAAAATAGAAAATAAGCAAGAATACTATTGCTAAAGGTGTAGAAGAATCCAACTTCGGAAAACTGCTTCAGACACATGTAACAGATCAATATCCAATGAGATATTGTTCAACATAAGGGTATCATGAATGACTAAAAACCATATTGATATAACACAGAACTAAGTGGGTGTAATATATGTTGAAAATTAAAAAAATATAAAAAAATAAAACCCCTATCCGCACCCCAATGGTGCATAGGGCACTGCGTAATACAAACGAAGTGTTATCTTGATCGTTTACACATGAAGGAAAGGTGATCAGCCCTCCGCTTCAGGTACCAGTCCAGGGTAATATCGAATAAATAGTACAGTGAAAAAATCACTTATATTTATTTTACCCCCCCGGGGAATCGAACCCGGGACCTCCAGAACGGTAGCCGAGCATGCTGACCATTACACTACGGAGGCGAACAAAATTGTTGAACAATATGTTGAAAATTATAGGAATTAAATAACTCTAATCAAATGTGATTTTTTTCACTTTCTAGTGTTTTTATGATAAATTTCTTTAAAAAAATCTTCTAGGATCTTAAGGTGAAGAACGTTACATCCATATGAGAAAGGAAATGGAGCAGAAATTATTTATATTACCCATTAATATAAAAATAATTACCTTAAAAAATGGATTATTAAATTTCCCAACAGCATTTTGAAGTGTTTTCCATTTTGAATTATGTGTAAATTTACTTGGTTTTATGCAAAAAAGTAATAAAAGTATAACGTAAAGCCACTTTGAATAACCATATGTTAAAAAAAGCATTTTCAAATGAGTGTCGAGTTTGAATGTCAAACATTTTCTAATCAACAATCTGTTATCAGATGCAATGGTTCGTAAGAATGGTAATGAAATATTATTACGTATATAATCTTAATTGTTTTAAACAACCATGTTTGTATTATGTAAGCATTCAATGGAGAAAATTTACAGAAAAACTACCAATGAACACATTTTGACATCTCAATATAGACAAAGTGTATGGAATTCTGGGTATTTACAGGACTTATGACCTGTTAAAGGCTGATCCGCACCCCAATGGTGCATAGGGCACTGGATCATATAAACAGCGTTATCTTGATCGATAACATAAAAAGGAAAGGTGATCAGCCCTCCGCTTCAGGTACCAGTCCAGGGTAATTTTTAATAAAATATTAGAGTGAAAAAATCACTTATATTTATTTGACCCCCCCTTGGGAATCAATTATTTTACACACATATAACATTCACTCTTCTACCCATGATTGACAACCACACTGCTCCAATTTTTGGAACTCCTACATATAATTTCATGATGCTATATCTAAGAGTTCACAGAAGCCATCTATTGTTGGATTGAAACACCTGTTATTTAGCATAAACCCTTTTGTTTCGATGTTTGCAAGATCCGAACACTGGATTATTGTGGACAAGTATTTAGACACACACAAAATGTTGTTCCAATTCAAATTAAATTTATAGGTCAATTAGCACCGGAAGGGAAAGGTTAAAAAAGTGGTATTACACAAAGTGAACAATGGATGATAAAGAGTGTTTTAATTAAAAAACAAATAAAGTTGTTTTTTAAATCAATTTATTTACAAATTATTAAATTAGTTAAGTTATAATTCATGATTAAACTATTTGTCTATGAGCGTTCCTCTAACTCTCTTAGCTTCTGCTTCATGTGGTCCCGGTGTTCCTACAGGCCTCTTGTTCATTCCCTTCCTTTCCAATTGTTTCTCAATAATTCTGGCATTATTTGCATAGCTGTCAGCAACTTCTCTCTGAAAAAAAAACATAGATATTAAAACACTACTGACAACGCCATCGCTAGAAATCAATAAATGAAAAGTATAACGTAATCATATATTTTTCATTCTCTGAATGTTATTGGATATATTGACCGTCCATTTTATCAGTAGAATATCTCTAAATACATACGGTATCGAACAGATTAATTGAAACAATTTTTTACTTCATAATTTCAACACCCTCTAAAAAAATGTTTTGGGGGTGTTCCTCGTATTATGGACCAGGGCTGCTTCTCTCAGTGACTGAGATGATGAATAGCGAGAAGTATCACCCAATTCTACTGGAAAAGATTCTACCAGAGATACAAAAACGAAGGTCAAATGGTAATGGAATATTTCAGCAGGATTTAACCCCCTGCCACAAATCCAAAAAAATTATGAAATTATTCACACAAAAACAATAAACTGTGTTGGACTGGTCAAGAATTTTGCCAGACATAAACCTTATTGAAAATCTATTGGAAATCTGTAAGAATCGGCTCTCCAAAATTGATTGCACTACGGTGGAAATGCTCATTTTGTCCATACTTCAGGTATGATTTCGAGACGAAAAAATGGCATCCGCGTGCCAAAACCTTTTAGCATAATAGATGCCACGAAGAGTAAAATCTTTGATTGAGCCCAAACGAGATAATATTAAATATTAATTTGTGATATAAATAATAAACAAAACATTTTACAAAACTTTTTACGAAAATACAACAACAAAAAGTTTTGTTTCAATTAATCTGTTCGATACTGTACTTGTTTTGAGACTATTCTAGTGGTAATATGAATATTATTTATCATATCAGATACTGGATTATTCACCCTATGGATGAAATATTGTTCCTCTTTATATGAAAGAAGATAGAAGTCTGAGCATCTGATGTTTCATATCAAGTTGAAATACCTATAATATTGACATCTCATCCATAGGGTGAATAATCCAGTGTCTGCTATATATTTATATTTATATTGTTAATGATCAACTGGTCAAAATAGAAGTCTCCTAAAAAATATATGTGAACTAATTCGGAATGAATTTGCTGTATTGGGGACCTCAAAATTACATATCGCTCACTCCTTTCAACAATGACATATCGCTCACTCCTTTCAAGAACGTCATAAATCAAAAATCGTCAATTTTCAGTTGTGAATGTTTTCGGAATGCCCAGAAAATGTACTATATCCCAGCAAAAGCGGCATATTTTTAACTCAATATTTACCCGCTACAGGGCAGAAAGTGATATTTTTTCATTTTGAAGAAAATGTATTGTTTAATTATTTTTTTAATTAAATTAAATATTTTTCAAATGGAGAAAAAACCTTCAGGTTTAACCTAAAAATATCTGTTGCACAGTAAAAAGTTCAATAAGTGGCTTGATATTTATTTTTAATACATTGTTTTATTTTTTTAAACTTTAAAAACGTTCTCCTGAAAAATCATGTTTTTTGATTTATGGCGTTCTTGAAAGGAGTGAGCGATATATCAAAAATTGTCAATTTCCATTTGTGCATGTTTTCGGAATGCCCAGAAAATGTACTATATCCCAGCAAAAGCGGCAAATTTTCAAACTTATTATTTACCCGCTACAGGGCAGAAAGTGTTGTTTTTGCATTTTGAAGATAAGGTATTGTATAAGAATTTTTTTAAATATACTAAATATCTTTCAAATGGAGAAAAAACCTTCAGGTTTTACCAAAAAGATCTGTTGCACAGTAAAAAGTTTGATAAGTGGCTTGATATTTATTTTTTATACATTTTATTATATTCTTAAACTTTAAAAACGATCTTCTAAAAAATCAAGATTTTTTATATATTTAGGACGTTGTTGAAAGGAGTGAGCGATATGTATTAAGCGTGAGAGTTGTTTTAAGCACCATAAGATGTATAAAACTTACCGCCTCTATTTCGTCTTCTTCTTCATCTATGGTGGACACGGTGACAGAGCTGAATTTGCCCATGTTCTTGGTGTGCTTAGTGACCATGATCTTTTTGGGTTGAGCTACGGCCACCTGTCTGTAGATGTCCGTCAGGGGACCTTCACCAGATGATTTGATTAAAGAGCCTGGATAAAAATAAAACATGAGAAGGGTAAAATGGTCTTCTTCTTCATCTTGTTGTAGGCCTTATGGCCTGTTTTTAATAGGGATTAGCCTCCTGTGAGGTCGATTCCCAACTATCGGCCCATCTCTTTGGTGGTCTGCCCGGGAGTCATCTACCATTGCCGACATAAGCCGTTGCCGGTCCCAAGCCCGGAGGAGGGTTGGTGTGCAAGGTTAGCAGCCTACATGCCTTAAAAAAGATTCAATGCTCACAGCAAAGAGAACTTAGCCTCGGTAAAACGGTATGAAATAAAAATAAAGACGGAAATCTATTGGGTTTATGTTCTATAAGTGTATCTTACTCCCTAAGGTGGAGACTGACCGGAACATTTCGTCGTAACGTAACACGTTACGATGCGAGCATTCAGGCAGTCAGTACAGCGAGCCGAGCGCTCTATCCGTAGTTTTGGATGCTCGCTGATGCTCGCCGCGGGCGATGTTACGACGTTATGTTACGACGAAATGCTCCGGTCAGTCTCCACCTTTACTGAAATATATCCAGCCTCTCATCCACTTTGAATAAATGATTAAACATTTATTCAAAGTTTTGATCAAATACTTGTTCATAAATCTGGATTATCTCCACTCAGGAGTTATTTTTAACATTTTTGACATTTCAATATAGATGAAGAAGAATATGGAAGTCTGGGCATTTACAGGGCTTACGACCGTCATAGTCTTGGAAACCAAGGCAATGATGGTCGCAATCCCTATACATGCCAAGACATCCATATCATCTACACGATTGTGTGAAAAAGATTAAACATCTGTTGAATTCTTGGTAAGGGTTAGAGGGATCAAATTTGATATGAAAATTGGCAAAAAAAATGGTTGACAGCGCTAGAGTTATAAGCCAGTCACAAAAGTCTTTCCTTCAGATGACAAAGTTTGCCCATGCTCTCTGTTAACACATTGTTTTCAGGGCGGCTTTTTCATCAACCCCGACCATAATTATACTCCGATAGTCTACCTTCTGACCCTCAGTATACTAATCACAAGTAACCACAAACTCAATTTCGATTTATACAATGTTTTCTGGCGTCTGTCACGCTATACCAAAAGTAAGCAAATAGAACGCTTATAAGCGTCTCTCGCTCTCTACCAACAGTATGTAAAATACACTTTTAACCTGTTAACCGGGCGGGACGCATAAATACGTCAAACGTAAACAATATCGCGTACGGGTAGGACATATGAATACGTCCTTGAAATATATGTTTATTATATTATATATATGGACGTATATTTTTCGAACAACAAAGGTTTTAGTCATCCATACATGTCTCGACATGAATTTAAGACACGGAGTGAATCAGTATTCGCCCGTTACAAGTTGCGTAATTGGACAGCGGACCGCCCGGTTAACAGGTTAAGCATTTCCCGCAAACAATGAGTCAAAAGAGAGGATCAAAATTAATTAGTATGACAAAGTTTGCCCATACTCTCTGTTAGGAGAGAGGTTAACCTTACCTTTGATGATGAAGTTGATATTGCTGGACGTGTCATGTTTGTAGTATATTGGCAGACTGCACTTCTTGCACTTCAGTCTGAACTGACGCTCTATGCCTTCGGGCCACTTCAAGTAAACCGGTTCATCCTCGTCGCATGTGATCTTGTGCGCATGTTTTGCTCCGTCTATGACCCTGGCGCCATCTTTTTTTCTCAACGGCAACTTTTCTATAGCGCAGTCTGGAATTAAAAAAGAAGTACCATCATTAACCCTTTGCACTCGAGACTTTTTTATGTATGACATACCAGTAACTCGAGCGTACTTTTTTGCAAATTTGACAAAAATAGTTGAGTTTAGAAAAAATTATTAAAAAATCTGGAAATGGGTATCACGCAAATTGACAATAAAACCAAATGATAAGTGTGGTGGACAAAAATGGTTTATTTAAGAAAAAGACAATTGGTTACTATTTTACAATTTTATTGTCTTTCAATGTATGGTATCTAACAAAACAATCGCCCAAATACATCCTAGGCTGCCCAGGACAACTCTCATGCCTTTGCCAATTTTTGTCCCTCCGAGAGCAAACCACACAGTCTCTTTTTGATCTTATACGCAAAACATGTAGTTTGCCATCCAGGCGGACCTCAGTTGAAGAAGTAGACGGCCTACTTGATATCTGCCGAAAGTCCCTACAAACTGATCTACTGAAGTTTTCACAAACTTTGCTAGTGACTCAATGCTAGCAAGGACCTTAAGCAACTGGCGGGACAGAATTGTACCTGCGTTAGTACGTATCCCGGCCTTTTATTATTTAGACAACGGTACATAGTGGCGACATATCGCCCACTCCTTTCAAGAACGTCATAAATCAAAAATTGACAATTTTCAGTTGTGCGTGTTTTCGTAATGCCCAGAAAATGTACTATATCCCAGCAAAAGAGGCATATTCTTAACTTAATATTTACCCTCTACAGGGCAGAAAGTGTTGTTTTTGCATTTTGAGAAAAATGTATTGTTTATTTATTTTTTTTAAATATACTAAATATTTTTCAAATGCAGAAAAAATCTTCAGGTTTTACCTAAAAAGATCTATTGCACAGTAAAAAGTTCAATAAGTGGCTTGATATTTATTTTTCATACATTGTGTTATATTTTTAAACTTTAAAAACGTTCCCCTGAAAAATCAAGTTTTTTGATTTATGACGTTCTTGAAAGGAGTGAGCGATATAGTCGCCAACCGATTTACTGGACAATTTACCATGTCGACATATTGTCCCCATTTGAGTGCAAAGGGTTAACACATTTCAGACGGGTATTTTTTACGCCTGCGGCAAATTAGTTTATGAATATGTGCAATGAAATGCTTAATGAAATAGACATCAATAATGTTTCTTTGAATACGTTTAAAAGAAATATTGTTGATGTCTATTTGACCAGTTGATAAAGAAATGTTCTATATACTTATACTTTTAGGTGGAAACCTATAATTGAAATTGTTTTTTTTTTTGTTATTTTGTAATCATTTGATGATTAAGTTTCCATTCATGTTTTTAAAGTCTTCAGAGCAATATTTTGTTGAATAATA
This sequence comes from Brachycentrus maculatus, assembly GCF_059751285.1. NCBI lineage: Eukaryota > Metazoa > Arthropoda > Insecta > Trichoptera > Brachycentridae > Brachycentrus > Brachycentrus maculatus. The sequence continues at coordinate 749,423 of NW_028281135.1, forward strand.
TGTGAATATTTGTAAACTTCACACAAAAATAAAGGCATACTAAATTCAATCGATAATATAGGTTTATAAAAAATAAAAACAAGTATTTGAGGTTATACCCAATATCAAAGACATTTGGCCACATAAACAATAATAAATATGTAATGGCTTTGTTTCACTGTATTCCTCCTGGTCCTTTGTATCTGAACACACAATACTTCGTGATACTACTTTCGGCATTTTAAAAAAATATATCAAACACTAAAATATAATCACAACAAAACGCGAACACTTTTGACACTTTCAACAATTTTGTCGATTTTGATTTTGACCGAATGTGGAATTGCCAATAAAGAATATTGTTAATTAGACATTCTCAAAAGTAGGTACTAATTTTTCAAATGCGCATCTAAAAACCAACTAACCATCAAACTTATTCTCGCGGGGATAGGCAGAGAAAATAGAGCGCCACACTAATCTGCCTTTAAAAACAGTCCTCGCCTCTTCCATATTTATGCATCTCCTCATACGTATCCTCCGATTATTTCGATTTCTGGCCTGACCACTTTTCGAAAATCGATTCCGGCTAAACTAATACTTTTATTACGAAGGTAGACAAAAATTCATCCCAAAGCTACAATACGAAGAATAAGAATTCAAAACCCTTATCCGCACACCAATGGAGCATAGGGCACTGCAAAATATAAACGCACAATCCACATAAAGGAAAGGTGATCAGCCTTTCGCTTCAGGTACCAGTCCAGGGTAATATAGAATAAATTAAAAATCACATATTTATTTGACTCCCTGGGAATCGAACCCGGGACCTCCAGAACGGTAGCCGAGCTTGCTGACCATTACACTACGGGGAGGCGGATGAAAATACGAACAAAAAGAATAGGAAATCAAATAATAAATCATTGTGAAGATCGGGCAACACAGAATATTCATCTGTCAAAGCACTTGTCAAAAAACTGTGAATGGCGAAATGCCGCCTATTTCATATATTCGCCAGCGCAATTTACAAGCTAAAAATGGAAGTAAAAAGGTTACATCCCCTAAACAAAGGACAACGACGAAAAGTTTGATAGGAAAACATCCTTCCAAAAATGGAGAGCCTCGGTATGACTGTTTTTATTCAAGACATTCTATTTGTATTTTTTAAATCTTTATCTCTGATCGTGTCAGCTTTTTTGCTTAGCTCAGCAGTGTACAAAGTCAAATGTGTTTTATTTATCTTGTTTTGTTATTTTTAATAGGTAACTTATGAATGTACACGTGTGATTTTTTTTATTCACTCTTTAAAAACCATACATGTGTTTACATTTTAAAATAAGCAATATTAACATAGAAAATGTTTATTTTGGCGATATTTATTATGTTTATTGATGTTTTTCTGGGGGTTTCACTGCTGAGGTATGTATATAATGTTCATTTATTAATAAAACATTAATTTTTATCCTGTTGATTGATCGACGGCAATAAATAATATATTTATAGTCTTTTCACGCTTAAAGTTGCAATTCTAAATAAATCTAATAATTAGTTTTTAAATATCGGCAAGAAAATCCCCCATAGCATATTTTTGTGTCCTTTTTGTATATAAATAAACTAATATATTGATTTCTTGAATGTTTTTCACAGATTCTTTGTGGCACATTTTATAAACTTTATAAACTTGTTTTAACCACTTTTTTTTTTTATTGGTACAGTTTAACCAACCGGTTTCGACAAGAACCTTGTCATCATCAGGGTTTACTAAATTCTAAATCAAACACAGATTTTTTGAGTCTGCTTAGTTGTATTTTATTAACAAAAACACATAAAAAAAAATATATTGTGACAATTGTTTCGCCTTGTTAGGGCATTATCAAACAAACTTAGTAGAATAAAAAAAATCTGTGTTTGATTTAAAATTAATACATAAATTAAAATGAGGTTCTACAAATTAAACGCCAAATCCAGAAATAAATGAAATCCACTATTTGGAAATAAATATTTAGACACTCGAAATATTGTTACTAATGTATTAGTTAAACAGGGAGGTGACGGTCACAGAGGCCCCCAGCAATGTGTCCCTTCCTGGCGGTGCCGCAGCCTTCCGGGCCCTCCTGTCTGCCCGATTCTGCGCCGCTATGTGGTGTCACATCACTGACTGCGATGAGGTCTTCAACTACTGGGAACCACTTCACTTCTTGGGTGATCAACTTTTGTTAAATTTTCACCTATTTATTGTAAGTACAGACAGTTGGTAGAATTCCATTTTAAATTTTTGGGTAATAAAACCAAAATTGAACATGGTTATTGGATTGAATTCTACTTTTATATGTAAATAAAAGTAGAATTCAATCCAATAACCTTGTTTAATTTTGGATACATTACCCAAAAATAAATTTCACTTTTTGAATTCAGTTACCTTAGTGCCTAATTCAATTTCTAATAATGATATTTATGGCATATATAGGGGATGAAGAAGAACACCTGTAGTTGATATATTGTGTAGTGTGGTTGAATCATTTATTGTCCGTCTCCGTAGTACAATGGTCTGCACGCTCAGCTGTTGTTCTGGATGTCCTGGGTTCGATTCCCAGGGAGGGGTTCAAATAAACAAAAGTGATTTTTTCTCTTTTATATTTATTCAATATTACCCTGGACTGGTACCTAAAGCAGAAGTCGTATTAGTTGCGTCACTGATGGAGGAATGAGATAGTAGCTTCTGGTGGCTCGGCCTTATATACTCTCCTAGATCCTTTTCTCCTGTCCAGACAATGTGTTATCGCCAGATGTCATTTGATCCTTGAGTTGATTGACCGAACACGGTAGATATTGCATCAGCTGTGTGAAGTCACGACAGTCATTCCATTGTTCTTTTTAGATAATACATTCTGAAATTTGCTCCCGCACATGTGTTATCGTAAACCAAGCAATAGAAATGGATCTTCCTCGAAAGATATCTAGAGCAAGACCTAAAAATTCATGGATGCTGCAAAGACAGAACATGGTTTGAAGACATGGCCTAGGTGACGTTGTCCATGACAGAACGGCTGCCGAAACTTAAAACACAGTAAGGAATATTTTTTTACGTTTTCTTTGCATTTTTAGACTAAGTAGAATCTACTTAGTCCAAAAATGCAAAAAAAACGTACTTAAAAATAAAGTTCCTTACTGTGTTTTGAGTTTGGACAGCCGAGAAGGACCTACAGCCTGAAGACGAGGAGACCTGACCCCAGCAGTCTACAAAGACGATAAGTTGGGATGTAGCCAGGAAGAAGAAGCACGTGTGTTATCACTAGATGTCATTTGATCCTCGAGTTGACTGACCTGACAGATATGTTACAGTGTACGGATGGGGGCTCCAGACTTGGGAGTATAGTGCGGAGTTTGCCCTCCGCTCCTACGCCTCCCTGTGGTGGGGAGGGGCTCCAGCCGCCATACTGGGGCACGCCGCGGGAGCTCCCGTGGCCTTCTATGTCACCCGCTGCGTGTTGGCTTTCGCGACGGCCTCAGCAGACCTCTACTTCTACAAGTGAGCGACTTAACACTACAATAACTATTTGTCACCCAACAAACAATGTAAAAACTTTATTTTATGTATTAAATGTTAAATCAGACTGATTCTTTGAGTCTACTAAGTTGTATTTTATTGTTAAAAAGACATAAAAAATTAATTTTGTGCCAATTGTTTCACCTAGCTATGGCATTTTCAAACAAAATGCCATAACTAGGCGAAACAATTATCACAAAATTTATTTTTTATGTGTTTTTTATCAATAAAATACAATTTAGTAAACTCAAAAAATCAGTGTTTGATTTAACATTTAATACATAAATTAAATTGGAGTTCTACAAATTAAACGCCAAATCTATAAATAAAAAACTTAATGCTCAGTACCTACTTAACTTCACACAATTTTTGCAATAAAGATATTCTTCTTCCGATAATCAATTCTTCCAATACTAAGTATTTGCAGTGCCATCACTGTTGGAGTAGACCAAAGCACACTCTTCTGTCCTGACATACATTCCTGGCTTCCTTCATGTCCATACATTACGTAGACTTTTGATATAACTGGATTTCAAGTTCCGGGTTGACCTCGTCATGCCAAGACTTTTTCGGCCATCCTCTTTTTGTCCTCCCACTCACATTTACCATATATGTATACTTTCTTAGTCATTCTTTCTGTTATTATTAGTTATTCTGCAACAACAACAAACAAAAAAAAAAACAATTTCTTCACTTGAAATCGCTCCATCTTCTCTTGAAATCCTTTGCGTTTTGAGTTCTCCTTTTCCGTAGATTTCTCTCCCCTTAAATAGTTTGTTTGCCCCTACAGTGAAGCACTTGACATGTATTGACCCCTGGGATCAATTCCTAATTAATTTTGTCTACCATATATTTCCATCCCTAGGGCTATCGCCGAAGAATTTGGAGTCCACGTGGCCCGGCTATGGTTCGCTCTGACGCTGGCGAGCACCGGGTCCTTCATCAGCTCGTCGGCATTTCTTCCGAGCGCGTGGTGCTCCACCCTGACTACCCTGGCCCTCGCCGCATGGTGGAAGAAGAACTACCCACTGGCCGTTGTAGCTGTAGCCGTCAGTACACTCATGGGTATGATGAAATTTTTGGACAGCCCTGATACAAAGTATTTAAAATTTTGAAAAAACTGTCTGCAGTTACAGTAAATACATTTTCATACAGTTTTTTTAAGTTAAAAGATAAATATTTGTGTTTTTATAATTTAAAAAAAAATACTCCAATTTCATACTATTTCTGTAAGCCTAAGCGGCGCATTATTAGACATAGTTATGAAATTGTGGTAGAGTGGGTTCGAACTGAGAAACTCTCACTCAAGAGTCCACGACACTAACCACGAGACCACAATCCGACATAGTTCATATGAAAATGTATTTTTTACATGAGAGTTTTTTAAAAATAATTTTCTATATTTTACCCACGAGCCAAAAAAACAGCATACTGCTTATTAATAAATTAAACTAAAAAGCTAAATTTTCACTTAAATATAACCTTTAGTACACAAGATTATTATAAAATTGTTTTACACTAAGCATTATTTTACATGCGAAAATGGATGGCCGCATTCTTGCCAAATTTGACTGGAAAATACCCCGACACAGATTTGTTTATTCTTATTTATTTATATATTTCATCATACACAATGATTACAAATTGCAATAATGTGCTTTTACTAGGTTTTCCCGTGCCGAGGGCACATTTTACATTACTTATATTCACAAATAGTACTGGGGGATATAGAAATAGTAAAAGAGAGATAACTCATTCAAATATGCAATATTTTGACAATGATTTATTTATTTATTGTAACTGCAGACAGTTGGTAGAATTCCATATTAAATTGTTGGGTAATATATCCAAAATTAAACAAGGTTTATTGGATTGAATTCTACATTTATTTATGTATATGTTAATACGTGACGCGTTTCGTCTTATTAAGACATTATCATACACTACTGCAAGCAGTGATTTATTTTTCCACCCAACAATGATTTATTTTCCAGGTTGGCCGTTTGCCGCTCTTCTCGGCGTACCCATTGCGATAGACCTGGCGTTCCGCCAGCCCGGGCAGTTCATCACGCTACTGCGATGGGCCTTGCTCAGCATTACCTTCATCCTGGGTCCGCTGGTGTACGTCGACTCCTCGTACTACGGGCGGCTGGTCATCGCGCCCCTCAACCTGCTGAGGTACAATGTCTTCTCGGACCGCGGACCGGACCTGTACGGAGTGGAGTCGTGGACTTTCTACTTTGTGAACGGGTTCCTGAATTATAATATCATTTGGGTAAGTTGCAGTTCGATACATTGATTAGAGAATTAGTGATAATAATAATAATAATTTTGTATAATTTGTATAGCGCTATCTTCGTTAAATACAACCTCAAGGGATTGCATTTTGACTACTTGCATTTTGACTACATTCAGTCTACTTTCATGCTTCACTTCCATACATTAGAACTAGATCCAGGATTCTGTTGTGCAAATGTGCGGTAAAACGATGTATGATAAATGTTCAAATTGTGAAATAAGGAAAGAATGCAACATTGAAATAAGCATTATCGATAAAATTAAGAAAGGTGTGTTGAGATGGTTTGGACACGTGGAACAAATGAGTGGGGAAAGAATGGTAAAACAAATTTATGAGGGATGAAAATTCGGCATGATCAAGTATTTCAAATACTTAAAGGGGTCTGGTCAGAAGTGGGTATAATTTTCGGATATGTTTGAGGAGATGCATGAATGTGGAAGAGCTGAAGAATGTTTTCAAAGACAGAGTAGTGTGGCGTTTTATTTTCTCTACCTACCCCTGCACTGAAGCGGCGTGATGGTTAATTAGTTAGTTAGTTAGACAGGCGCCGTGGCGTAGTTGGGTAGACGCTCGACTGCGAAACTGGCATCGCGGGTTCGATTCCTGCCAATTGCAAAATGAATGAAGAAAGATTTTTTTTCAATTGGTCTGGGTGTTTGTGTTGTATTTTTCACATTTACCTTCCCTATCCCTACCATCCTACCTGCACAGGCATCTAAAATAGACGCTTTGCGGTCTATTCCATTACTTACTAAGTTACTTACTACCTCGAGGATGTGTGATTTGATTGGGTAAAAGGCGATTACAGAAATGATTTACCTATACCCTTATACCCTTTACTTTGACTAAATTATATTGTATACCCACACACAGGTCATGCCTTTGTGGGATCTTTTTTTGTATTCATTTTTATATTTTATTCATATTTTTTTGTATTTCAATTTATTTTATGTAATGCAAAAGAATTAAAAAAAATTAAATAAAATAAATTTTAAAAAAATAATTGCATTTTAGGTTTTTTCTGAAGATTGTCTCACTCTCACCGTTTCTAACTACTAATGGAAGAGCATTCCACGCCACCGGTCTCAGAAGAGCAAAGGCACACTCGCCATTTTTTTAAAAATATATGATTTGTTTTACTGTAGATAATGGCATTGCTGTGTCCCTTCTTCTTGATGCTGTACCACTCTCTCCCGAGTACCCGGCCGCGAGCGTATACCTGCCAGCCGTATTGGCTCAGCCTGTTTCCGCTGTATTCCTGGCTACTGGTGTTCTTTTCTCAGCCGCACAAAGAGGAGAGGTAAACCATCAATTTATTTTATTTATCCTAGCCGGCTCGAATAGGGGCATCGAAATCCCCCATTTATGAATTTTAATTCCATAACTTCAGTATTATAAGAGCTACTTAGTCCATATTTTTTGTAATCTTAAAAGTCTGCCATGCGCTGGGTAGGACGTGACTCTATGACTCACATGACGGAGATTTAAGAGCTACGATATAGGATGTCAATACAAATATGAACTGGGGTTTTTTGGTTTGCTTCGGATACTGTGTAATTTTTGGATGATCAGTTCGGGAAAGGTTTTTGGAAAGGAAATTTGTATGTTTGGCTCAAAACTCGCAAACAGCAAAACCCTATCAACAACTCTTAGCAACTATGTATCTTTCTTCCCCATGATGGTAGCTTTTGACCGAGCAGTATTTGTGGACAATGCATATGCCGTATCTTGCCAATCTGATCACCGCTCAAGTGTTTAAACTTGTTTACGTAAACACTTGCTGTAAACAGCGTGATGGTAGTAGCAATGTATATGAATGGCTGTAACATCCCAGGAGCACAAGAGTTGAGAGGTTGAACAATTCATATTTCTAGATTCCTGTTTCCCGTGTACTCCATGATTTGCCTGTGCGGTGCTATAGCTGTGGACTGCGGCCAGAAGCTTTTCATTCGCTACCGCTCTGCCGTCCGCTCCTTCTTCGGATCCCGCCACTCCGGGAAGGGAGACTCTCAAAACTTCGCCACACACATCATGGTCGCTTTCATTATAGTCGCTACAACTCTTAGTAAGTTATGTTTCTGTTACATAGGTCAATGATTGTATGCACTTTGTTTGATCTGAATAAAGTCCTCAACGAAACGCGATGGCAAGCACTACATGGAATATTTTTTATTTAGAATAGGTATAACTAGGTCACACATTTTCAACCTTTTTTGTCTAGCGCTCCCCTGACAAAATTTCTCATTAATAAAGGGAAGAAAATTGCTACAATGTTCCCTTATAGAGAGGGGAAGGAATAAAAATATATTGCTCAGTCCCAAGCCATCTTTTCTTTCTCTTGGGGCCCTGAAAGTTCTCTCCAGTGATGTTTTGATGTTTTGTATCAGAATACTAGATGCCTTAAAACAATGTTTTGTTTGTATGAGATATAGAAGAAAAAAAATACTGTCTAAAAACATTAAATCAGTAAAGGATACTAAATTCAAGGTTAACTTAAGATTTTTAATATAAGGTTACTTAGTAAATACCACTATTTCTTAAAATCCGTTGTGACATGATAGATAGTGGTATTTACCAAGTAAGCTTAAATTAAAAAATGGATAGATTTAATCACTAAGTGACTGCAGAATCAATTAAGTTCTTATCAAGACATGCTCTGTGAGTTGCCCTCCTTGTTATGCAGGAATATTGCCTTCCAGGTGTGTCTAGAAGCGTGGCCCTGTACCGCAACTACCACAGCCCCATGGACGTGCTCCGCAGCCTGCCCGAGGACCCGGCAGGCCCCCGGATTGTGTGCTACGCCAAGGACTGGCACCGATTCCCGTCCAGCTTCCTATTCCCGGACCGCAACTACCGAGTGGGCTTTGTCAAGTCACATTTCCAGGGAATGCTGCCGGCGTACTACTCTCAGCTCAAAAATGGTGGGCTCTCATTTGATATTTATCTATATTTTTTATTTATGTAATATAGTTGCGAGAGTTTTTTAAAAATATATAACTATTTATTTTCTAGACATTTCTACTTTACAATCTTAAAACTAATTATGCTGTTCTCTCCAATAAAGAGACTAAGCTCTTGTGCTTGGAGAAGGAATAACACTTATTATTTATTGTTTATTTTTATGGGTGATGTTAAAACAGTTAAATCTGTTGACATATTCTTGTACATGTCAACAAGTTTAACGTTTCCGGGAGTATGGAAGTAAATGAACGTCTATGCGAATTTTCCTTAAAGAAGTATCGACGTTAATGAACGTCGAAGTTCATCTGTCAGTTAGTATGATGTAACTTGTATAGCAATGACATCTGTGGATTTCTCTCCAGAAAAAGTCGGACATCAATTTTTGTACTCCCGGAAAGGTTAATTTAAAAAAATTCTGCAATTCCCTTAGAATATAGGTATACCCTCACTACTTAGTATGAAAGAATACTTTGTTGATGATTGTTCTTTTAAATTTCCATTTCAGCTACCGCCCTGTCCCCGGATCATTTCAACGACATGAACCTCGAAGACGTACGTCAGTATACCGACATTTCAAACTGCCACTACCTCGTGAGCTCCACAATTGGAGAAACCACGGACCTTGAGCCAAACTACTCACTAGACACCGAAAACTGGACCATCGTGGCATCTCTTCCATTTCTCGATACCAACAAATCAGACAAATTCTTCAGAGCCTTTTATATTCCATTCCTTTCCGACATGCACATCACGTTCGGGGAACTGCAGTTATTGAAAAGTACCAAACTGAAAGGATCCTGAAGTACGTATGACAATGTGACGGATTTTTAAGGGAACAGTTGTCGGGATTTGGTCATTAGCAATTATTGATCAGTTTCCTTGTTGAAAATAAATGAGGGCGTTCTAAGCAAACACGGCAGTCTTCAATTCTATTTTTGGCATTTGACATTTATATTTGGAGAGTATAAATGTCAGATGTAAAAGATAATACTCTCCAAATAGTAAATCTTCTATTTTATTTTTGGCATTTAACATTTTCGAGAATATTAATATCACATGTAAAAGATATCATTCTCTAAATAGTAAACCTTCAGTGTTATTTTTGGCATTTGACATTTATATTTGCAGAATAATGTAAAGGATATTAGTCTCTAAAACGTAAACCTTTACATATTTGCACAACTAGAAAATAAAACTAAATTTTTACGTTGCTGTTCCTCATAAACCATAAAAATTCATTAAACTCTTTATTCTTTTTTATGACAAATATTGATTTTATTTGGCATGTGTAAAATGCAGATAATTTGTTTGGATTTAAAAAAAAGACAAGATAGGCCTATATGATGCATTTTATATTTAAAAAATCTCACTACATACCACTCATTGTACGCACTTGTGTATACTTTTTTCGATGAGTGATATAATGTAGTTTTTATTTAACAATAAATAAAAACCGTAGAATAAGGCATATTCTATGGTCGTAGGCTTGTATAAACAGTGGATGGTAAGCAGTTATGGATTAATTCTATCCTCGTTATCTACCACATCTGATTTTCACCATAGACTTGTTTTCATGTTTTCCATTTACGAGGCGTTATCTAAATCTTTGGAGACCAATAAAGAAACTAAACGATTTTGGAGATTGGCATGTTTGTTTCGGATGTCCTAAAAATTTGATTAGAAGGTTTTTTGTAACTTTATATGTAATAGTTTTGAATTGTAGATATAACAAATACGTACTGATTTATTAAATCTATATTTGTAATATCGTAGTCATACAGGGGAAAGTGACCAAGTGCATTTTTTACAAAAACGTGATCATTGACTATTTGATATCTTACTAGCTTAATATTGCCCTAGAAAAAATCCCAAAGGATTTTAAACTTGGAAGTATAATTTATTGACTTGTTAAAAATGACTAACTGCATTGATGGTTATTTTCTAGCCAAGCAAAAGTGACTTAAATAGCCCTCCTGAACATTTTATGTTTTGTTAGTTAGTTACTTTCTCCTGTACGACTACAATATGTACATTAATTGTCAATATATTAACTCAATATATTATACAAGTACTATCTAAAACTGTTGTGCAACTTTGTTTGATAATTTTATGATACATATAGATTTGACAGTACCATTGTGATTTTGATTTTTGTTATGTTAAAATAACTTTATGATTATTTTTTAAATATTTTATGACACGTGTTTCAATGAAAATCGCATCACAAAATAATTAATAATGGTAATCTTACAAAGTTAATCAAATTGATTTAATGGATCAGTGTTAGAATTCATGTATTAAGTGCCTAAAAATTGTGAATTATCTATCTTCTGGTTAACGAATTCATAAATCAGAAAACAATATGTAGAAAGAAAAATAAAAAGGTTTTTAAAATTTGGTTTCTTGGACTTATCCTTGTTAATTAATTTTTTCAGGGGCTGTTTATTTTTTTAAACACTACTCAAGTCAGATCTTTTTTCTTTGTTACTTTTTAGCGAGTTTTCTTTTTTTAAATTGTATTTTATTGATTTCATATTGGGAAACTTAGTAAAATGTTGTATTAATAATAAGATAATGTTTCGAAACACAAAAGACATATCGCTCACTCCTTTCAAGAACGACATAAATCAAAAAACTTGATTTTTCAGGAGAACGTTTTTAAAGTTTAAAAATATAATACAATGTATTAAAAATACATATCAAGCCACTTATTGAACTTTTTATTGTGCAACAGATATTTTTAGGTAAAACCTGAAGGTTTTTTCTCCATTTGAAAAATATTTAATATATTAAAAAAAAAATAATTAAACAATACCTTTTCTTCAAAATGCAAAAACAACACTTTCTGCCCTGTAGCTGGTAAATATTGAGTTAAAAATATGCCTCTTTTGCTGGAATATAGTGCATTTTCTGGGCATTTTGAAAATATGCACAACAGAAAATTGTCAATTTTTGATTTATGACGTTCTTGAAAGGAGTGAGCGTTATGTACACTCGGCAATAATACCTATAATTAAAATTACTAAAAAAGAAGAGGGAATATTAACCAATTAACCAAAAATATTTTCATTATGTCTTAATGAAAATTTGAGTGTTTTAATTTAATAAGTTAAAGTTTTATATCTTATTAAAATTTAAGTGTTGCCGTAAAAAGTAAATCAGCGCCCTTATTTACTTTTTTTCTTGCACATTCACTTTTTTCTATTATTGTCTTTGGTCTACATATTTCTACTTTAAATTTATGGATTAAATTTTTAAAATGAACATTTTTGCATCATTTGAATATTATATTTTAATCATGATCAAATTAATATTGTTTATTATTGTTATTCTTATAACAATGTTATTTAACCATCCGAATTAAGTCATAGTTAATGTGGTGTGTAATCTGTAATAAAAAAGTCTTGTGCGTAATCATAAATTTTATATTTACACATTTGTATGTGATAAGGTAGATTGTATTATATTTCGATGTCTATATTATACATTACAAATATTTTAAATGGTTCTTGACAGAGATGCGTTTACAGTCCAGTTTGATGTTACTTCATATTAATCTTTAGTCACAGAAATAGATATTAATATAAAATATTTTATAAATACTTTGTAATTATTCATGTAAACCATTTCTTTGAAATCTTGAACATCATGAACATGAATATTTCAACTATCAAAAGTGTTTTCTTCAATAGACAAATTTGTATGTATGTGCATATATTTAATTAGATGGTGGATTGATATATCACTGAACTCTAACAACGAAATCTTAAATTTCTAGAAATAAAATCTTAGGTAATTATCAATTATTGTAAAAATCATAACTTAAAATTCAGACTGAATTTTTCTCTTATGTAAAGTTTTTTTTTTACTCACTGGCTATTGTTTCTTTTCCCTCAAAATGTGGCCATAGTCTATCCACAAATACAAGGCAATTCACCTGTCAAATTACTGGTTAAAGCACATTTTTATCTTTCAATCCTATTTTTTTGGTAGCAGATTCAAGCAATTTTGAATAAATATTAAAGCGAAACAATCACTAGTCTTTATGCTGCCACCAAAGACAAATATGGACTTCAGATAAATGTCACCCAGAGGGCGCTTGTCCACTACCCGGAATTTTACCGTTCGGCAGTCCGGTTTTGAAAAATGAAAGCGACTATAACAGTTTAGCATGATCGAATTTACGCGCAACGTGTTCACGCACCGATCAAGAGCTCCGATCCGAAGAAAGATGGACAAAAGCACAAGCCAATCCAAGCCAATCGTGGTTTTAAAACGCTAACTGACGTGCCGGACGGCAAAATTACACGGAATTCCGGGTAGTGGACAAGCGCCCAGACTGACCAAATGACAAATGTAAATTTGCTGGGAAATATGAATACATAATAAGTTATTTTCCTCAGAGCTATTAAGTGATTTGAAATGTTATATAATTGTAAAATTGTCTGATTTAGATGTCATCAGTAAAAGCTTGTTAATTTGAAGAATGCTCATTAAAATTTTGCCATAATGTGAAAAATATTACATAATTTTGGTCCCTCCAGTGAATTTTTTCACTCAAAAAATTGATGATGTGAAAAAGTCTGATAATTTGAAATTCAAAAAAGTATTTTGCTCGAAATTCAATTTTCGCGTAAACTTACAAAGAGTGAAAAAAATTATTTTGTAAAATCAAAAAAAGAATTTCCGAAAGGAATCTAATGATTTTAAATAGGTATCCATTAGTTTCACTGCTTCTGTTATTTCGTCTACATAAATTACGATTTTCTTTCGAAACATCGTCATGCATCAATTTGTACCCACATAAAAAAAAAAATTTTTTTTTTTACTATTTCTCCAATTTCAAATTAATAAACTTTTACTATATTATAATTAATTTCAATTGTGATTAACTAACTAACCATCACGCCGCTTCCCCGCAGGGGTAGGCAGAGAGAATAGAGTGCCACACCACTCTGTCCTTGCAAACATTCTTCGCCTCTTCCACGTTCATGCATCTCCTCATACATACCCGCCGATTGTTACGACTCCTAACCTGACCACTTTCAAGTATTTGGCATACCTGATCGTGCCATGTTTTTCTCGGTCTTCCTCTGCTTCTTTTCCCGCTAACATTCGCCTCATAAATTTGTTTTACCGTTCTTTCCTCACTCATTCGTTCTACATGTCCAAACCATCTCAACACACCTTTCTTAATTTTATCGATAATTGTGAATATTGAAAAATTATAAATTATATCTAATAAATTCAAATATTAGTACTTATTTGATTTGGTGTCATAAAAGGTTTTTTTAATAACGTTATGTAATTAATATTGTTTTTTTGAATTTTTTTAAATAAAATTGTTATTTTTTGTTAATTTGTGTTTTATTGGTTCAAGATTTCCTTACAAAATAAAACTTGGGAAATACTCTTCTTGCATTGTATTGAGTAGCTAACTTGTATTTCCCTGCCATGTATTTCCACGTAACGACCTAAAGCCAAAAACCATTCCTTTATCATACTATACCAACCCCATCTCTTGTTTAACATTATTGTAGATAAAGGGAGGGAGAGTAATCAGGAACTTTTAAATTGATTGTATAGTATTATATACTCAATGGCTAGTGTATTTAAGATCCACTTTTGATCAGCAATATTTTCATCTGTTAGCAATGTAATAAAAATATCCCATTTTTGTCATGAAATATGCATAAAAATAAGAAAATGAATCAAGATTTATTTTATTTACGTATTGTAATTTGGTTCTTATTAATTTTGAATGTCTACTAAAAATCGGTATAAAATATAAATTTCACCTTTATGTTTTGATTGTCGCTAACTGTAGCCGCTCGTAGCAGTTGAGAATTATTTGGACCAATCGCGTTAAACCACGAAAAGAAATGGAGTGTATTATAGTTCGTGTGTCATTTTTGTATTAATCTAGAATATAACAGACAATTTTAGTAAATCCTTTAGATAGTAACCAGCAATGGACTGTATTAAAAAAACAAATTGGCACAAGTTAACGCCATGTATATTTTTCCTAGCCTTAGAACTGTTATTTGATAGTAAGTTTCATTTTATAACCTATGTATTGTCATACAATTTTGACGTTTGCATGGTAATTATTTATTTGAACGGTATTACCGGTGTACGTGTACGTAAAAACGGTATTTAATTATGGATTTTACATGTAAAAATGTGTCATTAACAATTTTTATTTTAGTTTCAGAAGCGGTGACGTCCGCGGAAGTAAATAAACACTTAGAATTAGGTAGAGATTTCCTCTCTAAAGGTCAGTTATCAGACGCCTTAACACATTATCATGCCGCTGTTGGTGAGTTTATTATCAATATATGTATATATTTTGTAAATCATTTTTTTTTTGTCGAGATTAATATTTTTTTCTAGAAATGCATCAATATTTACTTAATTGTTTCATTTGATTTTTAATATTTGTGCAAGTGATACATCGAAACAATATTATTAATAACGTTCTGAATCAACATTATAGTTAGACGCACAGATTCCCAACCTTTTTTCGTCTAGCACCCTACTGTAAAAATTTCTCAGGGACAGGGAGAACGAAAGCTAGAAAATGTTCTCATAGAAAAAAAACAATATTGCGACTCTGTTTTGAAAAAGACAGAGTCGCAAAATTGCATAATGTATAAGGGTTTGAAAATGTATGATGAGATGCCTGAATGTATGAATAATGAAAAGAGTCTGAAAGAATTTTAAAATAATTGTTTTGTTTCCTTTAAGAAGAAGTAAATATATATATGTGATGTTAATTAGGTGTAAAAAATAGTTTTTATTAAATGTAATATAATTTAACTAAAGAAACAAAAAAATAAAAATAGAGAGGAGAATTGAAAATACATTTCTCCCTATCTAGTCCTCCTTCTGTCTCTAAGACCTCTAGTGAACATTGAACTAGAATATCTCTCCATCTTCAAATTTGTATTATGAATATTTATACAAGTATGCTTCTTGTATGAAAATCCTTTGAGAATAATATTTTAAATTGAGACACGATAGTCACTAATTTAGCAACACCATATTCTTAACATACCTAAAACAGAAATGAGAATCAATGTTATATTTAGAGATTAACACATATCGCTCACTCCTTTCGACAATGTCAAATATCAAAAATCATCCATTTTCAGAATGCCCAGAAAATGTACTATATTCCAGCAAAAGCGGCATATGTTTAACTTAATATTTATCCGCTACAGGGCAGAAAATGTTGTTTTTGCATTTTGGAAAAATGGTATTGTTTAATTATTTCTTTAAAATACTAAATATTTTTCAAATGGAGAAAAAACATGCAGGTTTTACCTAAAAATATCTGTTGAGCACTAAAAAGTTCAGTAAGTGGCTTAATATTTATTTTTAATACATTTTATTATATTCTCACACTTTAAAAACGATCTCCTGATAAGTGGCTTGATATTTATTTTTAATACATTTTATTATATTCTCACACTTTAAAAACGATCTCCTGATAAGTGGCTTGATATTTATTTTTAATACATTTTATTATATTCTTAAACTTTAAAAACGATCTCCTGAAAAATCAAGTTTTTTGATATATGACGTTGAAAGGAGTGAGCGATGTGTTAATTTGTTAAAATACATCATTTAACCCTTAGCACTGGAGTGCCACCATAGTGGTGACATGCATGGTTCACCGCATACTTTAATATATGTTGCCGGTAACAAAAAAATTAAATTTACTAATATTTTTGTATGTTATTTTATTTAGTTTTCAATACAATTAAACCAAAATCATATTAGTTCAATTGTACAGTAATAAGTTAAGGAATTCGATTGAGTTGGCGGTTTGCACATGCCAAAAATAAATAATGAACATGTGTGTCATCCAAAATTTCCACAGTGTGAATAGAACATATGGTGCATGAATAATCCCTATTTATGTTTTTCCACTCTTATGTCGGAATTTTGTTATTTTCAAACTGCACTAGAATTTAAATATAGCAGTCCCTCTGCATTCACCAATTTAGCAATCATTTCCAGCATTGCGTAGCCATGAATAATATAACATTCGTTCATTATTATTTCGATCTTACTCGAAAATTAATGAAGTTAATTTAGGGATTTATTTCTTAGTAATGCTATTTTATATTTGAAAACAATCAAAAACTTCTTTGGTAAAATGCTTCGCCTCCTCTGCATCCAAACATCTCCTCATACATGCACTCCAATTGTTTTGACTTCTGACTTGTCCACTTTCAGGAATTTGGACTACTTGATTATGCCTTGTTTTCTTCGGTCTTCATTAGCTTCACATGCCTAAACCATGTTGACATCCCTTTTTGTAGCTTCCGTAGTGTAATGGTCAGCATGCTCGGCTACCGTACTAGAAGTCCCGGGTTCAATTCCCAGGGGGAGTCAAATAAATATAAGTGATTTTTTCACTCTAATATATTTTAATTTTTTTTAACAAAAATGTTAATAATATTAGTATATAACCACTCACTGAGACTTTTATGTCTACCGGTTACGAGACATAAGCGAAACCGTTAGATATAAAAGTCGCGGTTATATACTAATATTATTAACATTTTTGTAATAAAAATAAATTAATAAAAATGACTAACCACAAAGTAAATGCTTTAAATATTAATAATATTGAGAATATTTATTCAATATTACCCTGGACTGGTATCCGAAGCGGAGGCCTGATCACCTTTCCTTCACTTGTTAATGATCAAGATAACACTGTGTCAATACGATACAGTGCCCTATGCATCATTAGGTAGGGTTTAGGGTTAGAAGAAGTTTGTAGCTTATGAAAAATGCTTATCTTAGCTGTGCATTCCTTCCGTTTCTCTGTTTGGAGATCTATCACACAATGTTTTGAGTGATGGCATTTGGACCGCTTGACTCATTTTCCAAAAATAGTTTTGGTATTTATGACCATTTCAACGGCTGACTCCCATTAATATTAAGGAATGACTATATCTTCGCATTTCTTTCGTCTGATCCGCGGTGACGGTAAACCTAGTTATACTGGAGAGATTCAATCTCTATGTTCCTGATAACTATCTCAGGTTTCGGGAGGTTAGGTTGTTCTGTCACCCAATCAGTAGAACCAACCTGCCGATGGAAATGCCGATTGGGAGGGTGGTGTCTCTGCTCAACCGTATCTCCTTGCATATCGACCTTTTTCACATCAGAGAGGGTGCCTTTAAGAGGAAAACACTGCTGGTGTAATTCTCAGTTCTTCTTCCTCTTTTTCTTGGTGTAGGCCGTACGGCCTGTTTTTAAGAGTGATTAGCATCCTGCGATGTCGATTCCCAGCTATCGATCCATCTCTTTGGTGGTCTGCCCAGGAATTGTCTACCATGGGGTTGGCCGTATAGTGCGATGTGGGGGAGTCTGGATGGTTCCTTTCTCCTCACATGCGCATACCATTGTCTCCTTCATTGCCTTCTCCCATTGCACTGACATCTTCGATCTCACATATTTCCCTGATCCTGGCGTTTCTTATTCTATCTCGAAGACTCTTGCCTGATAAGCTTCTCAGAGTTTTCATTTCTGACACTCTAAGCTTGTTTTTTGTGCCTACGGTGTCCGCTCTACTTTCGATTCCATACATCGAGATGGGTCATTCTCGGTTATGTCCACTTATTATTTTCTATCTTATCTACCTGTCCATATATATGCATGTATATATGTATACATATGTGAATGTGTGTGTATATATATTGAATGACTTATGTATATGACTATATATGTTTTTTTTTTTAAGTAATATATGATGAGAACTGTAACTTATATAAAAGAAAATAAATGAGAAAATTAAAATATTTTAGAGGGTGACCCCAACAACTACCTCACATACTACAAGCGGGGCACCGTGTACTTCGCCCTGGGCAAGGCCAAGTTCGCCTTGTCTGACTTCAGCAAGGTGCTGGAGATGAAACCCGACTTTATATCGGCTCAGGTGCAGAGGGCCAACCTCCACTTCAAGCTCGGCTCCTTGTCCGACGCCCAGCAAGACTATTACCATGTGGTGAGTAGGCGTCATATGTTTTTAGTATAAAAAAGCTGACACATGATAATAATATGATAAGTGTTTTATCACAATTAAACAAATTGAGTTGTATAAAATAAATTATGGAAATCTGCTGCTATTTTTAAACATTTTTAATTAATGTTTTACTTAGTAAATACCACTATTTCTTAAAATCTACTGTGACAGTGTTTCAATGCAAACAACGTAAACGGTGTTTGAAAATGATGCGGACTGCATCGAAACATATGTCACAGTAGATTTTAAGAAATAGTGGTATTTACTAAGTAAAACATTAATTAAAAAATGGATAGATTTTACCACAAAGTGACCGCAGAATCAATTAATGAAATTATTTTTAAACAACTATAAAACAGAATGTTAACATAATTTATATTTGAAGCACTAACTTTGTGATTTTCCATTTTATAATTAAAATGTATGTTTGTTTTAAAATCACTATAAATATTTTATTATAATGTCTACCAGTGTCGAAGCTAACCGCTTCTTTATCAAGACTGATTAATACTAAAACACTGTCTACTTAACAAAATTCAAAATATTTTGACTGCTAGGCAAAGGAGCTTGGGTAAATTTCAAGTGGCTTCATTTTTTTTTGTGTTGATTGGCAGTCACAGTCAAAAGGGATCAGGGATGATGAATGATTGGAAACATATTTAATAACAGACTTTTAGAAAAATCATTTACTTGTGTATTTATTAATTATAAATTATTATTAATTGTCTTTTGAATTTGTAATATTTCTGAGTAATCTAATTTATTGCATGTGTGTAATATATTTAGACCTTTATTTTTATCAAATGAGTGATTATTTTCTATTAACTGTGACTGCCAATCGACACAAAAAAAAATAAAACCACTTAGATAATGTTTTATTATTAATCAGTCTTGATAAAGAAGCGGTTAGCTTCGAAACCGGTAGACATTTTAATTAAGTTATAGTAAAATATTTATAGTGATTTTAAATCATTATAAACAGGTTAATAACATAAGTTACATTTAGATTTTAAAAAAATGTTATATTTTAATTACAAAATGGAAAATCACCAAGTAATAGCTTCAAATATAAATTGCTTCAAATATAGTGATTTTAAAACAAAGTTATATTTTAATCATATTATTTTTCAGCTTATAGCGGATCCTCAGAACGACGAGGCGAACGTAAACTATGGACGCATATCGGAGATCTCGGAGGACATGCAGCTGGCGGAGGCCTACTACCGCGGGCAGGACTACGCGGCGTGCGTGGAGCAGGTGCAGAGGCTGCTGGAGCCCTGCCCGTGGGCGGCGCACCTGCGGCAGCTCAGGGCCGAGTGCTACATCGCCATGGTGAGATCACTTAACAGATTAACCAATGTATTTTGCAGACTATAAGATGCTTTAAAAAATTGCCTCCTAAATTCATTTGCTTCTTTATTTATTGTTTGTATTATATTACTTATATATAAATAATAAATATAGTAAATATTTCATTCATTTTAATTCAAACCCTTATCCGCACCCCAATGGTGCATAGGGCACTGCATCATTAAACGTAGTGTTATCTTGATCGTTAACATATGAAGGAAAGGTGATCAGCCCTCCGCTTCCGGTACCAGTCCAAGGTAATATTGAATAAATATAAGAGTGAAAAAATCACTTTTATATATATATTTGACCCCCCCTGGGAATCGAACCCGGGACCTCCAGTACGGTAGCCAAGCGTGCTGACCATTACACTACGGAGGCGGACAAATAATAATAATATAAAACTTTTAAGAAACGTCTGAGACATTACTATTTATGATTAGAATCCTAACTGTCCACCAAACCTCTTCCATTAGTTTTTCCCTCTACCTCCTTCCCTTAACTCCCTTTTTCCTTTGCTTTCCTTATTATCATCAATTTATAATTTATGTTTTCTAAATGTTCAAGTTCTATCTACCCTCTGATTGTAAACAGCTATATATGGTCTCTAACGTTTTGATAAATATCACTAATCTGTTTTTGGTTGGTTGGAAGAAATTGCTTTTTAGCAATAAGCCCGCCAATGTACTTATTTCTTTTCTGTACATGAAGTTTAATATTAAACAAAATAAATATGTACTATCTTATTTATATTTTAAATTAACACATTGTTTGCGGGAAATGCTTAAAAGTGTATTTTACATACTGTTGGTAGAGAGCGGGAGACGCTTATAAACATTCTATTTTAGTAGAGTAGTGTTTAGTAGAGTATTTTGGTAGAGTGTGAGAGACGCCAAAAAACTGTACAGATGGGAATCGGGTTTGCTGTTACTTGTGATTAGTACTGAGGGTCGGGCGGCACACTGTCTGAGTAAAATAAGGGTTGGGGTTGATGAAAAAACCACCCGACCCTCAGTATACTAATTACAAGCAACCGCAAACGCAATTCCCATCTGTACAATGCTTTTTGGCGTCCCTCGAACTTTAACAAAAGAAAGCAAATAGGGTGCTTATAAGCGTCTCTCGTTCTCTATCAACACTATGTAAAAGTCCCTTATAAAGGTGTAGACTGACCGGAGCATTTCGTCGTAACGTAACACGTTACGATGCGAGCATTCAGACAGTCGGTAGGTACAGCGAGCCAAGTGCTCCATTCATAGTTTCGGATGCTCGGTGATGCTCGCCGCGAGCGATGTTACGACGTTGTGTTACGACGAAATGCTCCGGTCAGTCTCCACCTTAAGCATTTCCTGCAAACAATGTGTTAAATATATAAGCTAAATGTTGCAAAAATTAATATTACCAAATGCAAGATATCTGTGCTGCCATCTGTTATCACAACATGGATGCACAAAGTGCAATGAACATATTATTGCCTCTTTCAAGTATATATTTAGCTTTGAAATTTTCCCATTTACTGATAGGTAACTTGATATTTTCAGGGTGACATATTAGGGGCAGTATCGGACATTCGGTCTGTGAACAGATTGCAACAAGACTCTACGGATGGCTACTTCAGACTGGCATCGCTACTTTACTCAAATTTGGGACACGTAGCTGACGCATTGAAGGTAACAAATTACATTTTTCTGTGTGTTGTCCGTATCAATTTTTCAATCATCAATAATTAGATTTGAAAGACCAATTTATACACAAACCACTACTCTACAAATATGAGCAAATATAATAAAATACCTCACCACTGTCTTTGCAAAACATTTTTTGTCTTTTTCACATCCATACGTTTTGAGTAATTTTGTTGAAATAATATGTCAACACTTAAAGTTCCAAGATGGACACAGGAAATATTCAACAAATTTCAACTCACGATAGTCAAACAACTATACGCTAAAACAATCCTTACATATGTTATACATGTTATGAATTTTGTATATTTATTCATAAACCAGGAAATCCGAGAGTGCCTGAAGTTAGATCCGGAGCATAAAGACTGCTTCCCGTTGTACAAAACGATAAAGAAGATCGACAAGTTCATCAGCGATGCCCAGGCTGGCCAGGAGGCGGGAGACTACAAGAAGTGCATAGAGGCTGCCGAAAAGGTGATCAGCAACGAGCTGGACGCCACCATGGTCATCTGGGAGGCCAAGAAGATGCTCTGCGTATGCTCCAATAAGGTTCGTGTCAACCTTTTTAACCTTTCCCGTATGGTGCTAAAAACTTCCGCGTGCAACGGTGATATGTATTTTGTACTCCATATGAAAATGTGATTTAAAAATGGGGAAAATGTGATTTTAAATGTAGCTTTTATTGACCATAGTTGGAGTTGAAATGTAACAATTTTGTAATGTTAGCTCTGGTAAGTATCTGAAAATGAGAAAAAAATACATCACTACTCACTACATCACATCCGATGGTGCCCTGTGCAATAATATCTATAGCTGTTTAATAAATATCGTGTTAAAATATTTTAGGATGAGCAATATACGCCAGCCGTGACGTACTGCAGAGAGGCGTTAGAGATATTGAAAGATGTAAATATATATTGCGAAATGGCCGAGGCGCTCATTGGCCTAGAGATGTATGATGAAGGTGAGTTTACCATCTATTCTTTTATCTGTTGTCGGTCTCCTTTTCCGGATCCATCTGGGACATCTTCTGAACTCCAATCCTAGCCCAGTCACAACCACTTAAAGCTTTTGAACGAGCAGTGTTCACAAACGGCACATGTATTGTATTGCGCCAGCACTTGTATATTTCTACTTGTTTGCATTTCTAAGATAAACAACCCAAACAGTTCGCCAGTCCCTTTTTATTGGAATTTACATATAAAAATATTTTAATAGAAAAATTCTTCAATAAATGACCAAATTTTATCTTGCCGCTTCACCGTAGAAAATGATTCATATATGCACCGTAAGCAACACTGAAATAACATATACCCAGGGGCGTGCATTCCATATAGGCAGAAAAACAGTGCTTATCCTTACCTGCGTGATATATAAAACCTTACCTGCTTACTTACCTGCGTGATATATAAAAATGCAACCAGTACCTACCCTATCATTCTAAGTAGTACCTAGCTTATCTTACTACCTACCTCTACTGCCTGCCCTAATTAATTATCTGTGCACGCCACTGCAGGTACCTAGTGGAATTATTTTGTGTGGTGTTATAGGATTATTTGGTTGAAAAAAATTATAGGATTATTTGTGTTATAGGATTATTAGGTTGAAAAAAAGTTTCGGAAAATTATTTAAATTTTCATAACATTTTGAGAAAGCACTTTTAAAAAAGAAGCAGAAGGCAATTTATCACAAACCCATTTTTTCAATTTATTTTCAACAAAATAAATCATTTTTACTTGAATGTGTTATTTAATTTGTTTACTTATATAGAAAATACAATGTATATTATTTTAGCTGTCTACAAGTACCAGGATGCCCTGGCAGTTGATGACCAGAATCCTCGAGCCAAGGAAGGAAGGCAGAGAGCGCAAAAACTACAAAAGCAGGCTGAAAAAAGAGATTATTATAAAATACTTAATGTCAAAAGGTGAATATTGAGTCAAGTTACACCAAAATGATTTTTAATCTAAAGTATTCTCTCTCTCTGGTCTCAATCCTGCAGATTGGTCTGCAGCAACGGATAACATCTCCTTCGCCATTCCCGTCTATTTCCCGAAACCCTCTTTGGCTCCTCATCTGTCGAGCAGCCCATGTCTTCGTATAAGTCGCTTGGGTATTCGCGGCGTGGGCGTCCTCTGGCGTTTGTTCCCTGGACCGTCCCCTCTATTATTTTGTGCAGGAAACCCTCTTGTCTTAGCATGCGGCCGATCCATTCGGTGCGTCTCTTGGAGATAGTCGCGAGTAGGTGCTTCCTTTCTTTGATTAATCGCAGTACCTCGTCGTAAAGGCATTAGCTACACCTAAATAATTTTTACTTTCTATTTAGTTATATAATGGGCACGGTCGGCTACCATTCTGGAGGTCCCGAGTTCGATTCCCAGGGGGGGTCAAATAAATATAAGTGATTTTTTCACTCTAATATTTATTCAATACTACCCTGGACTGGTACCTCAAGCGGAGGACTGATCACCTTTCCTTCGTGTGTTAACGATCAAGATAACACTGTGTTTATATAATGCAGTGCCCTATGCGCCATTGGGGTGCGGATAAGGATTTGAATTGAATTGAATATATAATGGGCTACTCATTGCGATTTTGTGAAGTCATTATCCTGTATAACTTACATGTAATTTTATAAATCATAAATCATAGCTTCCTAAAATTTTTATTATTGATTAGTTTTTTTTCTTCAAATGATTGAGTGATTGATTCCAGATCTGCGACGAAGCAGGAGGTAGTTAAGGCGTATAGGAAAGCCGCACAGAAATGGCATCCTGATAATTTTCAAGGGGACGAGAAGAAGATTGCTGAGAAAAAGTTCATCGATGTAGCAGCCGCCAAAGAAGTAATATTATATTTTTATTATTCCTAATATGTATTATTAATATTTGAAGCATTTACTTTGCGGTTAGTCATTTTTACTTTTATATATTTTTTTACAAAAATGTTAGTAATATTAGTATACCACTCACAGAGATTTTTATGTCTACCAGTCTGACATGTACTAGAATTATATGTATACTTGTGTATTTCCATAATTGCAAAAAAACATGTTTTTAAATTACAGGTATATAAAAACACTATTGCAACATTGTGTCAAAATTTCAAAACAATCCAGACATAACGTTCTGTTCACCATTGGGTACAGATGGTAGTCACGTTTTAGATTGAGATGTAGCTAAACCTTACCCAGCTAACCTATCTAAAAATCAACTTTAACGTTATTAGCTTGTCCGCCTCCGTAGTGTAATGGTCAGTACGCTCGGCTACCGTACTGGAGGTCCCGGGTTCGATTCCCAGGGGGGGTCAAATAAATATAAGTGATTTTTTCACTCTTATATTTATTCAATATTACCTTGGAATGGTACCGGAAGCGGAGGGCTGACCACCTTTCCTTCATGTGTTAACGATCAAGATAACACTGCGTTTATGTGATGCAGTGCCCTATGCACCATTGGGGTGCGGATAAGGGTTTGAATGAAATTAGCTTGAGTTTCAAAAGAATTTTAAATTTTAATTTGTGTTTTGTGCATTCTCTGTTCATTAAATTTTTGCAATTATCCTTTTCAGGTCCTCACGGATCCAGACAAGCGAGCTCAGTTTGATGCCGGAGACGATCCCTTGGACCCGGAGGCGGGTCGGGGAGACGCCCGCGGCAACCCCTTCCACCACTTCCATCATGGCAGCCCGTTCCAGTTCAAGTTCCACTTCAACTGAGGTCCAGCCGTCCCCCCGCTCCCGACTAGAACCCGAGTCCTCACTGCCGCAGAACAACTGTCTAGTGTCAAACGCGGCAATAGCGCAAATAAAAATACAACCATCGGAATCAAAGATAATAGAAAAATATCAAACAGGACGTTTTTTATCTGCCGTGTGAATTTGAATCGCAAGTCATGATGTTTTGGGATTCGACCAGTATTTTCTACCATATTTTCACGTTTCACCATAATTTTTTTCTTTTGGCAATTTAGAAATAAATAAAAATCTTTTTTTTTTTTAAATCAATAATGCTGTACATAAGTGATACTGATAATTCATTCAGTTTTTTTTTTCTTGCTGCCTCAAATCGGCTGTCCAATGTCTCACGTAGCATCTACAAGATGTGTTCATTTTGAAAAAGCTAAACTTGCCAAGGAAAATTCGTAAGCGTCAATCAAATTATGATTTGGAAAAATGTGATTTTATACGTGAACAATTCATTTATGAATTACATCATATTTAGTAGTCAAAATATACCAAATTACGTGTAATTCTCATATCTTATGATCCTTTGGTTACTTTTTTATCAAATAATTGAAAAGGAATACACTGGTGTTAAAAATAGCACTTTTTGCCTTATTCTCGTTAGAATGCTACTGTACCTCATCAATGAAACATTTTCTTTCATCTTCCTGTCTAAAGCGTTGTATATTATATAATTTTACAGAATCCTATACATATTTATTTCTTGGAGTACATTCTACATTCTTTTTGCCCAAGCTAGATTAGCTTAGATATAAACAAACGTTGTACAAAATAATTATTTTTCAGATTGATTTATTGACGTCAAACATAGTTTTTTAGAATGACGCATGCAATATTTTGAATCTAGGTTTCCAATCTGAATCATTTACTCTTTGATTCGATGATGTCATTTTGCCAGATGATATTCTGTACGTACCCATCCGCACTTGGTTTCAAATATCCATAAAATTTTATGTTCTTTGTTTGCAAACATTCGAAACCTTCTGTAAAATTATTTAATACATATATTATATTAAATACATCCTATTCGCTTGAATATAATTTGTCAATAAATTTGAGTATTATTTATTTATAGCTATAAATATTCAACTGTGTTATTCTTCTGAAATGATCGCTTGACAGTAAATAGTTTTATGTGCATACGTGTTATCTTATTACTGGCAAAAAGCTTTATGTCCAAATCCATTTTTATACTTAAAAATAATAAAGTTACCTGAACACTTTCATGATTATTTGTGATGCTTACTCCTCACCTGGGATTGGCACACAGTCTGTGACATCTCTGATAACGCCCACCGCGTGTTAGGCACATTTAGTGCAGCGCACAAGATTCAAACCTCGATTTCTCTGGACAAAGTATTAGTAAAAATTATGATTTTTAGCATATAGCATAGCTTAGTCATCGTACTTCATATATCTATGGAAATAATCACCAAGATATATATCCTTTTGTACAGTTAGTTACATAAGAGAATTGGGCTGTGTGTTCACCGCTATGATAAGACAAAATACATCTGCATTTTGCTCGGACTGCATTTGAAATATAATACATAGTTTGAGCAATTGTGAGAGAGACGCAGTTAAAATATTTTTACCAGTAATAAGAATATACATAACACAGTTCAATATGTGACTACATATGTATGTATGTATAACTGCATATGTAATATGATTTATAACAGTGTTATTAAAAATGTTAATTCTATAATAATTGCTGTCGTAAGTAATTTTCTTCAATCACTATCGTTGTCTTTCAAAAAAATGGAAATGGCAAATTTATTTTTTTGTAATTGCAAGACTGATATTAAATATTACTTAATTGAAATAATTATTTATGGCGGAGTGGTCAGCGCACATTATAATAAGATACGTATTGACTCTTGCCAGACAAAAGACGCTAAGTGGCAAATGGCCGCCTTTGACCAGACGCATTCCAAGCTTTGTTAAGCATTCATATTGCTGTACCGTTTTATAATAATTAGATGGAATAACGTCTTGGCGTTGTTTTAACTAGGATGACTACCTTATAATGTAAGTAAACCTTAAGTGCGTGTCCTGAAAAGGAGTGATTTGTCACTCATAATCTTTTTGGCTGGCAACAGTCAATATCAAAGCTACATTTATTCAATTTTCTAATAAATATTCAGTACATATTTAATTAATTATTAATCGCAATGGATAATTTCTGTTCACAAGGATGAGCATTTTTAAAATGAATAAAATACATCACTATATGATATTTTGATCCATTAATTTTCTTGATTTTTGTATCCGTTCAGACGGTGATAGAGTTCATCCGAGTTACTATACCATGTGCCAATGTTGACAAGGTGAGCTAATGACACATGGCATATTTAACCCAAATATATAAATAAATAGCCCATATCAGCTTCTGTCACGCAATATCCAAATCCAGCGTTGATATTATTCGTAATGTAATGTACCTATCATAAATCATAGATTTATATGCGTACAAAATTAAATATTATGTGTGTACACATTTAATTTGGACTACTAACTCTACATTCTTTGTTTTAAAAAAATAAATATAGACATATATTAGTAAAAGCTAGAATAACCCTTTCTTGCCTATCGATTCAACACTAAAACCGCAAAGGTGTTGTTTTCTAACCCCTAAAATTATTGTATTTATCTTTTTGTGTTTTGCATATTGACTAGCTCTAATGTTTTAGCCTTTTCAATGTATAAATATTTTCTTTAATATATTTAAATTAAATTGGAGTGTGAACCATGAGTTATTGAGACTGACAAAATAATATAGGGTGAGTCATAGTCAACCATCAAAAAGTTGTGCCTTTTTCGTATTTCTAGAAGTTTCTAAGACTGGTTTGATTTTTTTGTAATGTAACTGTGTAAGAAGGCGAGCAGAAATGATATTTTCATGACCATTTTGCATCAACTGTTTCGTGGATGTGTCAGTCTATACACTATCATTTGGCCATCAGACTTTTTTGTGGCACTATCTGAAAAAAAAGCTTTCCATCGCTGTCTACAGTCTCTTGCTTTTCTGAAAAACAATATTTCGACAGTGACGCTTTGCCATCTCACAGAAAGTGTCCGAAACGAGACAGAACTGGTATCAATGCTAGATGTGGTCATTTGCCAGATATAATTTGGTAAATACCATCAAAAACTTTGTGGTATTTACCAATTGCCTTTGAGTTATAATTTAAAATAAATATTACCACAATGTGACAGCTAAATCAATTCATGAAATCATTTTTCCATTATCGATATGGCAGTCACTTTGAGGTAATATTTATCTGTCTTTAAATTTAACATTTACTTGGTGAATATCGTTAGTTGTGTATACTATATTGTGACATGTGTTTTAACAAACTCAACAGTATTATCAAACACCATATCACAATAGAGTGTAATAATTAGTGATATTTTATAGGTGAATGTTAAACTTTGAAATGAAATTCGGTAAACTAATCATTTACCGTTCAGTGGCTCACCCTATAGGTAAATGTTATATGTGTATGCAAAACATTTAGAGGCATTCAAATAAATATATTTAATTCCGTAATATTGAGCAATAATATATTATTATGCCAGTGGTTCTAGCTTTAATGTGCAGAATTCATGTTGAAAAGTTTCTTCACTGTTAGTTCAAAGCACCAAAGATTTACATTTAAACCTTCATATTAATAATCTTGTATTACTGTTCGAAGCAATAGTGGAGGTAACAACGAGTATCTTATAAAAAGTTTGAAAATGAATCAAATTTAGTGCAAAATTGACATCGTAAAAATATATGAATCCTTTATTCACAACACCTAAAAAGTTAAAATACTGTAACCTTTGAGAATTTTAAACTAATACTGTTTTTCACATATGGGCTCGATTGGAATATAAATGCCATTAAAAAATGTTATGTATACAAATACAGTAGTCTTACAGTATTCACAGGGGTCTCTTCCTTAGCAAAGTTTGCGAGTCTGCGAATATAGAGACTACTCTCAGCCATCTAACTGCATGATGTTAAGGTATACATATTTAAATACAAAATATCATTTTTTAAATTTTTATAACCCTTATCCGCACCTAATGGTGCATAGGGTACTGCAACAAATCGACGCAGT
This sequence comes from Brachycentrus maculatus, assembly GCF_059751285.1. Classification (NCBI taxonomy): domain Eukaryota; kingdom Metazoa; phylum Arthropoda; class Insecta; order Trichoptera; family Brachycentridae; genus Brachycentrus; species Brachycentrus maculatus. Next base: position 779,139 of record NW_028281135.1, read on the forward strand.
GTTATCTTGATCATTACTTACATGAAGGCAAGGTGATCACTCTTGCGCTTCAGGAACCAGTCCAGGGTAATATTAAATAAATATTACAGTGTTAAATCACTAATATTTATTTTCACCTCCCCCCCTGGGAATCGAACCCGGGACCTCCAGCACGGTAGCTAAACACGCTGACCATTACACCACGGAGGCGGACAAAATATCATTACTAAACTAATAACTTTTGTATGCAGTAATTCCATAAATATTGGGGATCAAAACCTATATTTATACAGCAAGCTCTCAATTTACCGGAATGGATGGTAGATAATTTTTCCGGATGATCAATTTCCCAGCTAAACCACAGAGATTTAAAAAAAAACATTCAATTAAAAGAAATTCAGAATAGCATTGTTTCCCAAAAGATGTGACAATCATAATTCCCGTGTTAGAAATCCGATCATAAAAATGAGTAAAACAATTGTTTTTTTGGTAATTTTGCAGCTTACTTTTTCAGCATTTTTATTAATTAAAAAAAAAAAACAGGTTATCGAGATCATATGATCCCCTTCCCGTCTAATGTTGTCCTGGTAAATTGACTGTCAGCTATCTGAAAAAAAAAGTTTATTCTTCTGAACAGAAATGTTTTGCTGTATTTGTTTATATTACTCTGTTATAAAATTGTACAATTATTAATGACAATTTTAAAATATTTCATTTTAAATGCCTTGATTCTATTAGCAATATATAAAATAGGGTATCCATTATACAAGACATTCCGAACCACTGTAGTTTTATTGTAGCTTTTATTAAATAAATTCTCAATTACGCATATTTCTATCCCTCCTACATATTGCAAGCTACCAAATGCAATTTTTGAGAGAAAAATCATTCAAACTAGTTTTTTTCCGGAACATCTACATATATGCATTGGCAGGGTTGTTTTCAAGAAAATATGTAAATGCGTTATTTAAAATTTCTCTTTTTTATTATTCGGATCTAAAAAACATAAAGAAATTTATTATTTTGGAACTGGAAATTGCTTATTTGTGGGATGCAATTGTATTATGTGTAAGAGGGGTCGATATTAATTTGTGTGGTTTGAGAATAATATGTATGTTGAGTTAAAATAATAGCATCATCTTTGTAACAGAAAAGGAGTATAATTTTGCGCTTGTTCTTAATTTGCTATTTATTGTTATATTAAAATTAAGTACTTGTAAGAATGCAGGCTGTTAAACAAAAAGTCACTTAAAATACGTAATAAAGTAGCCATGTACTCAATTTTTTTTATTTAATTTCCAATTTTTAATAACTTGTTAGTATTCTGTTAATTCTATTTTTTTTTCTTACACCATAGTTATTCTGAAAATTTACTCTTCTTCTGAAAAGGCTACTTTGGTATGTAAATTAGTGTCTTTGTATGTAATACTTATTGAAATTCGGTCCAAAGAATTTAAAAATATATTTTATCACTCGCAAAATTTGCCCGTATATAAAGGTGGAGACTGATGGGAGCATTTCTTCGTAACGTAACACGTTACGATGCGAGCATTCAGACAGTCGGTACAGCGAACCGAGCGCTCCATCCATAGTTTCGGATGCTCGCTGATGCTCGCCGCGAGCGATGTTACGACGTTATGTTACTATGAAATGCTCCAGTTAGTCTCCACCTTTAGACCATTGATTGTTTAATAATGCAGTGCTCCGTAACCTTTTCTCACCTATGACACCAAAATTCTTTCTAGAATTCCGCGGCACAACAAAAGCCAAAATGTATAAACCATTGAAAAATTATTTAGTTATAATAATGATTTCATACTACATTTTGATCAATATATAATATTATATAAAATAATTTGTCATTGTGTATTAAATACATATTTAAAAATTGTAAAATTTCTAATACATACATTGAATTTGAATTAGGCACTTCTGTATCCGGCTCATAGCACACAGGTTGCGGGGAACTGTAATAATGTGCTATGAAAAATGGAAAAAAAAAATTATTTTAATTATCATTCATTCTCATTCATTTAAAAAAATATAGTTTTATGCTTAAAAGAATGAAGCATGTTATGTATGTTTTTCTGTGTATTTTGATACTAAAAATTACGCACTTATCCTTGTTTTAAAAATATGATTATTTTAAACCGCTTTCTTAGATTGAATTAATTACATACTAATTTATTTATTTCTCGTCCTTGTACAAAACAGAATGGTATAAAATTGTTTTGAATTTTGTATGAAAAAGCGGTGTATTTTCAATCTAGTGAGGATCACTACTGGTTTTCTGGGATAATAAGTGTTTATTATGGTTCCTGGACTTCATCACAGAGTGAACGTTGAGTAATAGTGTGTTGTAAATATTTATATTATAATTTAATAAAATTATATTGTTTTTAATATGTTGTTTTTTTAATTTCCTGCTTCATTTATTACCTTTCCGATAAAAAGAAAAATGACAACTCTGAATTATTACCATGTAATATATTATGAACTAAAAATAAGACTTATTAAGAGATAAGCATTATCGATAAAATTAAGAAAGGTGTGTTGAGATGGTTTGGACATGTAGAACGAATGAGTGAGGAAAGAACGGTAAAACAAATTTATGAGGCGAATGTTAGCGGGAAAAGAAGCAGAGGAAGACCGAGAAAAACATGGCACGATCAGGTATGCCAAATACTTGAAAGTGGTCAGGTTAGGAGTCGTAACAATCGGCGGGTATGTATGAGGAGATGCATGAACGTGGAAGAGGCGAAGAATGTTTGCAAGGACAGAGTGGTGTGGCGCTCTATTCTCTCTGCCTACCCCTGCGGGGAAGCGGCGTGATGGTTAGTTAGTTAGTTAGTTAAAAATAAGACTTGTTATTTGAAAACTCATAAATAATGGCTACCATAAGGGCGTTTGTGCACTACCCATAATTTTACAGTCCGGCAGTCCGGTTTTGAAAAATTAAAGCAACTACGACAGTTTAGCGTGATCAAATTTACGCGCAACGTGTTCATGCACCGATCCGAAGAAAGATGGACAAAAGCACAAGTCAATCCAAGCCAATCATCGTTTTAAAACGCTAACTGACTTGCTGAACGCTAAAATTCCGTGTAGTGCACAAAAATATTTTTCAGGCTGTAAAATAGGGTAAAAAAATAATTTATAGCTGTATTGTAGTTCTTATGGCAACACTTAAATTATTCACTTAAATTATATGATGAAATATAAAAATCCACAATTGCCTAGTGGTCTTAAAATTAATTAAAAAGAATGCATTCGTAATGGTGTTCATGGGAATATTTGCATACTTTATCGAACATTTTAAAAAGAATCCATTCGTAATGGTGGTCATGGGAATATTTGCATACTTTATTGAACATATCGCTCACTCCTTTCAAGAACGTCATAAATCAAAAATCGTCAATTATCAGTTGTGCATATTTTCGGAATGCCCAGAAAATGTACTATATCCCAGCAAAAACGGCATATTTTTATCTTAATATTTACCCGCTACAGGGCAGAAAGTGTTGTTTTTGCATTTTGAAGAAAAGTTATTGTTTAATTATTTTTTGAAATATATTAAATATTTTTCAAATGGAAAAAAAAACCTTCAAGTTTTACCTAAAAAGATCTGTTGCACAGTAAAAAGTTCAACAAGTGGCTTGATATTTTTTTTTAATACATGGTATTTTATTTTCAAACTTTAAAAACGTTCTCCTGAAAAATAAAGTTTTTTGATTTATGACGTTCTTGAAAAGAGTGAGCGATATGTACATACAATTACCTGTAATGTCAAGTTTAGAATTTTAATTTGAATAAAATACCAATTTATTTCGCACCAAAACACCTTTCGTGAAAAATTACCAAAACCTCCGTTCATTTGATCACGTGAATTGATCGTGATTACATTTTTTCAAAGTTAATTTTTAGGCATATTGTGATAATTAAAAAAAGTAACTAACTAACTAACCATCACGCCGCTTCCCCGCAGGGGTAGGCAGAGAGAATAGAGCGCCACACCACTCTGTCCTTGCAAACATTCTTCGCCTCTTCCACGTTCATGCATCTCCTCATACATACCCGCCGATTGTTACGACTCCTAACCTGACCACTTTCAAGTATTTGGCATACCTGATCGTGCCATGTTTTTCTCGGTCTTCCTCTGCTTCTTTTCCCGCTAACATTCGCCTCATAAATTTGTTTTACCGTTCTTTCCTCACTCATTCGTTCTAGATATCCAAACCATCTCAACTCACCTTTCTTAATTTTATCGATAATGCTTATCTCAGTTTTGCATTCCTTCCTTATTTCACTATTCGTACATCTATCATACATCGTTTTGTCGCACATTCTTCTGAGAGATCGCATTTCGACTGCATTCAGTCTACTTTCATCCTTCTTTTGCCAACTCCATGTTTCACTTCCATACATTAGAGTTGGAACCAGGACTCCGTTGTGCACTGCTAGTTTAACTTCCGCTGACAGGTTTTTATTTGCTATAACTGATTTCAGTGCACCATTCACTTTGTTCCCAGCATTCTAATGTGAAATATACTCACTCCAATATAATATGTACGATTCACTCGATATTTAAAATTACGCGCCTAAAATATCTTGTAGTCTCTGGTTACCATAAACCAATTAAATACATCCAAGTTCGTAACTAGCGACATCTGTTGCTCTCTCCACGCCCTAAGTCTTTCGTATTTGTTAACAATTTCCGGTACGTATATTTTTGCGAACCTGTGATATTAAATTAAGGTATTTTAATGTGAAATGTAGTGAAATACGTGAAATATCAATGCCAAAATATTGATCGCATCGCCCTTGTAGTGCCTAGTTTTGGATTTGTCTTAAAAGTCTTTGTTTTACTTAGGATGTTTCTGGATTCCGAATGTCAAATACATAACCTAAAAGTTTTGTGGTGAGTACACATGTCACTTGTTTTCTGATTGTTTTTGTGGCATTTTTGCAGCAATGGCCGATGCGGTGACGAGCAAACCTAAGGCGACGAAGGCCCCTAAGGCCGCCAAGGCTCCAGCCCCTGTGGTGGAGGCCGCCAAGACAGTCAAAGTGGCCAAGAGGAGGCACGGAAGATTGTACGCCAAAGCCATCTTCACCGGGTACAAACGAGGTCTCAGAAACCAACATGAAGGCACAGCTCTCCTTAAGGTATTTATTCGCATACTTGACAGTATTATTCAGTGTAAATACTGTGAAAATGATGTTTTGACATTTGAAACCTGAAGGCGATTAATTCGCTCTTGTGGACAAATTTGCTGATCATCACAGTGAGATATCGTTTTAGTGCAGGTAGAAATGATATAAATCTTTAGTTTTTAAATATACGACGGGTTTATAACTGAATTTAGAGAACATCAAACTTTGTTTTCAGTGCTTTCTTACAGAGAACTCTAACTAACCAATAGAGAACACCCATGGTGTACTTAATCTAAATAATTGTGCTATTTAGTCAAAATAAACAGTGTTTTATTCAAAACTCTTAATAATTCGTTGATGGAAAATGTAATTTACGCCAATAGAACAGTTATTTATTTTTCTAGTTAGGGAGTGAGATTTTCTTTGTAAAAAATTGTGTTTTTCCTTTTTTAAATAAAAACTTAATAAAAAAACCATAAAGAAAAACATCTGACTACTATTTCCTGCTTATTTTGGTGAATATATTCATTTAATATTTTACTATTCCTACTTATGGTATTATTTTTATATATTTTACTATAACAACTTCTTGTTTATATTATAGACTGTCAATATGTAATTTTGGACTAGAGTTCCACGGTGAATCGGGATGTGGTCCTAAGAAAGGGAACTTCCTGTTGGAAAACTGGTCACTAGCCTACCTAAATATAGTATTACAAGTTGAAATAATTTTGGTTGTATCGAAATATTTTGTGTATGCAATAAAAATACAGATACATTGTTCTATTACGAAAGGTTTATTTTATTAATTAAAAGAGAAATATTTGTGTTTTTTTATGTCATACTATTTCTGTATTATTAGAAATAGGCATCAAATTGTGGTAGAGTGGGATTGAACCTAGAAACTCTGACTCGAGAGTCCGCGGCATTAACCACACTAAGTTGTCCGCCTCCGTAGTGTAATGGTCAGCACGCCCGGCTACCGTTCTGGAGGTCCCGGGTTCGATTCCCAGGGGGGGTCAAATAAATATAAGTGATTTTTTCACTGTAATATTTATTCATTATTACCCTGGTCTGGTACATGAAGCGGAGGGCTGATCACCTTTCCTTCATGTGTAAACGATCAAGATAACACTGCGTTTATATGACGCAGTGCCCTATGCACCATTGGGGTGCGGATAAGGGTTTTCCAATGACACGGACCACAACCCGACACCCAAAACATATTTTAAATGATCAAAAATGCATATTTAAATATAACCCATAATGTAAAACGAAATAAATATAACTTTTGGTTTCAAAATTTAATAACCTTAAATGAATAATTTTCTTAATCATCAATGCTAAGTACAAACTAACAAAAGTTCTTTTTTCTAGAATGATATCATTGGCACTCTCCAAATCTTTGTCATTATTTGTGCCTTCCTTAAACTGTAATTTTGATTTGTTTGCTGGTCATTGAAAGTTCATTATACTACTACTACTACCACCATCACCCAGTTTCCGCAGGGGTAGGCAGAGAGGATGAAATGCCACTTTCTCTTCTGTCCGGACATATACTCCTAGCTTGCTTCACATCCATACATCTGATATGCCTGATCCTCAGATTACGCAGACTTTTGACACCACCAGATTTTAGGTTCTGATTGATTTGATCGTGCCAAGTCTTTTTCGGCTGTCTTTGCTTTGTTCTGCCGCTCACATTTGCCCAATATACTTAGTCATTCTCTCGTCATACATGTCCATACCACCTTAAAGAACTCTTCTTAATCTCTTCAATTATCCCGGAATCCCAAAGAGTCACTGGCGCCACCGCCAGCCAAAATTCCGAACCCGTCAAATGCTATATGGATGTTCAATAATGGGCAGAATGTTGAATGTTACGTAATTGTATGCTAAACCAAATGCCAGGTCGTAAGCCCCAGGATGCTCAGACTTCCATCTTCTTTCTTATAAAAAATTATACATTTTTCATCTCAAGTCAAGACATATATATTGATGTTTTAATCTTAAGTATTGAACTTTAATGTGCGTATTTTGTGTACATTTTGTGCACATATTAACACACTAAGGACCGGAAAGGTATTTCTACCCGTTGGGTGGATTGATGCTTAAGGACGAGAAGGGAATTTTTACCTTCTGCGCCGGCCTCATTGCAAGGGCAGAAAGGAAGGAATTTGTTCATGTTTTTATATGAATATTATGTACCAACCTCTTTGTTAAGGTCCTAACTATATGTACACAATTATCACCCCCCGTCGCCAGCGGTATAAGGCGTAAAAAACACCCGTGTGAAACGTGTTAATATCTCAACATAGATAAAGAAGTCTATTGAGATGAAAATATAGAAGTCTAAGCATTTATAGGAATTACGACGTCTTATAAGCTGGATTGGCAATTGTTTTGGGGTTGTAGGATAGACTTTTGACAACGAAACTAACTTGTGGGTTCAATTAGATTATGTTTTAATGGTTAAGTTAAGGTGTTGCCATAACCAGATTGGATTGTATTACAATGGTATCTGTATTGTGTCGCAGATCGAGGGTTGCCGCTACAAGAAGGACAGCGCGTACTACGTGGGCAAGCGCTGCGTGTACGTGTACCGCGCCAAGAAGCGCACCTGCGTGCCCGGCGGGCCCAAGGGCCGCAAGAGCAAGGTGCGCGCCATCTGGGGCAAGGTCACGCGCCCGCACGGCGGCTCGGGGGCCGTGCGCGCCAAGTTCAAGCGCAACCTGCCCGCCAAGGCCATGGGCCACCGCATCAGGATCGTGAGTACTCACTTGCCCACTATCCAACTTCCACAAGGGAGAGCGATAAATACCTCAAGCGAAATAAACAACCTTTGTTGGGACACATTATTTGAAATTTAACTAAATAATAATAGTTACATAAAGTTGGTCACCCCACCAAGATAGTTCTTCCAACCCCAAAGGTGCATAGGGCACTGCATCATATAAACGCAGTGTTATCTTGATCGTTAACACATGGAGGAAAGGTGACCAGCCCTCCGCCTCAGGTACCAGTCCAGGGTAAACATTGAATAAATGTTAAAGTGAAAAAATCACTTATATTTATTTGACACGTCCCCTGGGAATCGCGCTCGGGACCTCCAGAACGGTAGCCCAGGGTGCTGACCATTACACTAATATTTATTCAATATTACCATGGACTGGTACCTGAAGTGGAGGGCTGATCATGTGTAAACGATCAAGATAACACTGCGTTTATATGACACAGTGCCCTATGCACCATTGGGGTGCGGATAAGGGTTTTATTATTATTATTATCGGAACATTTGAAACACACATTTTGACATCTTAACTGCAAAAATATACAAGGATCATCGTCGGTATATTGACTGCTGCGCTTTTGGCAAAGTACACCATAGTCAAATTAAAGATTTTCAGTGCTGTAACGGTTAATATAATATATGCATTTTTTTCATTTACAATGTTGACATTATCAACTGTAAATCTTTACATTTCAAAATAACAAGTCGATAGTTTACCCACAAAAAATGCAAAATCAAGTCAAGTATACGGAAGTGTACTAAATTGAATACTTTATCTACTAGCAGAAGATCTCAATCCACAATCAAATTGTAGCCAGATCACCAATATGTGTATGAAATCAAATAGTAGAAACTAAAAAACGTTTCTAGTTCCTTCTGTAAAACTTGATCCCGGTAGTAGCTATTACAAGTTAACTATTGAAATATAATTTAAAACCATCTTTAACTGCCCTACACATATGAATGTACGTGATACGCGCGGTTTTTCTTCACCATTCCGCGCTAACCCGCCACGATAACGCCACGAGAAAAGATGTCTGTTCCAAACATATTTAATGCGTACCGGATACACTGACAAATTTTGTCAGGTATGAAACCTGACAATATTTTGTGAAAACAAACGTTGTTTATTTTATTGTTTATAAAAAATATGCCTTAAAATAACCCGAAGGTAGGGTGGTTAAACTACTCTGAAACTCCTTTGATAAGAGTATTCTAATTTTGCAACTAATACCCTCACTTATACTAGTGACATATCAAATCAAATACACACTAAGACCTTGCTTTGCGTCGTAGATACGTTCCAAAAGATTCCCCGAAATTTAAACAAAATTTAAATTTACAAAACGGGAAATTACCTTTTAGAAAATTTAAAAATGATTCTCTGAATAATAATAAATATATAAAAAAACAATCAATTCGAAAAAACAATGACAGCGAAAATAAGTCTTAATACAGTATCGACGCAAAGCGAAAGTCTGAGTGTATATTGGATAATACTGTATTACATGATGTTTTGACATTTGAAACCTGAACACATTTTTGTGGACAATTTTTTTTACTGATAATACAATACAACCCACAATTTGGCAAGTTCCCTAGATGAAATCTCATTCCGTTACTAATTTGGTGCCCTTTTCCATTTCAGATGATGTACCCATCCAGGATATAAGTGCTTGACATGTAATTAATTTTATAAGACCATAAAATACACCAAAAAAATCTGATTCTGTGTTTTATTCACCTGCATATTTGCCCATCTAAAAACCAATGACTTGAATTGTTTCTCCTGATCATGGGACAGCAGTTGGCTATGATATTGAATAACCAACTCTACATGTAGTATTGGAAGTGAAAATATATAGTATTGTATTTCTTGGGAAAAGCTAAATTGAAAATACATATTAATTAGGTTGGCTTTTACTGCATGCTAGTACGGTGCAGAAAAAGACATACAGTGCAGTACAGACTGATGCATGGCGTGTTTTTTGTAGACTAAATAAAAGTACTAAATGAAATCAGTAATTCAACCCTTTGACTGACGAGTTTAAATGAAGATTTTATTTAGAAAAAAAGACAGGTTTTTTTCATTAATTTCTGATAATACATTATTGCAAGGCATTAAATAACTTTATTTTCCAGTTTAATTACTTTCTGTTATTTAAGGTTTAAACTAGGAGAATTTTTAACTACTTTTAAAACTAATCTTGAATGCACAAAGGTTTTCCATCTGGTATTTAGTTTTTATTATCAGATATTTTGTTTATAATGATTCTATGGGCAATGACAAATCTTTTGTTCATATTTTTCAATAGTGAATAATACCGACATTGGCCGACAGAATCCGCTACACTCCATACACATAGAGCCACCCTGCGAGAATACACTGAACTACCTCATAGAATAATATGGTAAAATTAGCATGATTTATTTCTTTAAAGGTATGGGCAAATCTACAAAGACATTTTTCTGCCCATATGTGGTACCGGCAAATGGAAAAAAGGGTTTAAATCAATTATTGAAAAATACCTCTATAATACGGAAGCCGCTAGTACAGTTTTCAATCAAATGAAAAATATATTCTGTAATGATAATCTCAATCTGAAACGTCTGCAAAGGATGGTTAGGTGTTTTGTTTGGTCAGTACTTCTATTCGGAGTTGAATCGTGGATACTAAAGAGGCATTCCAAATGTGGTTACACCGTAGAATGGTACACATTCTGTGGATCGATATGGTCAGCAACGTGATATCAAGGTTCGGAAGGTGTCCTATCTGGGGCATGTGCTGAGAGGAGACAAGTACGAGCTATTGCACCTTATTATAAAAGGCAAAATAGGTCGACGAGGTGTAGGCAGAAGACAGATCTCCTGGCTCCGGAATATACGAGATTGGACGGGGATCAGGACCGTCGGGATGCTGTTTAGAGCTGCCCGAGACAAGGACAATTACTCTCAAGTGATAGTCAACGTCAGGGGGACCTGACATGGTACATAAAGAAGATTAAAAATCACAGTTTTTGACAAAACTTTATTATTTTGAAAAAATGTTTTATTTTAATTGGTAGAAGTTCAAATTTCTTCATAGGCCTTGGTAATTGGTTTATTTTCTAATATTAATCTTGCATTATTAACACTTGATATATGAATAATATTTTAAATCATTTATTATTTTTATTCTATCAGACACTTGTTTATTTTATCCTATACGAGCAGTCGAACTCTATTAGGTTGCCGGTTTCTTGGCTTTATGTGTACCCAACTACTTCACGATGCCAATAAATGTAATGGATATTAGTATAATGGAAATTAATTTAATGAAAATAATGAATTTTGAAGTTAATTTTATCTAAAATGACTCATCGCTCACTCCTTTCAACAATGTCATATATTAAGAATCGTCAATTTTCAGTTATGCATGTTTTCAGAATGCCCAGAAAATGTACTATATCCCAGCAAAAGAGGCATATTTTTAACTTAATATTTACCCGCTACAGGGCAGAAAGTGTTGTTTTTTCATTTTGAAGAAAATTTATTGTTTAATTATTTTTTTCAATATACTAAATATTTTTCAAATGGAGAAAAAACATTCAGGTTTTACCTAAAAAGATCTGTTGCACAGTAAAAAGTTCAATAAGTGGCTTGATATTTATTTTTAATACATTTTATTTTAAACATTTAGTTTTAAACTTTAAAAACAATCTGAAAAATCAAGTTTTTTGATATATGACGTTGTTGAAAGGAGTGAGCGACATGGCAATGGCCATATAAAATAGTGTGGAATTAGTGTTCAAGAGTGTTACTAGTGAAATATTAACACGTTAAACACCAAAACTAAACATTTTCAATTTTGAAGTCACAAAAAAAAATTGCAATTTACGTATGTATTTTAATAATATAATGTATTTAATTTGTTAAATTTTTTTATTTGATGATGGGTTCCGTAGTTAAAGCATTTTAAATATAGCTCTTGGCTGAGGTCACTGGTGCCCCCCATGGCGCTGCGGTCCAACATAGGCGAGGTCACCGGTGCCCCCCATGGCGTTTAACATATTAATATAGTGATATCAGTATATAGATAGCCATGTGTTTTTTTTAAACTAAGCAGGATAGTCTCTCTTTACTAAATTTTTAAAAGCTATTAACTTTAATTTCCAACTAACCTGATGATAGTCATGAAGAGTTTTTAAGGGGTATTAAACAAAGTGAACGATTTATTGATTTGGCGTTTAATTTGTAGAACTCCATTTTAATTTATGTATTAATTTTAAATCAAACAGATTTTTTGAGTCTTGTCTAAGTTGTATTTTATTAACAAAAACACATAAAAAAAATATATTGTGACTATTGTTTCGCCTTGTTAGGGCATTTGTTTGATAACTTAGTAGACACAAAAAATCTATATTTGATTTAAATTAATACATAAAGGAACGATGAATGTTATATTATCATACTACAAAGTTAACAGTGCTTTTAAAATACAAAATAAAATATTACCTACCTACATTTAATTATTTTTATTTGTATAGCACTTTAACATCCCTTATCCATGCTCAGCAATTATTGCTTCTTCTTCTTCTCCATTTTATTCCTTATTACTGAGGGTTGTGATCCTTATCGAAGCATGACTATTCTCCAGTTATCCCTTGTCTGCGCTGCACGTAGCGCTCCAACCACCGAGGTGCCTGCTGCTGCCTTAACTTGATCAGTCCATTGTGTGGGAGATCTTCTTCTCCCTCTCATCCCCTCCAGGCTACTAATCACAACCAGTCTTTCCAGGCTAACCTCCAAAGAACTGAAGAATCTGTCGTGTACAGACATTGGCCAGAGTCAAGCTAACCATGGCAACTCTGCATATTGCTCACTCCTTTCAAGAACGTCATAAATAAAAAAAACTTGATTTTTCAAGAGAACGTTTTTGAAGTTTAAAAATATAATACAATTTATTAAAAATAAATATCAAGCCACTTGTTGAACTTTTTACGGTGCAACAGATCTTTTTAGGTAAAACCTGAAGGTTTTTTCTCCATTTGAAAAATATTTAGTATATTTCAAAAAGTAATTAAACAATACCTTTTCTTCAAAATGCAAAAACAACACTTTCTGTAGCGGGTAAATATTATGTTAAAAATATGCCTCTTTTGCTGGGATATGGTAGATTTTCTGGGCATTCCGAAAACATGCACAACTGAAAATTTATGATTTTTGATTTATGACATTTTTGAAAGGAGGGAGCGATATAATAGATGTCGGGCAGAAGTGTTTATTTAAACTTCTTCCCTATATTTTCTGGAGAATTTAGCGTATAAATATAAAGAGTATTTGACACCTCTTGCAACCAGTATTTTTGTAGTGTCATGATTAAGTAGATGCTGGTCTCATTATTTGCTCAGTTGGAATGGAGTGTAAACCCGGGCGCATAATGGAATAATAAAGAAATGTCAATATGATTGTTTATTTAATTATAAATAAAAATGACAATATCTTTAAAATAAGGCGTGATGGAAATTTTTTAACGACTTTTGATGTTACTAGGTGGGTGTGTTGGCAAAATTCCATTCTCGGATCGAGCATGATAATACACATTTATTTCTTTGTAAACATTTAATAGATATTCAAATATTCTTATTCTTTTTGTCCTACTTGTACCGAAGTGCATAGGGCACAGCATCAGTACCATGCAGTGTTAATTCAATATGGTAGACGAAGAGGAGGGAGTGTCCCAAAACTGCTATCGGTTTGTCTATACAAAGAACACAGTGATCGGGTATAAAATAACATAACATTTTATCGGATCTCACATCTTTATAGCAGTGGTACAATTTATTTATTTCATTACATACATAATTATAAAAAAAAAATCACAATTATATGCCCTCGCTGAGTTTTGCCGAGGGCACATTTTACATTCATTCTCTCTTACAAGAATTGAAAAAAAGGTCATCATAATTCTTCTTCTTCTTCACTAGCCTTCTGTTCTCCACTGCTGGATATATGCCTCTTCCGTATCCTTCCATTTCCTTCGATGGTTTGCTGTTTACAGCCAGTTTCTACCCGCTACAGCAACTATGTCGTCGGACCATTTTTTTGGGGTCTTTCTATGTCTCTTTTATTTTCCCAAGGTCCCAATCTTAACATTTTGGGGTCCATCTTGTGGGGTCCTGTCTTGCAATATGTCCTGCTCATTGCCACTTGAGTCTTGCCACGCGATCCATGATATCCTCTATTTTTGTTCTATTCCTGATTTCTTCATTTCTTATTTTATCGCTGTGTGCACTTGACCTTCTCTGCATTTCTTTGTCAGAGCCATAGTCTCTAGTGCATATGTGTTCACTGGCAGTATGCAGGTTTAGTACATTTTTCTTTTCAGACAGGTCAGAATCTCCTTATTTTGCAGAATTTGTTTAAGTATGTTGTGCATACAAGATTAAGAAATATTGGATACTGGAATATCCATGGATTGCTGTGTAATAATGAATTATGATAATGATAATTATAAAAATGAATGATGATTAAAATAATAAATTACGGTGAACCGTATTGAAAATAATTCTTCCTATATGTGTATATTTCTCCCGAGTGATAACATTATTGTCCCCAATAACTTCTTATAACATGTTACAGAAATAAAATAAAATATTTTTTTTTTTACAGAATAGAAATAAAGTTATGTAGTTAAAACATCTGTAATCGATTCCCACATATTTATATAATTTAATCTTTTACATAATCTCTAACTCTTTCTTTTTCGAATGGTACATCGTAACTTTGCATAATATGTATTCATAAGTGTTCACTTAACCTGTCTACCGATATAAATCTTAACAAAACACACTTAGTATAATATAATCACTCACATCTACAATACACATTATTATTACACGGTGAAGTATGTCAATAATGTCGTTTTTTACACACATAATTAAAATATAATACTTTTACTATTGCCAAGTTTTTTTTGATCAGCTTTCTAAGGCAGCAAAAACTATTCATATGAATAACGAGTCATTTTTTTTAGATATTGCGTTTGCATTACTTTTCTACTTAAACAAGTTTGTACGTTTGTATTTTCTCTAATTAATAATTATTATTTAATAGACATTCACCCTGAACAAGCGACAGTTTTAAAATTTGCATACATTGATGTATAACTTTAGCTGTCGTACATATTTAAAATTAAAATAAGTGTAAAAAATCGGTGTAGAGTTTTTGTAGGTAAACACAGAAGTAAAATATTTTTATTTTTCTTGGGTATATCGCTCACTCCTTTCAAGAACGTCATAAATCAAAAAACTTGATTTTTCAAGAGAACGTTTTTAAAGTTGAAAAATATAATACAATTTATTAAAAACAAATATCAAGCCACTTATTGAACTTTTTACTGTGCAACAGATCTTTTTAGGTTAAGCCTGAAGGTTTTTTCTCCATTTAAAAAATAACTAGTTTATTTTTTTTTAAAATGAAACGATACCTTTTCTTCAAAATTCAACAACAACACTTTCTGTCCTGTAGCGGGCAAATATTAAGTTAAAAATATACCGCTTTTGCTGGGATATAGTACATTTTCTTGGCATTCCGAAAACATGCACAACTGAAAATTGGCAATTTTTGATTTATGACGTTATTGAAAGGAGTGAACGATATATGTTAGGTGAAAGAATGGATTATGTTAAATTGTTGGCATAATAAGTTAAACATTTTGAGTATCTAGTAATAAGAAACATACATATATTGAAATCTGAGATCAATTCGAAGTTAAGAAAACCAGTGAACATTGAGGGGGTACTCGCAAACATACAATCCCGTAAGCGACTGGCTGCACGAGGGACCAGAAGTGTCTCCGCGCACTTTTTTTTAAATATACAATTACTGGAATTTGATTTTTTTAGAATATACATATATTAAAAACATAATAATAATAATAATAATAAAACCCTTATCCGCACCCCAATGGTGCATAGGGCACTGCTTCATATAAACGCAGTGTTATCTTGATCGTTTATACATGAAGGAAAGGTGATCAGCCCTCCGCTTCAGGTACCAGTCCAGGGTAATATTGAATAAATATTACAGTGAAAAAATCACTTGTATTTATTTGACCCCCCCTGGGAATCGAACCCGGGACCTCCAGAACGGTAGCCGAGCGTGCTGACCATTACACTACGGAGGCAGACTAAAAACATAATTTCATATTTTTTTTAACTCCTTACCTTTTCATAACTCCTGTCAAAATCATATATTTACATATTTAAAAGAAAATACTTACTTTTCAATACAAAAACGGTGTATTAAGCAAACAAATCAATTACGTTTAATATTACCTAGGTTTATCTAAAATTAAGATGAGGGCTATCGAATATCCCGCCTTAAGAAAACCAGTGAACCGTAGTACATTGATAAATTATACGATATATTCGTAGCTCCGAGCTATATCGTATCATTTATTAACAATACAATATACCTGAGACAACACTAGTCAAATATAATACTATACCATTAGCAACGTTAGAAATCCATCCATCGGCAAGAGGAAAGTTTTTACAAAACGCGTAATTTTCCACGCAACCTTCCTTCAATTTCTGCAAAACGATCATACAACATCCGCGTGGAAGTGTGCCCTCTGCGCTGCGCAGTTATCAATACAGTAAAACCTCGATATAACGGACTAATTAGGGGCGGAAAGGTTTTTGGTAAAGCCGAATGTCTGCTATATAAAAATAGGTTTTAAATAAATGAAAAACTTTTTGTTTTAGAGTATAAGATGAAACAACTTTGTTTTAACCACTATTATTGGTACACTTTATCCATCCGGTTGGATGAAGTGTATCTATAAAAAAGTGGTTAAAACAAAGTTGTTTTATTTTATAAATTTTATAAAATGTGCCACAAAGTATCTGCGAAAAAAAAATGAATACTGTATTTAAATATAAATGAACAATACAAAACTATATTTTTGTCTTCGGACACTCGTCGTAAAGTGACGTTGCTGTTTGATATCGACGCGGTTATTTTCGAAAATCCTGATTTAAAAAAAGGAATCAAGTTTTGTTCGCACTTTTGAAGACATAATTTGTGATTATTATGGTAGCATTTTTTTTACATGCGGTGACATTTGAATTTGAGCATGTATAATATTATAGGACGATTTAAAAAAAAATATTATGGATCTTTCGTCCGTTATATCCGAAGTTCGTTAAACAGAGGTCCGTTATATCGAGGTTTTACTGTATATCACAAATATCATACCATTATTGGGAACCTAATAACTAATGATTTCGCTTGTTAGATGCTGCACGACATCTTCAGAGATCTCGTTATCATAATCTTCCATGACACATGACATTGTCATTTCTACAGAGGACACCGAGAGGATGTTTTAACTTATCTGTCTGTATTATCTATTGATTTAGCTTTACTTTGTGGGATAAATAACATGATGATTTAAATATGAAAACCACTTTTGTGTTTGTTAAGACCCTACATACGTTAAATCGTAACATAATTTTCTCTAAACCGTAGAACGGGGCTACTTGAACTTTGATCTTTTACTTGAGCCCAGTACAAAAAAAAATGATCTGTATTTGGTCTACAATAATGAACGTATCGACATGATTTATTGTTTCCCTGACAGGTGGCACTTAATGTCACAATACGTTAATTATTGTAGACCAAATACAGATTTTTTTGTACTGGGCTCAAGTAACACATCAGATTCAAGAAGCCCCGTTCTACGGTACATTTGATTCAACTGTTTTTTTTACACATCGTTTTTGTATGGAAAAATGAGTTTTTATTTGAAATAAATGTATGGTTTTGAAAAGAAATGAGTCATGGAATAGAGATATTTTTTTAAATATATGTAAATTCTAATAAACAAACAAATTATTGTAATTATTATTGTATTACAAAGAATTATCTCAGCGCAGCCGGACACTTAATTAATTCTATTGTTGTGAGAAGGGCCTTAACAGCCTTTCAAATATATTTCCGTCGTTTAATGACCTTGTGGATTATAGAACCATATTTTTCTTCATCTATGTTGCGATGTTAATACTATGTTTTTCGTTAGCAGGGGTTACAAACCCTTGTTATGGGTGATCTAAAAATAATTTTGTGACATTGTGGTTGAATTTATCAAATGTTTATTGCAAGGATGGCATACCCTAGGCCCGCGGTCATGTATGACGAATATGTTTTTAAAACAGTGATATAAATGTGATGTTTTATATACATCAACAAAATTTATGCCCCCAGTTATTATCTATGAGCCAAGTCATGCATGTTGTTTTAAAAACAGTGAACTATATCTGTTCGCATGCTCTTCAGCATCGCCAATTTAAGGCAATCTCGAAAAATTTCGAAAACCAGTTAATGATAAATTGTTTTTTTTTCATAAATAATGATAATCATATTATTTTTTGACATCTCATCAAAGATGAAGAAGAATATGGAAGTCTGGGCATTTACGGGGCTTACGACCGTCATAGGCTGGTTTGAGTGATCACTTTACACACGTGTAACATTCACCAATTCTACCCATTATTGACAACCACACTACTCAAATTCTTGGAAGTTCTATATATATGAACCAATTTAGAAACCTTGTTCATAATGATAATCATAATAATAATCTTGGATGATTTATATAGAGCCATTTTCGTAAAAAAAACTACCTCAAGGGCGCTTATACAAGTATGGATTATGATATGAAAATGATAATGAGAGAAAATTTAAAAAATATATTAATGAAAAACGTCGTCAATCGGCTGAGTCTGAAGGCAGGAAAGTGGATCCGCCGTATTGTTGCGCTTTCTTCTCGGTCATCTTGGGCTGGAGCATGGCCAAGATGTTGGACAGGACGCCTCACTGTGTAAAATTGGTAATATTGTTTGATTTATGTATCCTAATCAATAATTTTGATTATTACAATTTTCAAAACGATTACTACTATACAGATACATTTTTCGTTGGTTCAATGTGTATTTTCTTCTCACATATGGTCGTGGTAATGTTTTTTTTCGCAATTACCCTTATTGTACTTGCTGATTATCTCTGCATTCAAATTATTTATAATACCAAATTTTGAGTGTGTCCAAATACTTGTTCACAAAATCTTGATTATCTCCAATTACAGGAATTATTTTAATATTATTTTTTGACATCTCATCAAAGATGAAGAAGAATATGGAAGTCTGGGCATTTACGGGGCGGACGACCGTCATAGGCTGGTTTAAGTGATAACTTTACACACATGTAACATTCTCTAGTGATGTTCTAGTGATTCAAGAGAACAAGGTTTCTAAATTTGTTTATATATTTAGAACTTCCAAGAATTTGAGTAGTGTGGTTGTCAATAATGGGTAGAATTGGTGAATGTTACACGTGTGTAAAGTGATCACTTAAACCAACCTATGACGGTCGTCAGCCCCGTAAATGCCCAGACTTCCATATTCTTCTTCTTCTTTGATGAGATGTCAAAAAATAATATATTTAAGTATAATACTTGAAAAAAAATATAAGTTTATAATTAAATTAAATTCGTTTAATTTATTAAGGGATTTTTTTTCTAATAGACATTTTTTTTCTAATGGAAAAACAGACGTTTTCCCTTTTGAAAATTTTAGGTCTTCGATGCGGCCCGGGGTGCAATTTAGGTTGGCCAGGCCTGGTTTAGTGTGTAGTCTAGCACTATGGTATGCGCAATATAGTATGACACCATATCGCGCTGTGAGGAAGGAATAAAGGCATTGCCCGAGAACGCGAACGGAGTTTGAAAGAAAGGGAAATTTGGGAGCACGTAGCTTGCAGCGTGCGACAATAATTTGTAATTTGTCGCAGGTGTGGATTCGGCTCATTTGTATTCAGGAAATGACGGAAATTCGAGCGGACATCCCATGACGAATATTGCATTTATACGTCCTGTATTATGCTAGATCATGTAATATGAAACTTTCTTATCATAAGAACTGGTTAAACTGTATGAAAATCCATTCAAAAATACTGATAAAGCATCACTTACTGTACATAACTACTGAAATTTAATTATTCTACATTAGTATCTCATATTATTTTTTTACATCTCATCAAAGATGAAGAAGAATATGGAAGTCTGGGCATTTACGGGGCTGACGACCGTCATAGGCCAATTTAAGTTATCGCTTTGCACACGTGTAACATTCACCAATTCTACCCATTATCGACAACCACACTACTCAAATTCTTGGAAGTTCTATATATATGAACCAATTTTGAAACATTGTTCTTGAATCACTAGAACTTCACTAGAGACATCTATTGGTGAGATGAAAAGAAGCTTTTTATTGAGCAGAAACTCTTATATTAGTATGTGAGGTCCGAATCCTGGATTATAATCATATACATGAGAAACGAGAATGAGAAAATATAACTCCTATAGTTGGAGAAAATCCAGATTTGTGAACAAGTATTTGGACACACTCAAAATGTTGGAAATAATGTATCTCGATAAAAGTTGTACGAACCCGTTTAAAACTTAGTCAAATATAGATTTTACTAGGTAAATACCACTATTTCTTAAGGCAAGATAATCAATAGCTCGCAACTTAATTTTCTTTAAACCCAGGCAACATTTAACGTAATTGCTTTTTTATTAAAACACGGTTTTTGGATTGAAAATATTAGTTTTTTTCGAAATAAATACATGGTTTTGATAAGAAAGGAGTTATTGAAAGGTAACGAGGTTAAAAAAATATTAAAAAATATATTTATAATCAAATGCGATTACTTAGAAATATTAGAAATTAAAAAGGCAATTAATAATAATTTTCAACTAATAAATACGTAAGTAAACGATTTTTCTAAAAGTCCGTTATTAAATTTGTTTCCAATCACGCCACTTGAGATATACTTAAGCTCCTTTGCCTAGCCGTCAAAATATTTTGAATTTTGTTAAGTAGATAGTGTTTTAGTATTAATCTGTCTTAGTGCTTCAAATATAAATTATATAAAAAAATATTTATTTGATAAATTCCAATAAATATTCTTTAAAAAATGAGCGCGGACAAAACGTGTGGCAAAATTGAAGCTGAGGAAACAAGTTCGTCCAAGGAAAAGGTCTAAAAAGTTAAGAGAAAGGACCTAAAACCTGAGGACGAGGGGAGCGGACCCCAACAGTCTACAAAGACGATAAGTTGAGATGGAGCCAGGAAGAAGAAGATTGATTTTTTTAATGATTTTAATTATAATCTTTCGAGGTTCTGAGTATATTGACGGTGTCAAAAACAAACAGGCGAGGAAAATTAACGGACCGTTAAATATATACACCTTATTATACAATCAGAAAATGTTTCCGTTTTAAACTTTTAACATGGGTAATGCGTCAGCAGAGGAAAGAGGGGTAAGAAGAACAGGAAGGCGATTGTAATGGGCTGGATATATTTTTCAGGTATACGACGTACTAATCATCGTGCTGTCTTCTTTATACAAGTATCTCAAGGGCATCTATCTATCTTTTTTTTTCAATAGTTTATTATCTTCCTTATCTTTCCTATCGGACAAATTGAAAGAAAAATACTAATTACACCCTTATTGCTCACTAACGTTAGGTCAGGCCTGAAAACTTTCAATAATTTGAAATGGTTGTTCAAGCCAAATTTTCTTTATCAGTATTTATCAGCTCCTACTTCCAACTATATTCGCCTCATACATTCGTTCCACATGTCCAAACCATCTCAACACTCGATTAATTTTATCGATAATGCTTATCTCAGCCTTGCATTCTTTCCTATCATACATGGTTTTATGGTTTTGCCGCACTGAGGGTCAGTCTAATTTCATCTTTCTTTTGCTAACTCCATTCTTCATTATCAAGAATTAGGGTTGGTATCACAAATGAACTGCTAGTTTAGATTTCAACTGACAATATATATATATATATATATATATATATATATATATATATATATATATATATATATATATATATATATACACACAAACATATATGTTTTTTTGGTGCTCTAATGATACGTTTATGTATTTATTGTTTTGGCGTTTAATTTGTAGAACACCACTTTAATTTATGTATTAATTTTTAAATCAAACACAGATTTTTTGAGTCTAGTAAGTTGTAAAATACAACAAAAACAATACGATAAAATATTACAATACAATATACTATACAATAAAATATTATCAAAAACACATTAAAAAAATTGTGACAATTGTTTCGCCTAGTTATGGCATTTTCAAACGAATTTGTTTAAAAATGTCATAACTAGGCGAAACAATTGTCACAATATTAATTTTTCATGTGTTTTTTTTAAAAATAAAATACAACTTAGTTGACTCAAAAATCTGTGTGTGATTTAAAAATTAATACATATAATACGTATATGTAGTCAGTTTATCGTATGCGTTTAAAATAATCCACCCCTATTTAGGGGTTTATATTTATTTACAATTCAATAAACATTGACAAAGGATATACAATAATAACCTAGGCTTCCTTGTCATGTCTAAAAGTTCGTTATTTATTTTTTCTTTGAAGTATGTATTTTAATCAAATGTAAGACATTGTTCGTAAAGGAGTATAATCAAAATAATGTGCTTTGGAAGAAAGAAAATCCTAAACCAATTACATTTTAAATCATTCTGCGTCTTTATTCATTCATTTCTTTATTGTTAAGTGCTTTTACATTAATATCATGTATGTATCGCGCAAAAACATCTTACATAAATACTTTTATCACTCCATATTCACATAAAACAGCGTTGAACCCATTACTACAAGTGATCCCGCGCTCCCCAGACCATTATGATAAAGTATTGGATGGAAATTGATGCGCCTCTCAATACCTTCGTAGCGTACTTAGAGGCGAGAATGCCTTGTACAATATTGCTACATTATTTAAGATAATACAACACCTTTTGAACAAAAGAAATACTTAGGTAGGTACCTACCTTACTAACTGAAATTATTTTTCGATCTTGAAGAATTTTGGCACTCAAAAAACGAAAATCATGACGTGTAACCCAACTTTAATTTTCTTTAAATATTTTCAAATTTAAATAAACTTTTCTTATTCTTCTTCTTCTACGTTTTATCCGCACCCCATGGTGCATAGGGCACTGTATCGTGTTGAGTAAGGCCTTATTCGAAATAATATAATTCATTAAGCGTCCGGCCGTGAGCTGGACGTCAGTTCACGCCCAATTTTTTTAAAGAATAAATATCGTTCTTTTTTCTCTTTTAGAATATATGTATACTTATTGGATTTTTTATCCTTTCCTTTCAATAACTCTTTTCTTTTCAAAACCATACATTAATTTCAAAGAAATGTTTATTTTTTCAATACAAAAAAACGGTATTTTAAGCCAAAAAATCAATTACGTCAAATGTTACCTGGATATACAGAAAATTAAATAACGATTTATCGTATTTTGGGTCTTAATTTTTAATTGCATGGATACAAGGTGATCAGTCCAGCGGTTCTTATATCAGTCCAGGGTGATTTAAATGTTGAGTTTTGAGATGCCATTAAAATATTTGTATCGATTCTCATTCATTCCATTGTCTGGCCGCTTAGAGAAAAATCAAAATACCTTCCATATTATCATCTTGCTAAGAGACTTTTTATCTTCAGTTGAGTTTTGAGATGCCAATCAAATATTTATATCGATTCTCATTCATTCCATAGTCTGGCGGCTTAGAGAGAAATCAAAATACCTTCCATATTACCATCTCGACAAGAGATTTCTGTATCTGCATATGTTGACTTTTGAGATACCGTTCAAATCTTCATATCGATATTAAGTTGACATTTTCAATTGCGGAAAATCTGTGTTGAAAAGTCGAATGGTGAGCATATTGTCCTCTCAGGATCTTTAAAAACTATGCTTCTCCACATTGTATGTGTGTCCCTACTGGATCAACATCACACACACACACACACCCTCTTACA
This sequence comes from Brachycentrus maculatus, assembly GCF_059751285.1. Classification (NCBI taxonomy): domain Eukaryota; kingdom Metazoa; phylum Arthropoda; class Insecta; order Trichoptera; family Brachycentridae; genus Brachycentrus; species Brachycentrus maculatus. The sequence goes on from NW_028281135.1 coordinate 803,001, forward strand.
CACACATTTTCTCTCATAAATACGTGTTCATTTTCTAGATCTACACTAAATATTTTGTACTAATCTTTATGTTTCTGTGGTTAACTTTAATTGGCTTGTTTAATGTATATATTTTAATGTTTTAAATAAAAAAACATAAATCCCATTATTGTCTCATGTTCCATCCATGTCTCATGTCTCTTCTTATATATATGTAGACTTTTCTTATGCATAGGTGTGAAGAACTGTAATTGGTACCCATGATTTTTTTTTGTATTCTGATTTATCATATATTGTAACTGTTGTTTTTCCTTCCAATAAAATTAAAAAAGTATATAAAATAATAATAATAAAATCCTTATCCTTTAAAAGCTTTATATAAACGCAGTGTTATCTAGATCGTTTACAGATGAAGGAAAGGTGATCAGCCCTCCGCTTCAGGTACCAGTCCAGGGTAATATTGAATAAATATTACAGTGAAAAAATAACTTGTATTTATTTGACCCCTCCGGGGAATCGAACCCGGGACCTCCAGAACGGTAGCCGGGCGTGCTGACTATTACACTACGGAGGCAGACTAAAATTATTATTATTATTATTACTTTTTTTAAATTTATTTATTCTATATACTTATTTTTTATTTTTTTATTATTTTTTTTTTCAAAAAAATATATATTGAATAAATAAATTAAAAAATACCTCCTTAGTGGAAAAAATCTGAAAAAAAAATAGGCGTACCCAAAATATGAATGTGATTCAATTCATTCTGAAAACTACAGCTATTATTGCCATTCTGCGGAAACTAAAATATAATATGAAAATTAATATCCTATTGTCTTCATACCTGCGCGCAACGCGAGATTGATCATGGGATTTGATTAAATTAGCTTTTCATGTGTACGAGTTCCTGTATTTTTTAATAAATACGAGCGATAAAGCACGCTTCTAATTGTTTGTTCTTAACCCATCGGCATACCAGCCGTCATATCTTGGCAGCTATGAAAATTTTACATTTGCATATCAGCTGCTGTTTAAGCCACACCTCTGTCCGTGGGTAGTTCATATTATAAAGATACTTTCGTGTGATATCTACAAATTAGTAAAGAAAACTTTTAGGTATGCATTATTATTTTTTTTTTTGCAAATTTATTTACGGCACTTGACCAAAGATGTCCCTGTAAGGATAGAATTATCTCATTAATTGATTCGGCAGTCAATTTGTGGTAAAATCTATCCATTTTTAATAAATGTTTTACTTAGTAAATATCACTATTTCTTAAAATCTACTGTGACACGTGTTTCGATTCATTCCGCATCATTTTCAAACACCGCATCATTTTCAAACACGGTGTCTGACAATGATGCGGAATGCATCGAAACACGTGTTACAGTGGATTTTAAGAAATAGTGGTATTTACTAAGTAAAACATGAAATAGAATTTTCTTTTCGATTGAAATATCAATTTATCACATTTCTGATTTAGACTCTTGATAAAATACGTGCGTGATAGTTATATGTACCACATTTATTGGTAAAACAGTAAAAGTCTTGAAAAAAAAATTTGAACGTGTGTGACTTTTCAAAAGTATGAGTCACGCGTGAGCGTTATGATCTGTTGGACTGATTTATACCACAAAAATCAATCTGTTTAGTGAGTGCCACCCTTATCTGCATCATTTAAAGATTATTTCTATGATTGTTCTCGTTTTATCAGGTGCAAAATATTTGTGCGTCATTGTTTGACAAACCATGTCACCTCCCCTCCGAGCGGGGCATCTTTTTTTACTTTCGGGGATACATTTAATTAGTATATTTGAACAAAATCTCGACTTCGATGAAAACTCTCCGATCTATAACCGGAAACACGTTACGAGACTGCGTAAAAAAACACTGATATCCGGAGCGTGTATAAGACGGAGGATATCGTAAGGTGGGGACGACAACGAAGGCGATACTGGAATGAGCATGTAAATAGACTGTCAGAAGACAGACTTCCACGTATCGCACTTCAAGGAAACCCTGAAGGACGTAAACCCCCAGACAGACATCCAAAAAGTTGGAGAGATAGCTGGCAGACAACATCCCAAAAGCGACAGGCGGAGGCATATACAGATCCTATAAAAAGAAGAAAAAGAATAAGAAGAAGAAGTATATTTGAATAAATATTTTAAAATAATAAAAAGAATTCATATGTTATGGGTTAAGTAATGGCGTTCTTACAGTCCAAGTTATCGGCGAGTTTCGTGGAGTCACGTTCAAGGTGTAAATGGGAAATTGTTCGTGACTGAGCACACATTTACTTCAAACTAGGAGCTGTTTATTATTACAAACAATAAAGTGTTATCAGTAGGTACTCTAGGTACCTACCGCGAAAATATAGTATGCGAAAAATCGAGAAAATAGTATGTAAAAATCAGAAAAATAAGGTATAGTTTTGAGTTTAAAAAAGGCAACAACTTTTTGTGATTCAAGAAAGAATAATTTATTATAGATGTATCAACTTGATACAGGTTTTTCATTTCAAATTGGAAGTTTTACAAACCAAATTGGACGTCTCTCAAATCAACCTGGACGTTCAATACAATTAATTTTTTATTCAATAATTAATATTATACATGAAGAAATTACATTCAAGGCGTATATCGTCGTCGTACAGGAAAAAGTGACCAACTAGCAAAACTTTAGAGGGCCATTTAAGTCACGTTTGCTTGGCAAGAAAATAAACATCATTGCAGTTGGTCATTTTTAACAAGTCAATATATTATACTTCCAAGTTTGAGATATTTTTCAGGGCAATATTAAGCTAGTTAGATATCTAATAGTCAATGATCACATTTTTGTAAAAAATGCACTTGGTTATTAAATAAGATTTATTAATAACATAAATTACGTTGTATTGTATTTTTAAAAAGTAGAATTTTTGTAAAATATATTCATATTAGTTACACTACATATACCGTCAGTGTCAATACCTGCCACATCTTTTATTCTTAAGACTAGCAAGTGCGTTAGTCGTATAGTTGGCAAGCCTACACGGCGCGCTGTCATAGTCTGTGCGCGCAATGTGTACTGAAAATTTCAATCATGAGTCATGAATCATGAGTACTTTTTTTTTTTTTTTTTTTTTTAAGTAATAACTCGCAAAGCGTTTTAGATGCATGTCTGCAGGTAGGATAGTAAGGATAGGGAAGGTAAATGTGAAAAATACAACACAAACACCCAGACCAATTGAAAATAAATATTGTTTAAATTCATTTTGCAATTGGCGGGAATCGAACCCGCGGCTCCAGTTTCGCAGTCGAGCGTTTACCCAACTACGCCACGGCACCTGTCTATATGAACTACTTTGATTATATTTTTGAAATTGTATATTTTGTTGTGAACAAGTACATGAACACACTCAAAATGTTGTCCTATTTTTGGTATGTGTGATACCACCTTCACAGGTCTTCCGTTTCAAAAATATAGATTGGTGTGGTGTTGTGTTCTATTTTCTTTGCCTAAACCTGCGAGTGGTGTCGTGATGGTTAGCTAGCTAGTTAGTAGAGATGTATATGAATTAAACCATATACGCTCCCTTACAGGAGCATATGAAGTCCACAAACTGTCTCCAGGCTTTTATATCGGCTGCCAGCTCCTTTGAATCCTCCCAAGTCAAATCCGCGTGCCGAACGAAGTTCTGACGAAAACTGGCGACGAATTGTCAGCAGTGGTCGGGAACCTGATGCCTTGTCAAAGTGGCAGGCTTGATGGCGGCTCTCGGGAGGCATGCGGAGTACATGGCCAAGCCAACTGAATCGCATTTTCTCCACGACAGTTGTGACCCCAAGATTTGCTGCGTCCAAAGCGATGTATATACGATCGTAATTATTCGATTAGCCGAGCAAATTGAAGAAGTCTTAAAATAGATCCAGTCGTTCATCATTCATGAATAGTTGAGTTCAGCCATCGCGTGTGAAGTGTCGCTTCCTTTCAGCGCGGAGCACGGGTTACGGGTGATTGATTGATCTAATAGGACCAATCTAGCTCGTTCCAGGCAAGTCCCTACTCGCGGGTCCAGAGTGTGTATCTGCTGTAAACAGGAACAATGGTATCAGCGGGCCATCGGAGGGCCATCTGCGAAATCGAGCAATCAACTAATCAAAAATTATTTTGCACGCAGGGGAGAATATATCGCTGACTCCATTCAAGAACGTCATAATTCAAAAAACTTGATTTTTCAGGAGAACGTTTTTAAAGTTTTAAAATATTATACAATGTATTATATTTTTGCTTACAATTGAATATCTGTGTGAATTAAAAAATTCATATTTGTATATAATTGGTTCATGTGTTTTTAATATGATAATCAGTGTGTTCCACTTTCACAAGATTACGTTTTTTTACGAGTTATTTTGGCTCTAACAAACAAAATACTTTAAAATAATAATTAACCCTAAATAACTAAACTATATTTGAAGACACAACGCCATTTGTAGATCGCACAATAATGACATATCACTCACTCCTTTCAACAACATCATAAATAAAAAAAACTCGATTTTCCAGGAGAACATTTTTAAAGTTTAAAAATATAATACAATGCATTAAAAATAAATATCAAGCCACTTACTTAACTTTTCACTGTGTAACAGATCTTTTTAGGTAAAACCTGAAGGTTTTTTCTCCATTAGAAAAATATTTAGTATATTAAAAAAAATAATTAAATAATACCTTTTCTTTAAATGCAAAAACAACATTTTCTGCCCTGTAGCGGGTAATATTAAGTTAAAAATATGCCTCTTTTGCTGGGATATAGTACATTTTCTGGGCATTCCGAAAACATGCACAAATGAACATTGACGATTTTTTTATTTATGACGTTCTTGAAAGGAGTGAGCGATATGTAGACTCAAGGCCTGTGTAAGTGTGACGTGACGATTTTTTGTTTAGGGTATTTTGAGTGTGTCCAAATACTTCTTCACAAATCTGGATTATTTCCAATAAGAAATTATTTTTTACAAAATTTTGAGTGCGTCCAAATACTTCTCCAATTGTGAGATTATTTTTTTTACATTTTTTTTTGACATCTCAACAATGATATAGTAGAATATGGAAGTCTGGGCGGATTACAGGGCTTACGTTGGCTGGTTTGAGTGATCACTTTACACACAAATAACATTCACCAATTCTACCCATGATTGACACCAAACTACTCAATTTTTTGGAACTCCTACATATGTCATTAATCTCATGACACAGTACATATGTGTTCACAACAGCCATCATTGTTGATTTGAGATAGCTTTTATTTAACAGAGATCCCTTTATTTAGATGTATGCAAGATGCTAAAGATGGCGGTCACGTGGCACGTATGTCTGAGGAAAGATGGACGTAAAAGGTGCTTGATTGGAGGCCTAGAAGCGTGGGTAGACCCCAGACAAGATGGTCCGATGACATTAGGAAAGTGACGTGCCTGCACTGGAAGAGAGTCGCATCCAACAGACAGCTGTGGAAGTCCAAGAGGGAGGCCTTTGCTCAATACTGGACACAAGAAGATGACTGAAGAAGAATGCAAGATCCTAACCCCGGATTATTTACATAGAAGATTTCGAATGTGTGTTCTAACTCGTGATTGAGGTAAGGCGTGCTTCTGAATGCTGGCAAATAATTGTTACTGTAGTCTATAGAGTATAATTGTTATTTATAATGCAGATAATGTATTGAATTACCAACCTCCGTTCGCGGTTTAGGTTAGCGAGATCAAATCCGATATCGTTAGTTCGATCAAAACATCTTCACGTGAAGATGACACGTTTGCATACATCGCTCACTCCTTTCAAGAACGTCATAAATAAAAAAAATGATTTTTCAGGAGAAGATTTTTTAAAGTTTAAAAATATAATACAATGTATTAAAAATAAATATCAAGCCACTTTTTGAACTTTTTACTGTGCAACAGATCTTTTTAGGTGAAACCTGAAGGTTTTTCTCCATTTGAAAAATATTAAGTATATAAATTATTAAAAAATACCATTTCTTCAAAATGCAAAAACAACACTTTCTGCCCTGTAGCGGGTAAATATTAAGTTTTATTCTTTTTCCCGATGTGCATGTTTTCGGAATGCCCAGAAAATGTACTATATCCCCATATAGTACATTTTCTGGGCATTCCGAAAACATGCACAACTGAAAATTGACGTTTTTTGATTTATGACGTTCTGGAAAGGAGTGAGCGACATATTATATATAAACATGTGTTCATATATGTATTATATATACATGTATACAGTTAACCCCCCTATAACGTTTAAGGACATGTTATAAGGTTTTTTTTTAAAACCCTTATCCGCACCCCAATGGTGCATAGGGCACTGCATCATATAAACGCAGAGTTATCTTGATCGTTAGCATATGAAGGAAACGTGATCAGCCCTCCGTTTCAGGTGCCAATCTAGGGTAATATCGAATAAATATTAGAATGAAAAAAATACTTTAATTTATCTAACCCCCCCCCCCTGGGAATCGAACCCGGGACCTCCAGAACGGTAGCCGAGCGTGCTAAACATTACGCTGCAGAGGCGGACTATAAGGGACTATAAAGGACTGTAAGGGGTTAATGTATTTTTACATTTCAACCAGTGGATTACCATAAAATGAGTCATTTAAAATAAAAATACAATTTAAAGACATCTATTGGAGAGATGAAAAGAAGCTTTTTATTGAGCAGAAACTCTTATATTAGTATGTGAGGTCCGAATCCTGGATTATAATCACACACATGAGAGACCCCAGAAAATATCATTTTCATTTTTATTATTTAAGTTGTATTTGAGATGTAGGTATGCCTTTTATCCATGTTTTCTCTACGTAAGATCACACCATCTCAGAAGATTGACAAAATTTGCCGAATAGGAAAAAAACTAGATTCAATTTCGATACCCGTTTTACCTGATTTTCGTGTACGTAGAATTTATATTATGTGAAACATAATGCTGGGTTTTTATACGAAATCAGATACCTACCTGTATCCTCTTGTACAGAGATGAATAAATACGATCACAAGGGTGATACAGGGTGGTTCAAACTTCTTGTAACTACATTTCACTATTTTACACTTTAAATACAGTGTCAGAAATGAAGACTCTATGAAGCATATCAGGCAAAAGTCTACCAGTCAGAATCAGGAATGCCAGTATAAGGGAAATATGCGAGATCGAAGATGTTGGTGGGGAAGGCAACGAAGAAGACAACAGTACGTTTTTGTTTGTTTTTAATAATACTTTTGGAAAAAATATTTTAAATTTTTTTTAACTCTACCTCTCAATAATTCTTTTCTTTTCAAAACCTTATAATTATTTCGAAGAAACTCTAATGTTTTAATAAATGCAAAATCTATGTTTTAATAAAAAAATCTTTTACGTAAAATGTTACCTGGATTTAGAGAAAATTAATTTCATATTTATTTTATTTATTTCAAAACATATTACATACATATGTAAGTCATAAATACATATAATATTCCCGATGAGTGATTTCTATTTCTCATTTTGGGACATGAGATTAAGGTTAACAAGACTGGAAAACAAATAATAAATAAACAAACAAGATTTTTTTTAAATAACCAAAACTTAAATGTCAAAATATAAAAACAATAAACAGGTATAATAAATAGGCACAAGAAGCATATTTAAAAGAAATAAATGAGAAAAACATAAGGTAAGAAGCATATTCAAATAAACAAAAGAGAAAATATAAAAAATGAGAAAATATAACAAATGAGAAAACATAAAAAAAACATAAGGTTAAAAACAAAATAAGAAAATATGACTAATCACTACATATATCGCTCACTCCTTTCAAGAACGTCATAAATCAAAAAACTTGATTTTGCAGGAGAATATTTTTAAAGTTTAAAAATATAATACAATGTATTAAACATAAATATCAAGCCACTTACTGGACATTTTACTGTGCAACAGATCCTTTAAGGTAAAACCTGAAGGTTTTTTCTCCATTTGTAAAATATTTAGTATATTTAAAAAAATAATTAAACAGTACCTTTTCTTAAAAATGCAAAAACAACATTTTCTGCCCTATAGCGGGTAAATATTAAGTTAAAAAATGCCGCTTTTGCTGGGATATAGTACATTTTCTGGGCACTCCGAAAACATGCACAACTGAAAATTGACGATTTTTGATTTATGACGTTCTTGAAAGGAGTGAGCGATAAATCTTTCCATAAAGTACCTTCTCAGATCATTTATTATTTAATGAATACTTGGCCTTAATTGAGCAGTCCACGAAGTTAACCCTGTAGTTTGGGTCGAGGAAGGTGGGAGGGGAGGGGTGACGGGTGACGTGGCACATTGCAGGGGTTAGAACTACCCGAGTGTGACGAATACAACGGTCACTTTAGTGTTAGGTCGGGTAGTCCCATTACTGGGTCTCGAATTCCCCCGCGCTGAAAGGCGTAAAACACATTAAAAACACCTTTATCCTTATACCATATATTTACTAATATAAAAATCTTCACAACATTTTAGGTGTGTCCAAATCCTTGTTCACAAATCTGGGTTTCTCCACTGAGGAATAATTTTTACATTTTGACACCTCGCTCACACCTTTCAACAACGTCATATATCAAAAATCGTCAATTTTGAGTTGTGCATGTTTTCGGAATGCCCAAAAAATGTACTATATCCCAGCGAAAGCGGCATATTTTTAACTTAATATCTATCTACCCGCGACAGGACAGAGAGTGTTGTTTTTACATTTTTTAGAAAAGGTATTGGTTAATTATTTTTTTATATTTTAAATATTTTTCAAGTGGAGAAAAAACATTCAGGTTTTACCTAAAAAGATCTGTTGCATAGTAAAAAGTTCAATAAGTGGCTTGATATTTATTTTTAATACATTTTATTATATTCTTAAACTTTAAAAACGATCTCCTGAAAATCAAGTTTTTTTATATATGACGTTTGTAAAAGGATTGAGCGATCTCAACATATATTAAGAATATGGAAGTCTGGACATTTACAGGGATTACAACCTTTCATATACTGGTTTAAGTGATCACTTTACACACGTGAAACATTTACCATTCTACCCACGATTGACATCCACACTACTCACAGTATTTATAGACTACTCTATCGACTATGACAGATCGTAATCCCCGTAAATACCCAGACCTTCATATTCTCTTTCATCTATGATGAGATATCTAAATGTGCAAAATCTTTACTATTATTTAATATAAGAAAGGAAAATTATAACCAAAAATTCGATCTTAGCCAACAGGCCGAAAAGCGAATTTACGCCTCCATAGTGTGATGGTTAATCGCGTTTAGCTCCGTCCTGAAGGCCTCAGGTTCGATTCCCAAGGGGGAGGTAAAAATAAATACATATGAGCGATGTTAAATACGAATAGTGATGAGAAATAAAAAGGTTCTATGATAAATATAAGCTTTCTAAATCCAATCATAGATAGCTGTTTTGAAGTCAATCATGGAATCCTTCCCCAATTCAATCATAGCAAAGAGCCCTTGAGGTAGTATTTTACAAAAATGGCGGTGTACAGGTCAAATCTCTTTGTAGCGAATACCGAATTAACGAAATTTCCAGTATAACGAATCTGCAATTCGTCCCCGGAAAACTTCCATATAAAATGTACTGAACCAAAATTCAAAGTAGCGCAGCCGATCTTAAAATAACGATTTTTTTCAAAATTTTAAAATGATGTTATTTGAACATGCTTTTTAATTCACTTTTCTTTCATTGCTAATAAATTTCTATTTTTCCAATAAAGTCTCACAGTTTTAAAATCATAGTTTCGTTTCTGTTGTGTCCTGTAGTAGGTAGGTACCTATGTTGTATTGATTACTGGCCGGAAGATCGGGTGTAGTATAACAGTAATAACTAACTTTAATTTTCTAATAAGAGTAAGTATAATATAGCGGTAAAATAAATTTAAAATGTGTCATATCCTGTACATCCGATGTAACGAATTTTCATAATGGCGAAATATTTTTTTGGTCACGTGAAGTTCGTTTTACCGAGATTCGACCGTATTAATTATCCTAAATTGTCGTTCTTCTTCTTCTACTTCTTCTTTTTGTAGATCCTAAGGATCTGTTTGTAGCTCTTGGGATGTTGACTCCCAGCTGTCTTTCCACCTATTCGGAGGTCTGCCTGGGGGTCTGCGTCCTTCAGGGATTCCTTGAAGGGCGATACGTGGAAGTCTGTCTTCTGACATTCTGTGGCCCATGCTCATTCCAGTATTGCCTTCGTTGTCGTCCCCACCTCACGCGTTAAAATAGTTATTTTCCATGAATTTACAGGCTGATTCAGATTAAGATGACGACTTTAGTTTGTGTAGTGTGTTTTGAATATTGAAAGCATCAACTTTATGGATTATATTAATAAATTATTTTGAGAAATAAAAAGACTTTGTTTTTTGATCCACTCACATTTTTATTAACAAACTAGTGTCGGCAACAACCTGTTGCCCTCTTCAGGATTAATTTTATGACCCTTTTATAAATTAAACCCTTAAGAGGGCAACAGGTTGTTGCCGAAACTAGTTGGTTAATGAATATGTGAGTGGATCAAAAAACAGAGTCTTTTTATTTCTCAAAATAATATGTGTAGTGTCATATGTAAGGATACACATCCCATGTTCTTTAATGTGTTCACAAATTCGTGTTCATGGTCGTGTGGTCGCGCCGCTGGTCAGGATATCGTGTGTCTGCGCACTACCGTGACGTCATTACCATTGTTATTATTCTTGTTCGGCGCTTCAGTCACTGCGACACTCCATCTTCGGGCTCACTGGCCGGTAGCAACTCTTGAAGGGAGAATTTGTAATGTGAATTATTCAACCTTCGCTTCGATCTGCTTCCCTCATCCATAAAGTCATTTAAAAAATATATAAAATATAAGGATATTTATTATTTTGGGGTATAATTTTCAGAAATCCATAATTTATATTTCAAATACTAAAATCTTAAGAATCTTCTAAGTTGTATATTTTATTCCTAAAAAACATAGAAATAATAAAAATCGCCTTGTTAAGGCATTATCAAACTGCTGACAGTATTTTGATAATGCCCTAACAAGGCGAAACAATTGCCACGAATTATTATTTTTTTATTTTATTTCAAATAAAATATACAACTTTATTACACCCTAGAAATTTTTGGAATTCTTATACATATGATCAACTCATGACACAGTACACAACAGGCATCTATGTTGGATATATATATATATATATATATATATATATATATATATATATATATATATATATATATATATATATATATATATATATATATATATATATAGACACACACACACACACACACATACACACACACACACACACACACACACACACACACACAGACACACACAGTCTTGTATGCACGATTAATCTACACACAGGACAAATGTTTGTTTATAAAAAGCGCATTTCAGTTTACGTTCAATTTTGCGAATTCTCCCCGCTTGACGGAAACCATTTCCGCTTTTCCGCCCGAGTTTATTTCGAATGTAAACATATAATAATAAAACAAGCAGAAAGTGCTAATGCGAGCGGCGCATTACCGCATTGATTCGATTAAAGTTATATCCACATTTGCCAGATGACTTTGTGTACGGACAGAAAATAAGTTAATAATGGAAACCGAACGCTAACAGAGGAATACCAAGAAATAACCGATTATCACTCAATTACATACATTTTTAACTTTAGTTTTACTTACAACATTTTGAGTGTGTCCAAATATTTGTTCGCAAAATCTGGATTATCTCCAGTTACAGGAGTTATTTTCATATTATTTTTTGACATCTCATCAAAGATGAAGAAGAATATGGAAGTCTGGGCATTTACGGGGCTGACGACTGTCGTAGGCTGGTTTAGTGGATCATTTTACGCACGTGTAACATTCACCAATTCTACCCATTACTGACAACCGCACTACTCAAATTCTTGGATGTTTTTAACATTTTTAAATCCGAATAGGCCACACCCCCAATCAGTTCGGATTTCTGAGATTCCACCATACTCTCCATCTCTAGCTACAATATAGAGTCCTCCCACTGTAGATTCTGTCACGTCTAGCGTCTCGCACTAACGGACGACTTTATACAGTGAAACAAGACACCAGCGACCTTCGGGTGACCCTCGATAGATCACGGCGCAAGTGCAACTGGTTCCTACTTCACAGCATACAACTTTCTCATGCTTGCCCATATTCGAGCGACTCATCCAGCCTGTACTTGCAACTTGCCACCAAAGGTCACAGTCGTGGTCAACCTCCAAACTATAAGAAAGATTAATGATTTCCGAATAGGGTGTTATTTATACAGGGTGGCAAAAAATTATTACTCCATCACAGCGGTCGGGGAACATTTTAACCATTACCCCAAAAAAATTTTCACGTAATATTATTTTTTGACATCTCAAAGATGACGAAGAATATGGAAGTCTGGGCATTTACGGGACTGATGACCGTCATAGGCTTATTTAAGTGATCACTTTACACACGTGTAACATTCACCAATTCTACCCATTATTGACAACCACACTACTCAAATTCTTGGAAGTTATAGAACTTCCAAATATATGATATAGATATATGAACCAATTTTGAAACATTCTTCTTGAACCACTAGAACTTCACTAGAAACATCTATTGGTGAGATGAAAAGAAGCTTTTTATAAAGCAGAAACTCTTTTATTAATATGTGAGGTCCGAATCTTGGATTATAATCACACAGAGAAACGCCAGAAAATACCATTTTCATTTTTATTATTTAAGCTTATAATTTGACCAGATAATTTATTTACAACATTTTGAGTGTATCCAAATACTTGTTCACAAAATCTGGATTATCTCCAATTGCAGGAGTTGTTTTCATATTATTTTTTGACATCTCATCAAAGTTGAAGAAGTATATGGAAGTCTGGGAATTACAGGAGGTATTTTCAAATTATTTTTTTACATCTCATCAAAGATGAAGAAGAATTTGGAAGTCTGTGAAGACTTCCATATTATAAAAAAATGAAATTTCGAGTCCTGGTTCCAATCCAATGTATGGAAGCGAAGCATTGAGTTGGCAGAAGAAGGACGAAAGTAGATAAAACTTGGTATGAAATCGGTCTAATTGCGATTCCTCAGATGAATGTGCGGCATAATGATGCATGATAAATGTTTGAATGGTGAAATAAGGAAATAATGCAAGGCTGAGATAAGCATCAGCAATGAAATTAAGAAAGGTATATTGAGATGGTTTGGACGTTTGGAAATTTGGACGTTTGATAAATATACGAGGATGATTATCTTTGTATAGAATATAAAAAAATAATGCAACACAGGATTATAAAACTGATATTTTCCTGTTCAATATACATATATTTAAAAGAAATAGTCAAATGATATTTATTTGACATCTCATCAAAGATGAAGAAGAATATGGAAGTCTGGGCATTTACGGGGCTTACGACTGTCATAGGCTGGTTTAAGTGATCACTTTACACACGTGTAACATTCACCAATTCTACCCATTATTGACAACCACACTACTCAAATTCTTGGAAGTTCTATATATATGAACCAATTTAGAAACCTTGTTCATGAATCACTAGAACTTCACTAGAGACATCTATTGGTGAGATGTAAAGAAGCTTTTTATTAAGCAGAAACTCTTATATTAGTAGGTAACTCCTGTAATTGGAGATAATCCAGATTTTGTGAACAAGTATTTGGACACACTCAAAATGTTATATTTATTTGAAGTAACAAAAATGGCAATTTATTCAAATTATTCAAGTCTTTGAATCAATGACGTAAAGTGGGGATGTTCGGCGCCAGCGAGTAGAACATAATATTGAAATGAAAAAATATGTAAAAAAATGTAAAATGTAAAAATGAAATGTATTATTATTATTATTATTTTCTTTAATAAATTTATTTTTTAGTTTTTTACTATTTATTAAGTTATTACTTTTTTTTTTCTTTTTTTTTATAATTAAAAAAAAAAATATTTCATAGATATATACATTTTTTACTACATGTATTACGGTTCTTTAGGCATGGCCTGTGTTGAGCCGAAATACTTAGAGTTTAATACAATTTTTTATTTTTTATTATATATTATTTTTCCGCCTCCGTAGTTTAATGGTCAGCACGTTCAGCTACCGTTCTGGAGGTCCCGGGTTCGATTCCCAAGGGGGGTAAAATAAATATAAGTGATTTATTCACTGTAATATTTATTCAATACTACCATGGACTGGTACCTGAAGCGGAGGCCTGATCACCTTTCCTTCATGTGTAAACGATCAAGATAACACTGCGTTTATATGACACAGTGCCCTATGCATCATTGGGGTGCGGATAAGGGTTTTATTATTATTATTATTATTATTATTATATATTATTTTTAATTATTATTAGATTATATACATTACATACAATAGATACAATAACAATTCACAGTATAATTCAATAAAATAATTACACCTGGACTTAATTAATTCACTTTCTACCATGTCCCTTCCTACGAGAAGCAACCGTCGACATTAGAACATCTATCATACATCGATTTGCCTTACATTGTCTGAGAGATCGCATTCTGACTGCATTCAGTTTACTTTCATCCTCCATATGCCATCCAAAGTATCCCCGTTCTTTGACTCGCAAGCTCAATTTGTTATGTAAACTAGTTTGAATCGGTTTTTGAAAAACATGTATTTTTATCTGTATTCTTAAGTAAAACAATTTTAAAATGTTACGCTCATTTAAAACTCATAAAAATTCATCGATTAAACTGGCCAACAATTAACAGCTTTTATTTTGTAACCTAAATGAAAATACGTGATCTTTATTCACTTTGCATGGCTGAATTCAAAAACGAAAGCAAAAAAATGTAGCATTTTTTAGTTATGGATTTTTTAAATTCTGATATTGACTAAAGTTTATCTTATTTATTGTTTCGGCATTAACTTTGTGGTAAGACATGTTACAATGATTAAAGAAAACACTTCGTTTTTTACCACTTGAGTTTTATTATAGACTACATGTTTCAGAAGTTAAACTTCCATCATTCAGGTCTGTATAATAACTAAAATATAAAATATAAAATTGTTCTATAAATAAGGAGAGGGGAAAGGAAGGTGAAGGTGTTAGTCAAGGGACCTTTTTCCTTTCCCCTCTCCTTATTTATAGAACAATTTTATATTTTATATTTTAGTTATTATACAGACCAGAATGATGGAAGTTTAACTTCTGAAACATGTAGTCTATAATAAAACTCAAGTGGTAAAAAACGAAGTGTTTTCTTTAATCATTGTAAAGTTTATCTTATTATTATTTATGTATAAATATACATAAACATATAATGCTATCGTATTCAATATTAATAAGTGAATATATTTCCACTGTTACTCCATAATTATCAATCCTTTTTTTGAATCCCTTAGACCTTAGACTAAAACATGTCTAGATACCAACCACTATTACGGTTTCAACGTATGGGGTCCATACAAACATTAATATAACTGTAACATCATAACTTGACGTGATACAAGCTTGTCACCATATAGACATTGAATAAGAACGATTAACTTATTCCAAATCAGTCATCAAAAATTCAGTTACAAAATCATTTTTGGCCAGTGTAATTATAAATTCTCTTCAAGAAGATATGACCCAACTGAAAGCTGAAATATATAATTTACACAATACATTTGGTAAATACAATTCGCAATACAGAATATGATTGCCTAGTACCTAACAACATAAAGACTAATCACCGTTCATTATACTCGTACACAATTTTGTAGAATAGGGCTGTACGATTTAAGGTGACCTACAATCTATGTAATCATTTTAAAATCAAACACAGATTTTTTGAGTCTACTAAGCTGTATTTTATTAAAAAACACATAAAAAATTATATTGTGACCATTGTTTCGCCTAGTTATGGCATTTTCAAACGAACGTGAAGATTAAATGGACTGCCGGTCCTATAAGGACCTTATCTTAATATTGGCGGTCCATTTAATCTTCACATTCGTTTGAAAATGCCATAACTAGACGAAACAATTGTCACAATAATTATTTTTATGTTTTTTAATAAAATACAACTTAGTAGACTCAAAAAATCTGTGTTTGATTTAAAAAATATTACATAAATTAAAATGGAGTTCTACAAATTAAACGCCAAATCAATAAATTACGTAAAATCTGCTGTAAAATGCTAATCTATCAAATTAAAAGAAAAATTTAGATTAACAAATGAAAAAGATTTAAAGTAAATCATTGGAATCTAATTGGAAGTGAAGCAGAGTTGGCAAGAGAAGGATGAGAACAGATTGAATGCAGCACAGTTTGTGATATGTTGGTACTTACATTACAGTGCTGTTGCTGGAGTTGATATTAGCTAAAAGCTAAACTTTTGAGGTTGACTCATTAATAAAACTGGAGTTTAGAACGTAACTGAGCGTTTTGAGTTATGCTTTGATTTATTTTATCAATAGTCTTCACCACATTGACCATATGTTGTGAAATGTTGGTACTTACATTCGCACAGTTTGTAATATGTTGTCACTTGTATAAGCACAGCTTGTGGTATGTTAGTACTTACATTAGCAAAATTTGTGATATGTTGGTACTTGCTGGAGTGGGTAGAAGCTAGACTGATACTGGGTAGAAGCTAGACTGATTGTGGGTAGAAGCTAGACTTTTGACGTTGATTCATCTAAAAACTGGTGTTTTGAGAGTTTAAAGTTCTGCTTTGGTTCATTTTACCAATAGACTTCACTAAATTGACCACATATTGGATATTTTGGTACTTACATTGACAAATTGGTCAAATCAATAGCACAGTTTGTGATATATTGGACCTTACACTAGCACAATTTGTGATATATTGCTTCATACATTAGTGATGTCTAAGCTAGACTGTTGGCGCATATTAGCGGACCTGGCGTTCACTGAAGGAGTGTTCGGCATGAGCTACTCGTGTTTTGGACAGCCCTGTATATGAGCATCATCTGCTGTAAACATTTTACATGAATAAGCAATGAATTATTTAAGTACAAAAGTAGCTTATTAAGATATGAGAACTCCTCAATGGAGTTTTAACGAGGACATAATATTTTATACAGTATCTTCGTCAATATGTCATAGTCTCCGTGGAGGATTTTGAGTGACGACTAGTTTCAAAATACCTGATGTAAAAGTCAAAAAGTAAAGTTAAATTTATCTGTAAAATAAGTGGAAAGATGAGTATTTATAAAATAAGATTTAGACATTTCAACATACAACATTTTGAGTGTGTCCAAATACTTGTTCACAAAATCTGGATTATCTCCAATTAAAGGAGTTATTTTCATATTATTTTTTGACATATCATCAAGGATGAAGAAGAAAATGGAAGTCTGGGCATTTACGGGGCTGACGACCGTCATGGGCTGGTTTCAGTGGTTATTTAATATAAGAGTTTCTGCTTAGTAAAGAGCTTCTTTACATCTCACCAATAAATGCCTCTAGTGAAGTTCTAGTGATTCAAGAACAAGGTTTCTAAATTGGTTCATATGTATAGAACTTCCAAGAATTTGAGTAGTGTGGTTGTCAATAATGGGTAGAATTGGTGAATGTTACACGTGTGTAAAGTGATCACTTAAACCAGCCTATGCCGGTCGTCAGCCCCGTAAATGCTTAGACTTCCATTTTCTTCTTCATCTTTGTTGAGACGTCAAATAATAATATTTCAACATACACGTGTTATATTCACCATTATACCCACGATTGACTGTTTAACGATATTAAGAAATAAATTAACAATACTTCAGTCTACGTGCGTTCTGATTTTTTTTCGTTTGGAGATTGACGCATTTGCTTCCAACATCCTACACCCTGGGGTCTAAATTAAAAAATACCGGAAGAAGTATTGAAAAGTTGCTCAAACCGGGTCTTCTTAAACGTGTGTACAGCGCGCTAACCGCTACACCATGAAACCGGCAAATATTGTAATTCATGTATATTACTAAACTCTCTCTCATAAATAATGATATGAGGTAAATTTGCAAGTACGCATTTAGGTAAGTGTGTTCTGTGAAGAAAATGAAAACTGCGGTTTGTAATGTGCATAGGAAAGTGTGAATGGGAATGGCAACGCAGATTGAGGGCGATACGGAAAAGTTGACGCTCATAATACTGTAAAAGCGACAATTAATTGAAAAAATACACGCTTCATAGTGAAAATATATTAAATATGTTGTATGTTTGATTTTATATTATATATTTATATATATATATATATATATATATATATATATATATATATATATATATATATATATATATATATATATATATATATATATATATATATATATATATATATATATATATATATATATATATATATATATATATATATATATATATATATATATATATATATCATCATCATCAAACACGCACCCGATGGTGCGTAGAGCACTCGTCGATATGAACTCATAAATGAAAGGTGATCAGCCCTCCGCTTCAGGTGTCAGTCCACGGTAATATTGAATAAATATAAGAGTGGAAAAAATCACTTATATTTATTTAACCCACCCCCCACTGGGAATTTAACCCGGGACCTTCAGTACGGTAGGCGAGCGTGCTGACCATTACACTACGGAGGGGGACGGATCTCCTCATGCACACCCGCCAATTTTTTTTGTATTTTCAAATTTAAGGTTTCAAATACATAATATACACATGTATAATTTTTAAATCGATGATTAGTTATCAGTTAGCCTGTGATATATTGAAACAAGTGCAATTTTCAATGCCGAAAGAGTGTCAATATTTTTAAAAGATTTTTCCATTGAGTATAAAAAGGTATGAACAATATTACATACGCTATATACATGGTGTTCCGTGCTCAGAGAATTAATTAGGGTAGGTAGTAGAGGTAGATAGTAAGGTAAGGTGCCACTAGTTTCTAGGGTATGTAGTAGAGGTAGGTAGTAAGATAAGCTAGGTACTACTTACTAGGGTAGGCAGTAGTGGTAGGTAGTAAGATAAGCTATGTACTACTTACTAGGGTAGGCAGTAGAGGTAGGTAGTAAGGTAAGCTAGGTACTTCTTAGTAAGGTAGGGTAGGTACTGGTTGCGTTTTTATATGTCACGCGAGTAAGTTAGGATAGGCACTGCTTTTCTGCCTATATGAAAGGCACGCCCCTGGGTTTCCTTATGTCGTAACTTGTTGAAATATGCCACCATCTTTTAAAACGTTGACTATAGTCATTTTGTTGCCATATTAATATTTGATATTGAGACTGATAATGATAAAGAGGAGAGTGAATGCTGTGAACAGAGTGAATGGTGGACTGAAATCAGATAAAGCACATAAAACCCTATCAGCGAAAGCTAAGCTGGCAGTGCATAATAGAGTTCTGATATCAAACCTAATGTTTGGAAGTGAGGGTTAGGACCATGGAGTTGGCAAAAGAAGGATGAAAGTCGACTGAATGCGGTCGGAATGCCATCTCTCAGTACGTCAAAACAATGTATGATACAAGTGTGAATGGTATCACCATTCACACTTTTACAAAGAAAGAATGCAAGGTTCAGTTATCTCAGGTAATACTTATGCTTTACCGTTAAAATTGAGAAAGGTGTGTTGAAATGATTAAGGGAGAACACCAAATCTTCAAATTCAAAACTCGGACGGTTGCGCTAGACGTCGGACGTGTTTTCTGGCTCATTTAAAATTTCACTTTTTAAAAAAATATTGTTGAGATAAATCGCAACTTAGTTTACTTTAAACCCAGGTAACATTTGGCGTAATTGATTTTTTGCTTAAAGCACCGTTTTTGTGTTGAAAAAATAAGTTTTTCTTCAAAATAAATATATGATTTTGAAAAGAGTTTTTGAAAGGTAAGGTGTTGAAAAAAACTATAAAAATATTTTTTCCATTTACGAGTATGTATATTTATTTTTAAACTTGTGCGTGGATACATGTGTGGCTACTCACGCAACCGGTCGCGTACTGAATTTTATATTTGAGAATACACCGTTAAGTTGCCAAAAATAAAACCAGTGTTTCTACAAGTTTTGTTACGCTCTTTAGCGTTATTAATTTTAATCTGAAATCCTATTAGTATTTTTTCTTACTACACATCCGCGAGTGGAGTGTGATTACCGTTTTATAGCTCGACTTTATTACCGACATATTTGTATTTACACAGCCATTTGCAAAAGCAATTATTCTCTAATCGAAATGGCATTTGGGTTTGTTTGTTCAGCCTGTGTGGAGTATACGAAACGATTAACCAAGTCGATTTAGACACACACTATAAATTATTGATAAGAGTCAAAATTTAAAGGGACATATCGCTCACTCCTTTCAAGAACATAAATATAAATCAAAAATCGTCAATTCTCAGCTGTGCGTGTTTTCGGAATGCCCAGAAAATGTACTATATCCCAGCAAAAGAGGCATATTTTTAACTTAATATTTACCCGCTACAGGGCAGAAAGTGTTGTTTTTGCATTTTAAAGAAAAGGTATAGTTTAATTATTTTTTTAAATAAACTTAACATTTTTCAAATGGAGAAAAAACCTTCAGGTTTTACCTAAAAAGATTTGTTGCACAGTAAAAAGTTCAAAAAGTGGCTTCATATTTATTTTTAATATATTGTATTATAATATTTAACACTAAAAACGCTCTCCTGAAAAATCAAGTATTTTGATTTATGACGTTCTTGAAAGGAGTGAGCGATATCTCAAAATCATACGGGAATTTTGGCTTGACATCTCGTCTTAACCTCACTCTAAGGTTTTTTAAACAAAAATACGTATCACTCACTCCTTTCGACAACGTCATAAATAAAAAAAAAACACTTGATTTTTCAGGAGAGCGTTTTCTTCTATGTTGAGATGTAGAAAAATAATTTATGTTTTTTCCAACTATTTATTTTATCTTTCTTTCCTCACTCATTCGTTCCACATGTTGCTCACTCCTTTCAACAACGTCATATATCACAAAACGTGATTTTTCAGGAGAACGTTTTTTAAAGTTTTAAAATATAATACAATGTATTAAAAATAAATATCAAGCCACTTATTACTTTTTACTGTGCTTCAGATCTTTTCAGGTAAAACCTGAAGGTTCTCTCTCCATTTGAAAAAAAATTGCATGTATAAAAAAATAATTAAACAATACCTTTTTTCAAAATGCAAGAACAATACTTTCTGTCTTGTAGCGGGTGAATATTAAGTTAAAAATATGCCGCGTTTGCTTAGGTATAGTACATTTTCTGGGCATTCCGAAAATATGCACATCTGAAAATTGAAGATTTTTGATTTATGACGTTCTTGAAAAGAGTGAGTGATATATATATTCATTAAAAAAATAAAAACATAGGTAATTGACATTTTTTGCAGACACCCATCAAGCCACCGTGTGTGTCTTGCCGGTGGAGTTCTTTTTACATACGTTTTTGTATGTTTTTTTTAATCTTTTTTAACCTAATATACACACAAAAAAATAATTAAAAATAAAATCAACATTTTGAGTGTGTCCAAATACATACAAATATAAGAGTTTCTGCTCAATAAAAAGCTTCTTTTCATCTCACCAATAGATGTTTCTAGCGAAGTTCTAGTGATTCAAGAACAATGTTTCAAAATTGGTTCACATATATATACATAGAACTTCCAAGAATTTGAGTAGTGTGGTTGTCAATAATGGGTAGAATTGGTGAATGTTACACGTGTGTAAAGTGATCACTATGACGGTCATCAGCCCCGTAAATGCCCAGACTTCCATATTTTTCTTCATCTTTGATGAGATGTCTTAAAACAATATCATATAAACGTTCATTTAAAAATTTATAAAATTAATTAACTTTTTTTGCAGAGATCCTCCTAGCCACATTGTGAGTCTTGTTGGTGGAGTTCTTTTAACAAAACTTTTTATTGTTTTTATCTATTTTAACCTAATAAATGTTACTAACAAAAAAATACGTTTTTGTATCGAAAAATTACGAAAAACTTATTTTTTCGATTAACGAAAAATTAAGTCACGATTTAACGTATGTAAGTTGGGCCGTAAGTTCTGCTCGTTTTGAACAATCACAATGCAGAAATACTTACAGTACCTACTTGAATACTTGAAAAAGAGATCTACAATTTTACATAAAATTATATCATACAGTATTGTGCCGTATATTATTAAGTTACATTATCTATGATACAACACCGGCTTGACATTAATAATTAGGTATGTAAAAATATTAAAAACTCGTTTCGGAATACGTTTGGGCGTTCACCTTTTTCCTATGTAGTCTTCTATGGATATGCATACATGTATTATTGAGGAAAAAATCAGTGACTTCGTAAATCAGAAACCGGATACCACATATGAATATGTTAGAACATGTTTTAATATGTACGTTTATACGACATTACACAAATCTGGATTTAGTGCGACTTAAAAAAATATTCGTAATAAATACGATTTTAACTTATACATATTGTTTTGACATCTCATCGAAGATGAAGAAGAATATGGAAGTCTGGGAATTTACGGGTCTGACGACCGTCATAGGCCGGTTTAAATGATCACTTTACACGCGTGTTACATTTACCAATTCTATCCATTATTGACAACCACACTACTCAAATTCTTGGAAGCTCTATATATATATGAACCAATTTTGAAAGATTATTCTTGAATCACTAGAACTTCACTAGAAACGTTTATTGGTGAGATGAAAAGAAGCTTTTTATTGAGCAGAAACTTTTTTATTAGTATGTGAGTTCCGAATCCTGGATTATAATCACACACATGAGAAACGCCAAAAAATATCATTTTCATTTTCATTATTTAAGCTTATAATTTGACCAGATAATTTTTTTACAACATTTTGAGTGTGTCCAAATACTTTACACAAGTATTTGGACACATTCAAAATGTTGTAAATTAACTTATACAAACTGTCCCTCACCTATTGACGCTTTGCCTCCTTTACAGGTTCCAAAGACAACAATTCGAGGCGCATTGCAAGAGCCTGGGTGAGGACTTATCCGACATACTAGTCTCAAGAGAGGCGGACTTGATAAAGAGAGTGTTACGTAAACATATTAGTCTGTTTGTGGCAGGTTAGAAGATATTGCTTCATAGCAAAAATTCCGCCTATACAAAAAAATAGATGAAACGTCATCGTATTGGATTTTTACCGACACACATTTACGATTCCTGATATTTTTTTCGTGCGATGCAATATTCAATACAACAGCTCAATCATAATCAACAAAGACCTTCACGCTAGAGGAGTATGCAGAGGATGCGAACCCCCTACTCTGGCGTGCCACCTGACAGGAAACAGCCATACCTGTCCTCGGTATCTCCGCACCGCTTCGTCCCATGCAAACACCCATGGACGAGCGAGACAATGCCTACAAATCTGTTCAGCTCTTTAACTTTTTTTTTCGACACGTAAAAATCCGAGCTGGTACAATGGACTGGCTGTGTTTTGTATTCTGTCGGGCTCTAAGAAAAGAAAAAAATCTTATTTTATTTATTATTATTTTATTTTATTTGAAAAACATATTACTAACGTAAAACTACATATCGCTCACTCCTTTCAACAACGTCAAACATATTTTAAAAAAAAAACACTTGATTTTTTTAAATTACCTAACGTCCAAGTGAATCTGAAATCTAGATACGGCTTATGCAATACCGCTTATCATGTCCCTACTCAGGCTTCAACTTTATAAGTCTCATAGCCTATGCCTACTCGTGAGTGGATTTACTCTTTATGTTTAAAGTTACTATAATTTCATATAATTCATGAGTGAAAATTCTAGGCTATATATATCGCTATATATATCTTACATATATCGCTCACTCCTTTCAACAACGTCATATTTAAAAAAACTTGATTTTTCAGGAAGTCGTGATTTTAAGTTTAAAAATATAATAAAATGTATTATAAATAAATATCAAGCCACTTATTGAACTTTTACCATACAACACATTTTTTTAGGTAAAACCTGAATGTTTTTTCTCCATTTGAAAAATATTTAGTAAATTTCAAAATGCAAATACAACACTTTCTGCCCTGTAGCAGGTAAATATGGTGGTTGATCCATCTCATGACGTTCCGTGATTGAGTTCACAACAGCCATCTATGATTTAATTTAGAAAGCTTTTATTTGGCAGACACTTTTATTTGTATGCAAGATCCGAAAGTAATTTTTTGTCTTTCATTTAATTTTTCATATAACGCACTGATCGCTTTATCTTTATGTTATTAATTAGCTACAGTGCCCTATGCACCATCTGGGTGCTGTAAGGATTTTATGAAAATGAATTGTGTAAACATATATGGGTTTAAATTGATTAAGGCTTATCTCATTCATTCATCATTTTCTTTTGGAAAATTCGCCTTCGTAAATACGTTGTTTTCGTAAGTTGGTAATGAATGATGTCTCAGAAACGATGGACTTATTATTGGTAACATTGCTAAATGACTATTTTGTTATGTCTATGGTCCACTCTCCCACCATCCCCTCCCCTCATATTTGTATAACACAAATGGTAGTGTTGTGGTAAACAAACAATCAACACTACTTCTATTATAGCTCTATAAACCATAGACAATAAACCATATGACGTCATAAAACGATCGAGGAAATTTGATGACGTTTGCGAACGCACTTTTTTTGTTTTATTCAAATACCTAAAGTTTATACCTTAATATCTCCATTAGGATTTACAGATTTCAATAAGAATGCTACCGATAGTCTTGTGATTTTTCATATTAATTTATTAGCCAATAATCACATATCGTGAAATTTATCCATTACCTAAAATGTTACCTGGATTTAGAGAAAATTCAGTTGCGACTTAACGAATGCTGGGCCTTATGACTGGTACGCAATGTTATAGGTACATGCCATTTAGAGATTGAAGAAAAGCGTTCATAATACTACAGTTTGTATCATAAATCAATTATTGGTCTTATAAAGTAGCATTAGGTACCACTTTCTAACTACTTTCTACAAAGGAAAATAATAATTCAGCCGATAATGGACATTATAAAACAAAGCTTAAATTGCGATCAAACTTCGTGAACACACATCGCACAAGCGCGCCTTCTCAGGTACAACTCTACCTGATTCGGCGCGCTTCGGCAATCTTCGGGAGGCTTCGGCCGCTTCCGCCAGCTCGCGGCGGGCATTGCGCCTAGTTCGTACTGGTCATACAACCGCCGCCAATTCCCGCTCACCCGCCGACCGAAACGGTGCTTCGTGTCAAACAAAACGAGTTCTAAAACTTCGTTGTTTTCTGTTTTTGTTTACAACAAATGCTGCAAAGCATCAGTGAAGTGTGTTTAATATAACAAATCTACTTTGACGACTAGTTTTAAGTGTTTCGGATAAGATTTGTCGATATAAACGTGAAGTTATTCGAAACTATGTCGGTTGAAATGTGAAGTAGGTGTAAGTAAGTAAGCTCGACCGCGGCCAGTTTTCTAACTTTTGTTATATAATTTTTTTAATAAATACCGCTTTTTCGGAAGTTATTTGAGTGACCTAGATTCTTTGTAGTCCGCGACAACTTTGCTGTTGGATTCGATCCTGTATTACAAGCGAGATATTACGTCCTCAGCCATACATGTCCGATGTGTCGATGTAAATTTGCAGTCTTACGGCTGATATGTATTCTCCGTGCGTTCAAATCGCCTGAAGAATGTTGATATGATGATGGAGATGCAATACCATTGGATTCTTATTCGATAATTGCGAAAAATGGCCCATAAGACTGCGTCTGACGTCAGGCGAGTCAAAACCAAGCAAGGCGCTGGAGAAAACAGCGAAAATATGCAGGGAACGGCTGACAACAGTGTCCCAGATCCTCCAGCATCGTCTGGGGATCTCACGGAGATCACCGAAAGGTTTGTCGGAGTCGACGAGACCGACAGAGCCATCAACAACATCAGCAAGGTCCACATCCTCAAGACCAGAAGCTCCAGCGAGCAGAACCTCATGCTGAAGACTTCGACGCTAAGAAAAGGCAAATGCTTGAGTTCGTCTTACCTCTACGATGGCGTAGGACTCCAAACAGACTCTGACAAATTAAATAACAATCTTATCGCTAAACCGCTAGAAATAAACGTCACAGTCTCGATAGGGACGAATGACTGTTACAAAAATGAGCGAGGCGATAAAACAACACCGAACGAAAGCGACGACGCTAATAACAGATCTAAAGACCTCGAAGATGAAGACAAAGATGTGGAAGACATCGTAGACATGATCAAGGCTGCTAGCTTGCATCCGTACAAGAAAAACTCGAATGTTTACAACGTCTTTCAAGCCAAAACTGTACTGTCAGAAAGGCGGAGGTCTTTGCCGATAATTCCAAAGCTGATCGGACAGAAGTTGACCGAACAGGGGAGGGCCATGTCCAAAAGTGTCGAGAGCGCCGATCCTATACTAGGTAACAAGGACTTCAAGTTAAAGACCTTTCGGACCCTGTCCAAGGGTCTCGGGAGGTTGCTGAAGAGACACAGCAGCATCAACATCAGCGAACCGGACCCCGTGTACAAGGTCGCTTACCTGGGGAACGTGCTAACTGGCTGGGCTAAAGGTATGACGAGTCTTATATTGTATCATAACTTCTTTTTCTTCTTCTTTAGCCCTCTGTCCTTCTCTGCTGGATATAAAACCAACCGATAATAGGTCGTAAGCCCTGTACCAAGCTTCACCTTTGTTGAGATATTCATGTTCTTCTTCTCTAGCCTTTTGTTCTTCACTGCTGAATATAGACCTCTTCCGTATCCTTCCATTTTACTATCGGTTGCTGCTTGCAGCCAGTTTTTACCCCCCACAGCGGCTATGTTGTCGGACCATCTTTTTTGAGGTCTTCTGATGCCTTTTTTACTCTCCAAGGGTCTTCATCTTAAAATTTTAGGGGTCCATCTTGTCTCGCAACATGTCCTGCCCATAACCACTTGAGTCTTGCTACTTTGGTTCTACTCCTAATTTCTTCATTTCTTATTTTATCTCTTGGACTTATTTCAAGCATGGATCGCTGTGTGCATTTGAGCCATTCTGCATTTCTTTTTATCGAGCCATGGTCTCCAATGCATATGTATTCACTGGCAGTATGCATGATTCACATGTATTTTGGTAGCATAACACCGATTGGAAATACAAAAAAAGCACGAAATATCCAGAACCTTTTAAGAAAGATATAGCACGAATAAAGCTCACCTATTGAACACCTACAGTTCTTCGTAATCAAAAACGTGTAATCAAAAGAAGCGCATCGAAATATTTCAGACACGTTTTTTAAATAAGGTTTTTCTGCGATTTTCGAGTAAGAAACGTACATATTGAAGCGATAAGCTTCGATATACCTAAGCAGAAACGCGATAAGTAGTGTAGTTTGATTTTGGATTTGCTTAAACGATAGGAAAGTACAAACATTTACATTATATCTCATAACTAAAGGTATGCATACCTAAAAACTGCTAGCTTTGCAGAAGTAAATTATATTAAATTCAATTACTTGATTAGATACTAAAACCGAGTAAGGTACTATCTTTAACTATAAAATATTTTAAATCTCTGAAGAATAATTTACGTTTTTGATACGGATTATTGGAAATCCAAAAATGATGAACCCGCTACATATAAAATACAAAACGTTTTTACAATTACACAATAATAACGAGGTTTGAATGATTACTTGATAGCTCTTGTTTTAAGCAATAAATAATCAATGCTCTGTTTTGGCTGTCTGAAAAAAGGTTTAATATTTATCAAATTGTCTTTCAAAAAGGTTTATTTAAAAAAAAAAACAATAAAATAGTTTGTTCTATTGATTTTTTAATGAACTAAGACTTGTTTTTTTTCGCTTGTTTGAAATCCTCGAAAGAACGTTTTAGTAAGTTAAAATTTTCAAAAGAATATTCAAAATTCTCAAAAGAACGTATTATTTTGTTGAAATTTTCCAATAGAATGTTTTAATTTATTTTGAAACTCTCGAAAGAACGTTTTACTAAGTTCAAATTTTCAAAAGAATGTTCGACGTTCTCAACAGAACGTCTTATTTTGTTCAAATATTTCAATTAAATGTCTAAGCTTGTTCAAAATCCCCAATAGAACGTTTTAGTTTGTTCAAAAATTTCAATATAACGTCTTATTTTGTTCAAAAATTTTAATAGAATGTCTTAGATAGTTCATAATTCTCGAAATAATGTCTTAATCTACTCAAATGATTTCAAAATTTGTTCAGATTTCTCAATAGAACGTCTTAGTTTCATAAACATTTTTAATAAAATGTCTTATTTTGTTCAAAATTTTAAATATAATGTCTTGGCTCATTCTAAACATTCGATAGAACGTTTAAGTTTTCACAATTTTCAAAAGAACGTTCGAAATTCTCAAAAGAACGTCTCAGTTTGTTCAAGAATCACAATAGAATGTCTTAAGTTTTGTTTGAAATTCTTAACGACCGTCTCTCGGATCAGGTTGCCGTAAAACCAACAATGTCGGTGAATGAATTATTTTCGAAAGCCCTTCGCAGTCGAAAAGTCGGCATGTGGATGAGTTACGAAAACTCGTTTCTTTCGTAACAGATATCACTAAGCGGTAAGAGTCGGTTACTGGTTACTGGTTACTAGTTACCGATCTACTAGAACTAGCCAGTGTTGCTCTCCACTCTACCTGCTGTGGGTGTTGAAGGTTATTATGATATTAATCAAATGCACGTACCTAGAACAAACCAAATCATATTGTTTAAAGATTATGTGAAACGCGGCTATAGATTTTAAACGTTTGTTAGCTTTTTCAAATTTCTATCGTCTATCTGTCTATAATATATCGTAGATCTTATATCGCTCACTCCTTACAAGAACGTCATAAATCAAAAATCGTCAATTTTCAATTGTGCATGTTTTCGGAATGCCCAGAAAATGAACTTTATCTCAGCAAAAGACGCATATTTTTAACTTAATATTTACCCGCTACAGGGCAGAAAGTGTTGTTTTTGCATTTTGAAGAAAAGGTATTGTTTAATTATTTTTTTTAAATATACTAAATAGTTTTCAAATGGAGAAAAAACCTTCAGATTTTACCTAAAAAGATCTATTGCACAGTAAAAAGTTGAATAAGTGGCTTGATATTTATTTTTAATACATTTTATTATATTTTTAAACTTTCAAAAAACGTTCTCCTGAAAAATTAAGTTGTTTGATTTATGACGTTCTTGAAAGGAGTGAAAGATATATCTATCTAAATACAGTCGTATGACAATTTATTATGGCTACCCTATGAAATTGACAATATTCAAATTTAATCCTCTTTTTCTTACTATGAAGTGATAAATGAATGTATTTAATTTATATGGAGGTGTTAATTACATTGTGGTCACGCAATCATCAGTGCATTTTGTATGCTTTTGGCAACACTGCCTTTCCTGAAAGCCATTTTGTACGAAGATATCTTTTTACGACATTTTTTCTCAGTGCACATGTGGATTTTAATCGACAGTTTTTAAACAATTGCTATAGGAACAGCGTTACCAGTATAAGATATGTTAAAAGTAGAAATGTCTAGTAAATGATTTTTATACATATCATTAAAAAATCATTAATTAATTCGACAGTCACTTTGTGGTAATATTTATCACTTTTTAATTTAAGTTTTACTGAGTAAATACCACTAGTTGTATTTACTAAGTAGAACTTTAAATTAAACTTCCATATTCTTCTTCATCTATATTGAAATGTCAAAAAACTACGTTATTATTTATAAAGATTTTGTGTAAGTGTGTAAAAATCTTCATTCACTAATGATAATAAAAAATACTTATTGATATTTGAGTTTATACACTACTTTTTAAAAAAATCTATTGTGACACGTGTTTCGACGCATTCCAGTATGCAAAAAAGTAAAAATTTTATCAAGTAAAACTTGATAAAATTTACAAATTTCGATTTACAGAAACACACCAAACAAAACCTTTTTTGGTCATATAAATAAATTAAATAAAAACCCTTATCCGCACCCCAATGGTGCATAGGGCACTGCGTCATATAAAAGCAGTGTTATCTTGATCGTTTACACATGAAGGAAAGGTGATCAGCCCTCCGCTTCAGGTACCAGTCCAGGGTAATATTGAATAAATATTACAGTGAAAAAATCACTCATATATATTTTACCCCCCCTGGGAATCGAACCCGGGTCCTCCAGAACGGTAGCCGAGCGTGCTGACCATTACACTACGGAGGCAGACAAAACAATTTTTCAACAAAAAAATTTTTTGGTCATAAGAACTTTGATTACTATGAAATAAGGTTGTAAGACCTGTTTCCATTACCCATATAGTCTTTAAAAATAGAAACTTAATAATATAAAAGAGCTATTCATAAATGGGTTATGTTAAATACACACGTTTTTTCCTGAATTTCCTAATATAAGCAATGTTTAAAATAATAAACTCTATAAGGAAACAATTCAATTTTACGAATTAGAATTAATGATTCCATTGTGTGCAGAGAGGCGTTTTCTTCTTTATTTTTTGTGTATAATAAGGAAATATTGTTGATTTGACCTATGTTGCCCAAAAAGGCATTTATGTTAGTTCCTTGTATTTTTTAATGTAAATTAATTGGTTTATTGAAGTTATCATGATTTTATTAAGTACAAGTTGTATTTGCAAGATGGCGTTCCTGCGGCTCAGTCTAGGTGAAATGGAAAAGAAAGAAATAATAAATAAATAAAAAAACACATTTTTGTGTGTAATTAGACAATGCTTGTGAAGAATATCTTGATAGAACTCCTAGAAGTTACAAATATTGAGTAGTGTGGTTGTCAATCATTGGTAGAATCGGTGAATGTTACACGTGTGTTAAGTGATCACTTAAACCAGCCTATGACGGTCGTACGCCCCGTATATGCCCAGACTTCTATATTCTTCTTCATCTATGTTAAGATGTCAACAAAATAATATGAAAAATAACTCTCATAATTTGTGATAATCCAGATTTGTGAAGAAGAATTTGGACACACTCAAAATGTTTTTATTTATTTAGATGGTAAATGTTTTCACAGAAATACCACTATTATTTTTAAAGTAAGAGAGTTGTCTTCTTGATATTAGACAAATGTTTATATTAACGAAACTGGTTTCGCGGATTGATGGTAATTACGATTTTAAAGCAGTAGGTATTTATTCAATAAAATGAAAACAAAGTAGTTAAATTTTGCCGTATCGGATAAATATAATATATATAATAGTACGATGCATATTTAGATGTTATTGTGTTTGTATGAATTCTGAATCACCTTCCATGAATGCTTTAAAAAACCGGTATCGTGTCGATGCAAACGGTGTTGCCAAACTCCATGACTTCAGATTCACGTAAAAAAATGTCCGAAATTACCATAAAATGTCATAAATGACAATTTGTTTTCCTTAATGATCATTTTTCTCAGGGTGAAATAGCAAAAATCCTTTTCTTCTGGTGTGATTTTTACGTTTTACCCTGTGACAATGTTTTTGTCATTAAAAATATGCTGATTGATAAAATTCCTTAGATTTTTTTCATATAAGTATACAAAAAACTATCAAATTTGATAAAGTGCCCAACGCACCATCGGGTGCATGTAATGTGTGTGTAGTAGTATATATGCGATACATAGAAATTGGAATTATTTTTATTTTTAATTTTACTTAGTAAACACCACTATTAACCAGAAATTAACCGTGTAAAATTTTAATTAAAAACTATAAGATATTACCACATAAGTGACTGCCAATTGAAATAATGAAATTCATTTTATTTGATATTTTTGCTAAATTATGTTTTTAAAAAGACTTAAGTACTTACATTTTCATCACAGGTTATCCGTACGTTTATTTTATATATTTATTTAAACTCATTACCTTTCAATAACTCTGTTCAAAACCATATATTTATTTCGAAAAAAAAAATATTTCAATGCAAAAACGTTATTTTTAATAAAAAAAAACTCATTTACGTGCAATTTTAACTGGGTGTAAAGAAAATTATGTTGCGGCCTATCGATTATCCCGCCTTAAGAATGTGAAGTTTTTCCACCCTTTTCAGGGACTAAAAAAGGGTTTTTTCTGAAACATTTTAAGTATACGGTTCATGTTTTGAGACACCGTTTTTAACCCATGTCATATTTCTTTACAAAATCGTTTTTTCGCACCACTTTGATATTTGAACTCACAACCATATATGTATGTGAGTATGATAGATATTGCCCAAAAGTATGTTTAAAATATATAAAAATATATTTATTTATTGATTTGGCGTTTAATTTGTAGAACTCCATTTTAATTTATGTATTAATTTTAAATCAAACACAGATTTTTTGAGTCTACTAAGTTGTATTTTATTAACAAAAAACACATAAAAAATTATATTGTGACAATTGTTTCGCCTTGTTAGGGCATTATCAAACGAATGTCACAATATAATTTTTTATGTGTTTTTTGTTTATAAAATACAACTTAGTAGATTCAAAAAATCTGTGTTTGATTTAAAATTAATACATAAATTAAAATTAATACATATTTAAAAATACCTTACACTTGAATACGAAACTGCGCATATCTGTATATCGTGATTCTATTAAGATTTAAATAAATTATAATATTGTTCGCCTCCGTAGTGTAATGGTCAGCACGCTCGGCTACCGTTCTGGAGGTCCCGGGTTCGATTCCCAGGGGGGGTCAAATAAATATAAGTGATTTTTCACTGTCATATTTATTCAATATAACCCTGGACTGGTACCTGAAGCGGAGGGCTGATCACCTTTCCTTCACGTGTAAACGATCGAGATAACACTGCGTTTATATGACGCAGTGCCCTATGCACCATCGGGGTGCGGATAAGGGTTTTATTATTATTATTATAATATTAGCAAAAAAGGTAAAGGTTTTTTCGTATCTAGTGAGGAATTATATTTTTTTTAAATACTTTTTTAAACACTTAATTAATTAATTATAATGTTAATTTAATATTTGCGCAAATATTCATTTATATATCATCTGTCCTTTTTATTTTTGTTACTGCATATTGTACTTTATTTTTTACAATATTTATTGATGGTTTATTTAAGTTGACAAATTTGCAGTCATCTATCAGTAAATTATATTATTTATTGATTCAGCATTAACTTTGTGGAATGACATGTTGTATATTTAAAAAAAAATTAAACATTTGAATATACCACTTTAATGAGTTTTATTTATATACACGACTAGTTTTGAAAACTTACAGATGTTTTCATCTTCTGGTAAAAATTAAAACTAACGAACAAAAAATATATTTAGGGGTTTATATAGGTTAATAAATATAGGGAAGGAGGGGGTTCAGGAACAAGATTTTTTGTTAAAGTAAACATTAATAATAATGGTGACGTATTTTGAAACAGTATATTATTAATAAACGTTTTATCTGAATTAAATTTTTTATTTATTTCTAAATTTTTAAAATTATTCATGACTTGACCTTTATTTGTATCAGTAAATTAAGCATAATAATTGCGACTAAGACTTATGACCTTCACGAGAAATCGATTAAATTATCTATTAACACTATAATTTTACCTTAAAACGTAAAATCCATTAAAAAGAGATTATTAGGTCGATTTTCATCCTTTGTAATTTACCATCCTTTTCTGTGCGTTTCATGTCAGGTCCCTCTGACGTCGACTTGAGAGTAATTGTCCTTGTCTTGGGCAGCTCTAAACAGTCCTCATCCCCGTCCAATCTCGTATATTCTGGAGCCAGGAGATCTGCCTTCTATTAGATGCAATAGCTCGTACTTCTCTCCTCTAAACATATTCCCCGGACAGGACACCTTCCGGACCTTGATATCAGTCAGCAACTCTCTCCCTGCTCTTGCTCTTTGGAGCACATTTGCGTTGCTGACCACTTCGGTCCATGGGATGCTTAGTATTCTACGATTAAGTCACATTTCGAATGCCTCTAACCAGTTCATAGAGGTGATCTTCAGGATCCACGATTCAACTCCGCATAGAAGTACTGACTTGTTCACAAAATCTCGATTATCTCCAATTAAAGGAGTTATTTTCATAATATTTTTTACATCTCATCAAAGATGAAGAAGAATATGGAAGTCTGAGCATTTACGGGGCTGACGACCGTCATAGGCTGGTTTAAGTGATCCCTTTACACACGTGTAACGTTCACCGATTCTACCCATTATTACGTGTGTAAAGTGATCACTTAAACCAGCTTATGATGGTCGTCAGCCCCGTAAATGCCCAGACTTCCATATTCTATATCAAGACTTCCATATCAAAAATAACATTACAGGATCTAACCATTATTTGCGAAGTTTCATTAATTCATTCAGATTGAGGATTTTTTAGAAAAAAGTTTCATTTATTATTTACCTAACTTATTATGTACAAGGTTTATAGATCTTTGAGTAGATTTATATTTCTTCTAACTATTTTTTTATTATTTCAATCTGTGTTCGGAACAGGAGGAATAATCTAATGTGTGCCAATCAGGAACTTCCTCATTTGCATTTGCTCATTGCTGGGAGAAAACCACGTAAAACTCCACAGGAGAAACCGGTCTGTTGACTGTCGTCAACAGACCTTCAGTTCCACTAGAAGAGGGTTCGGCATTTTGTGTCCTAGCTTGTCAAATTGAAGTTATCGTTACAGAATGTGTTTTTTTTTTATTATTGGCCAGTAAATATAGGTAACTGGATTGACTAGTATGATATTTATTAGCCAGTGGCCAATTACTCTACACTTTACCCTACCTATCAAACTGCGTGGTTTGGAGGCAACGTTCTTGTCTGGCATTCTCAAGGTCGCCGAATCGATACCCGGTGTATAAAAAAAAATATTTATGTATAGACAAGTGCTTTCACCGACTTCTCGGTACATTAACAGCGTCCTTCATTATTCTTTGGACTTTGGATGCTTCAAAACTATGTGTTGCATATTCAATAATAAAAGTATATGCCGTCTTGTAGCATCAAACACAAGGAGTTTCTTAAGGCCCAGCATTCGCTAAGTCGCAACTTAATTTTCTCTAAATCCAGGTATCATTTTACGTAATTGTTTTTTTGTTTTTATTAAAACACCGTTCTTGCATTGAAAAAGCAAGTTTTTCTTCGAAATAATTATATGGTTTTGAAGAGAAAATAGTTTTTTAAAGGTAAGGAGTTAAAAAATATAAAAAAAATTCTAGCATTAGTGTAATTAATGGTCAGCACGCTCGGCTACTGTACTGGAGGTCCCGGGTTCGATTCCCAGGGGGGGTCAAATAAATTTCACTCATACATTTATTCAATATTACCTTGGGCTGGTACCGGAAGTGGAGGGCGGATCACCTTTCCTTCATGTGTTAACAATTATGATAACACTGCGTTTATATGATGCAGTGCCCTATGCACCATTGGGGTGCGGATAAGGGTTCGAATGAATATATATATATATATATATATATATATATATATATATATATATATATATATATATATATATATATATATATATATATATATATATATATAAATACATAAATATATATACATTCGATTTTTTTTTTCTAAAAAAACTTCATATCTAAAATAACTGAATATCTTCATTCTTCTCGATGCTGCATCATGGTACGCATGCGCTAAAAACAAAACAACAACAAAACTTGCAACACAACAACAAGATTATTTCATTGTTTGCTCTTCTGTGTTCTCTGACATTATTTTACTGACCTCTCCCAGACTTGGCCGTTCGGTTTGGTTATCACTGAGTCAGGGGTTCTCAACGTTTAGTTGTTCATATAATATATTTTTTTAATATCTAGATTTTATTGTTTGATTCAGCATATATGAAGACTATATATATATATATATATATATGTATGTATGACTTGGCATCATGAAGTTTGTCGAATGTTTGAATACGGTCAGGTCAGGAGTCGGAATACTCGGCGGGTATGAATGTAGAGGATCCAAAGATTGTTTGCAAAGACAGATTAGTGTGGCGTTCTTTTCTCTCTGCCTACCCCTGCGGAGAAGTGTTGTAATGATTAGTTTCTAAATTTATATATATATATATATATATATATATATATATATATATATATATATATATATATATATATATATATATATATATATATATATATATATATATATACATACAAATAAGTAAAAACAAAACACTCGTATATATAATATTACATTATTGATTATATTCATGTAAATACGAATAGTTTCGAGAACTACAGATGTTCTTATGAACAGGTAAAAAAAAGTACATACATTCACCTGTTGATAAGAACATATGTATCTCTCGAAACTAGTCGTGTTTACTTTGATAAGCTCAAAAAAGTGGTCATATACAAGTGTTTTTTTTTAATAAAGTTAACGCTTACGTCACGGCATTTGGCTGGGTTAAGTGATCACTTTATACACTTAGTTCCCACCATGCGATTTATAGAGAGAATCAGAAAGAATAATGTTTTTTTTTCATCCTAATTTTTGTAAGATTCAACTATTATGAAGCATAATTTGCAAAGCTCTGGTTGAGGCACGCCCCGTGTTTCCTTAGTAAGGTAGGGTAGGTACTGGTTGCATTTTTATACGTCACGCGGGTAACTTAGGGTAGGCACTGGTTTTCTGCCTATATGGAAGGCACGCCCCTGGCGGTTTGCTGCAAATCTAATTGTCTCTTTGTCGACTTT
The DNA here is from genome assembly GCF_059751285.1 of Brachycentrus maculatus. Taxonomy (NCBI): domain Eukaryota; kingdom Metazoa; phylum Arthropoda; class Insecta; order Trichoptera; family Brachycentridae; genus Brachycentrus; species Brachycentrus maculatus. Next base: position 839,759 of record NW_028281135.1, read on the forward strand.
TCGCCACGTGACGTGAGGTCAATTAGTTGTATTCTGAGGTCAGGAGTCACATCGCGGCTCCGTATCTGACTTATCAAGGCATACCGCTCGGATAACCATATGTTACAAACTCACATACTGACTTTATTAATTCATTATATCCATATGAATCCAAGAGGTATTTGCTTAGTTAGTACGAGTTTCATGTATCGTTACAATATTGTTGCAACTAATATTACGTTTTAATTTATTGACTAGACATTTCTATTGAGAGTGTCTTAACCTGTCCGGGAGTATGGTCGTATATATTATATACAGCCATACAAAACTTTGCTCAAATGCTTATGGCCGTACATGTACGGCCGCGCTTGTAATTAAAGCCCGGTGACATTTATATCTAAAATAGCACTTCTACTGCCATCTGTATTGCGGTGGTATTTAAACAATATCTCTTTGAATAAAAAAACTTACCTGTGTAAATGTATTTTATTTCAAGGAAATGTGTTGCTTATAACATCGACTATGATATAATATATATATATATATATATATATATATATATATATATATATATATATATATATATATATATATATATATATATATATATATATATATATATGTATATATATATATATGTATATATATATGTATATATATATGTATATATATATATATATATATATATATATATATATATATATATATATATATATATATATATATAAACATTATACAAACAAAAAATCTTCATATTAATACACCCGTACACGAAAACATCTGTAGTTTTCGAATCTAGTTGTGTTTCATTAATGAACTCGAAAGTAGCCTTGCACAAGTATTTAAAAAAAGATATTATATTTTTAAAAATATATAAAATAATATTGTATGAAGTTATTTTTTTAAAAACAGAAAGACATAGTATTTGGTATCTATACTTTAAAAAATAATATATAATACTTTAAATATTAAAATAAAACAACTGGTCTTGTAAAGTGTTTTAAATTTTATTTCTAAATCACCGTGTTATTTCACCATGATAATGCCATATTCTTAAATAAAATAAATATTAACTTTATAAAATAAAACAACTTTGTTTTAACCACTTTTTATTAGTACACTTTTTCCAACCGGTTTCGACAAGAACCATGTCATCATCAGGGTTAATGTACTAATTCTAAAACATTGAAATGCTCATAGTTAGGTTATAGCTAATTACCCTTCCCTTACGATGCCAAAAACTTACACGCACTTTTTAAAACAAAGTTGTTTTATATTAAAAAGTTTATAAAATGTGCCACAAAGTATCTGCGAAAAACATTCAAGAAAATCAATATTTTTTATTGCTTTTTGCACGACGGTGCATAGAGCACCGCATTGAATCAAAACGTTGTTCAATCGTTAATTATTTGTCAGTCGTCTCGACGATAAGGATCGCTAGTGAGGCTTCCACTAAGTTATTTCCTCCGTCAATTTGACGTTTAAACCATTTTTGTAATTAAGCGTATAACTTTGTGACCTACGACTTTACTTTATGAAGTACGTGACTTGTTTTAATGATGAGAGCTTTATTGTCAACCTCCGCATAGGTAGGGTAGTCGCATTAAACCCTTACCCCTAAACTTAGGGGTTAATAATAATAATAATTTTAGATAATTTATTTATTATTTTGTAAGATACTACATCAAGGGCGCTTAGATTGACCATACGTTTCTCTCAAACCCTTACCCTCACTCAGTGGTGCATAGGGCACTGCATCGCATTGTTGCAGTGTTTTCTCGATCGTTACTTACGCGAAGGCAAGGTGATCACTCCTGCGCTTCGGGGACCAGCCAGGGTAATATTAAATAAATATTAGCGTAAAATCACTAATATTTATTTTGACTACCCCTGGGATTCGGACCCGGGACCTCCAGCGCGGTAGCTAAACAAGTCGCTTTTATTTTTCAAAACCGGACTGCCGGACGGTAAAATTCCGTGTAGTGCACAAGCGGCTGTATGGTGAATAATTCAGTGTCTGTTTTATTGAATCATAATAACATTGTCAATATTATTTGATCTAATTTTGTGCGAGGTAAAAATGAAACCACATAAATAATAACAAAAATATTTATTTTTTACTTGGTGCATATAAAGGGTCCGCCAAATAACATTTTTTTTTTGAAAATGGGGCGCAAAACATCGAGTGTAGCTTCGGCTGTGTGGCACGTAGCGCCGTCCTGTTGAAACCAAATGTTGCCAATATCCTCCTCTTCAATTTTTGTGAACAAAAATCCGTTCAACATGGCCCGATAACGATCGCCATTGACTAACGGCCACTCCTTGCTCATTTTCAAAGAAAAATGGCCCAATTATGCCTCTGGACCAAAATCCGCACCAAACAGTGACTCGTTTTGGGTGTACCGGCTTTTCAATGTATGCGTGCGGGTTTTCTGTGCCCCAAATACGACAATTTTGCTTGTTTACATACCCGCCAAGATCAAAATGAGCTTCATCCGAAAAGATGATTTTTTTGGCAAAATCGGCATCTTCTGTAAGTCGAATGTCGCAATATTTCCCAGCGTTGTTCAAGCGTATACACAACCATATTCGCTCAGCGGAAGGATAAAACTAATTATCTGTCAAATCAGACATGAGCTAAGTGTTACCATTCACGAAATAAGCACTAGTTGAAAAAAAAACTTTAGATGGCGGACCCTATATAATAATTATGTCCAATTTGTAATCAAATTGCGGTGGGTATGATGGTTGTGATGCCAGTTGGTATGTTTGTGATTATTTGTTTATACATACAGACTTAGTAAAAGGATTGGAATATAGACGAATGTGCGATGAAACGATGATAGATGATCAAATGGTGATACAAATGGTGATATATGCTACATCATTTTGAGTGTGTCCAAATACTTGTGTCAAAAATCTGGATTATCTCCATTAGATTATTACTTGTAACCCTTATCCGCACCCAATGGTGCATAGGGCACTGCATCGAATTGACGCAGTGTTATCTTGATCACTACTTACATGAAGGCAAGGTGATCACTCTTGCGCTTCAGGGACCAGTCCAGGGTAGTATTAAATAAATATTACAGTGCAAAACACTAATATTTATTTTCACCCCCCTGGGAATCGAACCCGGGACCTCCAGCACGGTAGCTAAACACGCTGACCATTACGCCACGGAGGCGGACAAAATTAGATTATTAGTTATTATATTAGATTAATTATAAGCGAAAATAATAAAAAATGAACATGAAATTTTCTGGCGTTTCTCACGTATGTGATTATAATCCAGGATTCGGACCTCACATACTAATATAAGAGTTTCTGCTCAAAAATAGTTTTTTTCGTCTCACCAATAGATGTCTCTAGTGAAGTTCTAGTGATTTAAGAACAATGTTTCGAAATTGGTTCATATATATAGAACTTCCAAGTATTTGAGTAGTGAGGTTGTCGATAATGGGTAGAAGAATTGGTGAATGTTACGCGTGAGTAAAGTGATCAATTAAACCAGTCTATGACGGTCGTAAGCCGCGTAAATGCCCATACTTTTTTTAAAACTAATGGTGGGATGAGGAAAGCTTGTATTAAGCAGAGACTCTTTCCATTCGTATGTGAAGTATGTTAGACTTCCATGTTCTACTAAATCTATGTTGATATGTCAAGAAATAACTTCTTCTTGGAGATAATCCAGATTTGTGAACAAGTATTTGGACATACTCAAATAATAATAATAATAATAATAAAACCCTCACCCACACCCTAATGGTGCATAGGGCACTGCGTCATATAAACGCAGTATTATCTTGATCGTTTACACATGAAGGAAAGGTGATCAGCTCTCAGCTTCAGGTACCAGTCCACGGTAATATTGAATAAATATGACAGTGAAAAAATCACTTATATTTATTTTACCCCCTTGGGAATCGAACCCAGGACCTCCAGAACAGTAGCCGAGCGTGCTGACCACTACACTACGGAGGCGGACAAACTCAAGATGTTGTAAAAATCTTAAACTTGGCAAGATTAAGTTTTTCAAATATTGGAAAAAAAACAGAGCAGGAGTCGAAATAATTAGCAGGTATGTATGAGTAAAGGCATGAATGTAGAAGAGGCGACAAACGTTTGCAAAGATAGACTGGTGTGGCGGTCTATTCTCTCTGCCTACCCCTGCGGGGAAGCGTCATAATATTTAGTTTTTAATATGTTGATGTTAGTCTTCTTTTAATAAATGTTGATGTTAGTCTTCAAGAATACATAACATATAAAATTAAAACAATTTTATTCATGTATTATACAAATTTTATATTACATCACTTAATATGCATACCTATTATATATTATAAAATTTTTTTAAACTTGAGGTTTTATATATTTAAAATCCTTGATGACTGTTTCGAAATAAATCTTACATAATAAAAATGTATTTTTCCTTTATAGTATAATCTAACTTTTTAGAAGGATAAAAAACTAGTAATAATGATTCGTATGCCATTATTAGATAATATTCAAATCGCAAATTATCATTTTAATATAGTATTTTGAACAGGATATTTGTGTTCGTAATATAAAACTACAAAATTGCTGACATTTACAAGTCTCGATCATTTTATGTATTATTAAATTAGTATTTAACCCATACGCATATAAGTTTGAAAAAAATGTACCCACATATACCAATTAAATGTATCCCCGAAAGTAAAAACGGAGGGAAGGTGACATGTTTAGTCAAACAATTTTTTTTTCAAAACATATCGCTCACTCCTTTCAAGAACGTCATAAATAAAAAATCGTCAATTTTCAGTTGTACATGTTTTCGGAATGCCCAAAAAATGTACTATATCCCAGCAAAAGCGGCATATTTTTAACTGAATATTTACCCGCTACAGGGCAGAAAGTGTTGTTTTTGCATTTTGAAGAAAAGGTATTGTTTAATTCTTTATTAAATATACTAAATATTTTTCAAATGCAGAAAAAACCTTCAGGTTTTATCTAAAAAGATATGTTGCACAGTAAAAAGTTCAAAAAGTGGCTTGATATTTATTTTTAATACATTGTATTATATTTTTAAACTTTAAAAACGTTCTCCTGAAAAATCAAGTTTTTTTTATTTATGACATTCTTGAAAGGAGTGAGCGATATTACATACACAAGTCATACACTCCTTTCAACAACGTCATAAATAAAAAAACTTGATTTTTCAGGGGAACATTTTTAAAATTAAAAAATACATGCAATGTATTAAAAATTAATATCAAGCCACTTATTGGACTTTTTACTGTGCAACAGATCTTTCTAGGTAAAACCTGAATGTTTTTTCTCCATTTGAAAAATATTAAGGATATTTAAAAAAAATAATTAAACAAAATCTGTTCATCGAAATGCAAAAGCAACACTTTCTGCCCTGCAGCGGGTAAATATTAAGTTAAAAATATGCCGCTTTTGCTGGGATATAGTACATTTTCTTGGCATTCCGAAAACATGCACAACTGAAAATTGATGATTTTTGATTTACGACGTTCTTGAAAGGAGTGAGAGATATGCATTAAATTGTAAATAAAAAAATTCTCGTCCAATTATCGACTATTGAATCGCCATTTGCAAAGTTTCAATTCAAAAATATAATCCGTACTTGAATCATTTTCCCAGAATGCTTTTTAAACGCATAGTCAATTGGCTGTAATTATCGTTGAGTAAGTTCTGGAATGGTTCTTCCCTGCCTAAGGTGGGCGAGATGAGTGGATGAGTAGATGAGTCAACGTCTCGTGATGCTGCGATCTCTGGTTCGCATCGGTTATCAGCTGTTCCGTGATTAGCGGCGACCAGGAGAGTAGAACATGCGTCGAGGACGATCGCCGATAAACATGTTTTTTGCTTGTCTCCGTCGGTTTCTAGGTCAATTGATCACGAAATTAGCTCTGAGGGTGACTAGATCAACAATGATGTATGTATGTGACCTAAACTGTAAATATGTTAGGCGTAAGTGGAATCCTACATAACGTATAGACGTGATTTTTAATTAAATTATTAATTTTTTAAACATATTACATACATAGCCTCATCCCTTAGTTTTTCCCTCTACCTCCTTCCCTTAACTCCCCTTTTCCTCTGCCTTCCTTTTTAATATCAATTTTTAATTGATGGTTTTTGTTTTTTTTATTACTATTACGTAAACTGTTAACATATTTAAAGTTTTTTTACAGAGACCCATCAAGCCACCTTATGTGTCTTTTAGGTAAAGTTCTTTTTACATACGTTTTTTTATTCATTGTTTTTTATCTATTTTAACAAAAAAGGAGGAAAAAACGATTTTTACAATTTTTATTGAATTAATTCTTGATCATTTACCTTTTTCTTTATTTTGCCTTTGTTCCATATTTTATTTTACATCTAACTTCCGTTGGCAACAAAATAAAAATATTTGAAACGATATAAGTATTGAAGTGTTGGACTCCCATATTTATCGATAATTCTTGGGACTATCAAACCTTCGTTGTGGTCAAATCGTGTATCATGGTTGTGTGCTTGAACAAATTTTTTTTTGTGTTCAAGTACAATCTATGTACTCTCTGATTGCAAACATCTACGTGTATATATGGTATCAAACGTTATGACAAATATCACTAGCCTGTTTTTGGTTGGTTGGAAAATATTGCTTTTTAGCAATACGCCCTCCAGTGTACTTTTTTCTTTTCTGTACGTGAAGTTTAAATAAATAAATAAATAAGTAAATAAATAATATACTTATATATAATACTCCCGATGAGTAATATGCATTTATAAAATTCTCAATATTATTAATATTTAAAGCATTTACTTTGTGGTTAGTCATTTTTACTTATTTATTCTTACAAAAATGTTAATAATACTAGTATATAACCACTCACCGAGATTTTTATGTCTACCGGTTTCGAGACGTACCCGTCTCTTCGTCAGGACAATCACTACTACAGCATGCAAACAATACCATCCTTCACACATAAAACTACACAAAATGTTTAACTCATGCTATTTAATCAATAATAAATAATTAAATATGAACTTCTCATTTTGGGACATTGGAATTAAGGTTAACAAGACTGAAACACAAATAAGAAAGTTATTTATTTTATTTTTTTTTATTTTATTTTTTTATTGATTTGGCGTTTAATTTGTAGAACTCCATTTTAATTTATGTATTAATTTTAATTAATTTATGTATTATGTCCGCCTCCGTAGTGTAATGGTTAGCACGCTCGTCTACCGTTCTGGAGGTCCCGGGTTCGATTCCCAGGGGGGGTCAAATAAATATAAGTGATTTTTTCACTGTCATATTTATTCAATACTACCCTGGACTGGTACCTGAAGCGGAGGGCTGATCATCTTTCCTTCATGTGTAAACGATCAAGATAACACTGCGTTTATATGAAGCAGTGCCCTATGCACCATTGGGGTGCGGATAAGGGTTTTATTATTATATATATTAATTTTAAATCAAACACAGATTTTTTGAGTCTTCTAAGTCGAATACACATTCGTTTGATAATGCCCTAACAAGGCGAAACAATTGTCACAATATAATTTTTTATGTGTTTTTTTTAAATAAAATACAACTTAGTAGACTGAAAAAATCTGTGTTTGATTTAAAATAAATACATGAAAGAAAGTTAAAAAAAATATATATTATTCTAGAATTTCATTGTTTTGTTCTATGAATAAGTAGACATTAATAGTTTCTTTAAATGTTATATTCCTATACAAATATGAACCATTTTACACTATCTTACAATTCTGCAGAATTCGTGATTCATAAAACGACCATTCATAAATTCCTTTAAGTAATGGTTTGATACTAGAATGGATGACGTCACGCCGATAACGACCCAATCCAATGGCTGAAACACTTATGGCATAACCCTTTTTGAATTGAAATGTCTCAATATTTCGAGTGTGTCCAAATCATTGTTTACAAATCTAGATTTTTTTCAACTTATGAGTTATTTTGTAATATTGATATCTCAACACAGACGAAGAAGAATATTATATTTGCTGTCTATGCTCGGCTGTCCAAACTTAAAACACAGTAAGGGACATTTTTTGTAGTACGTTTTTTTGCATTTTTGGACTAAGTAGAATCTACTTAGTCCAAAAATGCAAAAAAACGTACTACAAAAAATGTCCCTTACTGTGTTTTAAGTTTGGACAGCCGTGCTGTATATGCTGTCGGGGTTTTTGGAAGGTTTACGACCATTCATAGGCTGATTTGAGTGATTATCAGGATCAGATTTGAGTGATTTCCAATTGAAAATAAATATAAGTCATCTTGCCAATTATCAAGATAACACTGTATCAATACGATGCAGTGCCCTATGCACCATTGGGTGCGGATATGGGTTAGAAGAAGAAGAATATTTATGTGAATTCCAAAATTTAAGTAGTGTGGTGTCAATCACAGGTAGAATTGTAAATGTTACACGTGTATAAAGTGATCACTCAGACCAACCTGTGATAAGTCGTAAGCCTTGTTGTAAATGCCCTGAGTTCTATGTTCTTTTCCATCTATGTTGAGGTGTCAATATTAAAATAACCCCTGCGTGCGAAAACCCACACTTGTGAACAAGGATTTGGACGCACTGAAAAAGTGTGCGAAATATTTAAATCAAAATATTTTCATGAGAATAATTATTGATTTTGATAGTTGTTTGGGTTTTAAAAATTGTAAACAAGACGAGACCGCATCAAATATTTTAAACCAGTTTATTTTATTACGTTCTTATTTTAATTTATAATAATAATCCTTTACATGTGATTATAATATGCATCAGACTGATATTCAAAAATGGACAAATCCTCTTCAAAAAATTTTTAGTGTGTCCAAATAAAATTAATTAAACTGTTGTCAATAAATTAACTGGTCAAATTATAAGCTAAGAATAATAAAAAATGAAAATGGTGTTTTCTAGCGTTTCTCGAGTATGTGAATATAATCCAGGATTCGGACCTCACATACAAATTAAAGTATTTCTACTTTAAAAAAAAACTTCTCTCATCTCATAATGGATGTCTCCAGTGAAATTCTAGTTAATTCAAACAGTTAGTTTCGAAATTAAACAATATAATTAGAAGTTCCAAGAACTTGAGTACTGTGGTCGTCAATCGTGGGTGGAATTGGTGAATGTTACACGTGTGTAAAGCGATCACTTAAACCAGCCTATGATGGCCGTAAGCCCCGTAAATGCCCAGACTTCCATATTCTTCATCATCTATTTTTTTTTTAAATCTAATCTTTTTTGTGAAAAAATTGATGAGATTTAAAGATGATATATTATTACAGCGTGAAATTTAAATTGAAATATTTTTCTTATATTTTCTGAATAATGGATTTAACCATTTTTGAAAATTATCTCGTAAAACATGTTTGTGTTATTTGACCGGTTTCTAATATTTATATGTATATCTTTTCACCAATAAATAAGAATATAAATATACATAATAATATACTTAACATAAAGTATTTAAATATTCAAATCAAGCATATTAATTTTATTTTATTTTGAGATCGTCTTTTTCGAAGAATTCTAACAGCATTAGATAATTACACGCGTGAAATACTCAACATTTTAAATGAATGTATATAATAAAATACAATAAATTATTATTATAATTATACAAGTCAAATCCCTTGCTATTATGTAAATACATAAAAACACAAACTAACCGTCACCGCAGGGATAGGCAGAAATAATAGAACGCCACACCTTTCTGTCTTTGCAAACAACCTTTGCCTCTTTCACATTCCTGAATCTCCTCATACATACCCGCAGATTTTTCTAACTTTTGCCCTGACCACGCCCAAGTATTTGACATACTTGATCGTGCCAAGTTTTCTTTGGTCTAGCTCTGATCCTATTTCCGACTAATCAGTCTGTTTAGTGCGTGCCACCTTTTTCTGCATTTAAAGATTATTTTTATGTTTGTTCTCATTTTATCAGGTGCAAAATATTTGCGCGTCATTGTTTGACAAACCATGTCACCTCTCCCCTTCGGTAATTTCATCACTTTCGGAGATACATTTAATTATTATATTTGTGGAGGTCAATTTTTGAATAAATGACTTTAAGTAATCAGGAATTCTAGCTTGTAAAATTGTTACGTTTTAATGCGATTCAATGATTTCATATTGGTTTAACACAGGATTGGTCACGTTTTGACGCAACTTTAATTAAGATTTTGATAGAATACAGTCAACAGAACAAATTTGCATTTAAAGTATTGTTTGTGCAATATTGGAAATGTTACCATTTGATGAGGACCTCCACATATTTTATTATTTTTTAATATAAATATTTGTGTTTTTACTAACTAACTAACTAACTAACCATCACGCCGCTTCCCCGCAGGGGTAGGCAGAGAGAATCGAACGCCAAACCACTCGGTCTTTGCAAACATTCTTTGCCTCTTCTACATTCATGCATCTCCTCATACATACCCGACGATTATTACGACTCCTGACCCGGCCGCTTTCAAGTATTTGACATACCTGATTGTGCCAAGTTTTCCTCGGTCGTCCTCTGCTTCTTTTTCCAACTACATTCGCCTCATAAATTTGTTTAACCGTTCTTTCTTCACTCATACGCTCCACATGTCCAAACCATCTCAAAACACCTTTCTTAATTTTTATCGATAATGCTTATCTCAGCCTTACATTCTTTCCTTATTTCATCATTCGAACATCTATCAAACATCGTTTTGCCACACATTCGTCTGAGCGATCGCATTTCGACTGCATTCAGTCTGCATTCAGTCTGCTTACTATCGTGTTTTTACTATCTACCCAAATATTTTAATTTCATACTATTTCTGTGAGCCTAAGCGGCTCATTAATAGAAATAGGAATCATATTTTGGTAGAGTGGGTTTGAACCTATAAACTCTGAATTAAAGCGACACTAACCACGGGACCACAACCCGACACAATTTATGTGCCTTATGTATGTAAAACGTTTAAATAAATATGTGTTCCAACCACTGCACTGTATGAAATGATAATAATCACAATATATGTACTGGAGAGGTTAATAGAATTTTTATGGCCTTTTTATTCACATACGAATGGTGTTAATATGAATATATTAAAAAAATAATAAAATTCCATACATATTATACTATATCGTCCTCTTTAAAGGTAATTACATAGATAATTTTAGTGAATCGGCCCTTGGACATGTGGCCTCCCATGTGAGTTAAATTTCCGAAGATATAATCGTCGAAAAATGTAAATTTTGTTATTGATATGTTGTGAGTTATGTTCGTCTTGCCGGACCGGAAGGAAGACCTCGCTTCCGGCCGGCGATGAACCGGAAGCCATGTCGGATACAGCCAAGGGCAGATGAGGCGTGCGATGGTGGAGAAACGTGGAGGAGATTGGCAGGGAATGATGACTTTTAAAATTATCGCCGTGTTTCGTGTCGGGTTGTGGTCCCGTGGATAGTGTCGCGGACTCTTGGGTCAGTGATTCTGGGTTCGAATCCAACTCTACCACAATTTGATTCCTATTTTTGATAATGAGCCGCTTAGAGCGCTTGAGCACTACACGGAATTTTACTTTCCGGCAGTCCGGTTTTTTTCAAATAAAAGCGATCCAGAGAAAGACGGACAAGTGCACAAGCCAATCATCCGTTTTTTCATGCTAACCGGACTGCCGGACAGTAAAATTCCGAGTAATGCACAAGCGCTCACAGAAATAGTATGAAATTAAAATATTGTTGTAAGTAATAAAAACACAAATACTTCCTTTAAAAAATCTTTTTTATGATTTTCTACAGAAAACAAGTTTTCTTTATAATCGTGCTCTCAATTTTTTGTGATCACCTGTCGTTGAAAACATCTGTAGTTTTTGAAACTATTCGCGTTTAATGAAGTAAAACTCTAAAAATTAGTGATCTAATACAATGTTTAATTTTGAATAAATTGATATTAGTTATCTTTGATGTTTTTATATTATGACACGTTGATATAATACATTATATTCTTCTTCTCCGTCTTAATCCTCATTGCTGAGGGTTGTGACCCTTGCAGAAGCAATGACTCTTCTCCAGTTATCCCTTGACTGCGCTGCACGTAGCGCTCCAACCACTGAGGTGCCTGCTGCTGCCTTAATTTGATCGGTCCATCGTGTGGGGATCTTCCTCTCCCTCTCTTTCCCTCCAGGCTACCGATCACAACTAGTCGTTCCAGGCTATCCTCGTTGCCACGCGCAACGTGTCCAAAGAACTGGAGAATCCGTCGGGTACAGATATTATAATACATTATATTATATCAACGTATACCTGCTAGAATTGCAAAAAGATTTTGCAAACGGATTCACAAGAAAAAAAATATTCGTTTAAAATTCATATTTGGCTCTTTGTCTAATAAATTTGCCCACCACTGTCCTATTACACCAAATTTCAAAAGTATTTTGTCAAATTATGTAACTAAAGAAATTTAACCAACATCTTTAGCACTTAGGCCAAAGAACGAGTGAAAGGGAGTGCGCAAGATGAGTGCTGCATCTCTCTCGCCCGGAAGTGAGTGGCGTGTGGTGCGCGTAAGAGTAACAGAGATGAATAACTTTCTCCGAGTTCGATGACCTCTCCACGAGGTGATCAAATATTGCAAAGTTACATATTAAGTGGAGGAGGAGGAAATTCAATTAAGGAGATGAAAATAACAAGCATGGTCGTGTTGGATGTCCATCAGTGGCGGGCACGTAGTTTGTACTCGGGGTCAGTGTTGCCATATCGCTCACTCCTTTCAAGAACGTCATATATCAAAACTCGTTATTTTTCAGTTGTGCATGTTTTCGGAATGCCTAGAAAATGTACTATATCCCAACAAAAGCGGCATATTTTTAACTTAATATTTACCCGCTACAAAGTGTTATTTTTGCATTTTGAAGAAAGGGTATTGTTTAATTATTTTTTTAAATATACTAAATATTCTTCAAATGGAGAAAAAACCTTCAGGTTTTACCCAAAAAGACCTGTTGCACAGTAAAAAGTGGCTTGATATTTATTTTTAATACATTGTATTATATTTTTATTATTTATTATTATATCGATTCCCAGCTGTCAATCCATCTCTTTGGTGGTCTGCCCGGAGTCGTCTACGGCAGTGTTCCGCAAACATTTTTTCTATTCAAGGTACACCTACCAAATTAAGTAATTTCAGAGGTGCATATTTACCATATTATGGTAACATATTTAACATATTATGCTTAATGCGAAATGTGAGCCTACTTTACTGAGCACAGGCAATCAAAATTTGTAGCAATTGTATTATTTTCACAAAACTAGACGTTTTTCCCGCGACACACCAACTAATCACTACGGTACACCAGTGTGCCGCGGCACACACGCGGTGGAACAATGGTCTACTGTGCAATGTGGGGAAGTCTGAATGGTTCCATATCATTGTCTTCTTCGTTGTCTTACCTACCTAACGACGTCTCGGATCTCGCATATTTCCCTTATCCTGGTGTTCCTTATTCTATCTCGTAGACTCTTGCCAGATATGCTCCTTGGAGTCTTCATTTCTGGCACTCTAAGCGCGTTTTTTGTTCTGGGTATTAAATTAGGGTAGGCCCTGTTTACGTGCCTACATGGAACGTACGCCACTGGATATCTTGTAACAGCTGGTTTTACTTACGACAGAATGGTCGATCCCATTAGCTTAAATCTCAAATCACTTTTTTGCAAAGCTGGTTGATTTTTTTCTTAATCCGTTGTACCATATTACGAATTTTCTTCATTAAGTATTACTGTTTTATTTTTTTCCTATATTTGAAAAATGGCGTGTTAAAATACAGTTGGAATTGCATTCAAATATTCATATTTGGCATGTAGTATTCTCACAATGGTGCATGGAGCACTGCGTCGGATCGATGCAGTGTTAGTCTGATCGTTACTCATCAATATGAATGCGTGGTAAGCTTCCCATTATTTTGCCATGCGTCGAAGGACATCAGTGGCGAATATTACAATTGGTAAAGTGATCACTTAAACCAGCCTATGACGGTCGTCAGCCCCGTAAATGCCCAGACTTGCATATTCTTCTTCATCTTTGATGAGATGTCAAAAAATAATACAAATTAATTGAGTTTTTTAATAGTGCGTGCTGTATCCATTTTGCAGGTACTATAAAATAGCGCCCTTTTAATTGAATACAAGCGCCAAGTGAGTAACGTTCGGCTACCATACAGGTAGGTAGGTACTTTGCCGGCAAGATGGAGTTAGGTGACTGCGTTTCTTGCGCCACCTCACAAATATGTCGCGTGCGTCAATACGCAGCCTTGAAAACGAGAATTTTGATTAAGGGGGCAGTCTTTTAGCACCTGAAATCATGCTCAACAGGGAGTTGGCAAGGTTTTCTTTACTTTATGATTTTTTTAAGTGAAACTTTTTACTTATTTACTCCAGCCTTCTTCTTGTGTCCAGTATTAAACAAAGGCCTTCCTCTTGGACTTCCACAGTTGTCTGTTCGCGACTCTCTTCCAGTGCAGGCCCACCACTTTCCTAATGCCATCGGACCATCTTATCTGGGGCCTACTCACGCTTCTACGTCCAGTTCTAGGCCTCCAGTATAGAAACTTTTTTTTATACTTTGTATATTAAATGCGTTGTTAACTTTGTGGTATGGTAATATAACACACTCCTTATCGTTCGTCGTCCACTTTGTGAGTTTTAATGTGGTTATTACACATTATTCAAGTGAACGATGTATGATAAGGGGTGTTATGAAACTTCTTAGTCGAAGATTCGATAATCGATAATTGGAAGAGAATCGAGAATGATTTTTAGTTTATAGGCAAATTTCGTTACATGAGAGAGAAGAAATATATAACGTCTCTAGAAGGAGAAAAAAGCTATACATTCCGACACCAACGATACAAAGTGATAGAATGAGAAGTGTTGAGTTGTATATGTACGCGTCAGACGCTATATATGAACAGTTGAGATACTGCGCGTTGTGTAGTAATATTAATCATTGTGTTTTAACAATAAAATCAACAATAAAATCTAGAATATACATGAATTTTTTTCTCGTTGTATTTGAAATATTGAATCTGTTTACGAATATATATTTAAAATTTTAGTTATTGCAATTGTATACGATTGTATTTTTTTACTACCTGGATATAATAAGAAAATAGTGAAGTCAGATGATGTTAGATTTTATGCAAGGCTCACCTCTTAAAAATTCTGTGTATAATGATTAATGATTTTTGTCCGATAGACCCTTAAAATTCCTACAGCTTGACCCTACGTTATGATATGACCTCTTCTTTGAAATAATAATATTATTACTTATACTACTACCATTACGCCGTTTCCCAGCAGGGTTAGGCAGAGAGGATGGAACGCCACACTACCTCACATACTAATAAAAGAGTTTCTGCTCAATAAAAAGCTTATTTTCATCTCACCAATAGATGTCTCTAGTGAAGTTCTAGTGATTCAAGAATAATGTTTCAAAATTGGTTCATGTATTTATAAAACTTTCAAGAATTTGAGTAGTGTGGTTGTCAATAATTGGTAGAATTGGTGAATGTTACACGCGTATAAAGTGATCACTTAAACCAGCCTATGACGGTCGTCAGCCCCGTAAATGCCCAGATTTTCATATTCTTCTTCATCTTTGATGAGATGTCAAAAAAATATTAGCTATTTAAACAACGTCATGAGTAAAATCCATTGGGGTCAGCTCTGTAAATCCTGAGGATTGGAATGGTTCACGAAGTTTTAGCAAGGTGTTTTTATTTTGTCCGCCTCCGTAGTGTAATGGTCAGCAAGCTCGGCTACCGTTCTGGAGGTCCCGGGTTCGATTCCCAAGGGGAGTAAAATAAATACAAGTGTTTTTTTTCACTGTAATATTTATTCAATACTACCCTGGACTGGTACCTGAAGCGGAGGGCTGATCACCTTTCCTTCATGTGTAAACGATCAAGATAACACTGCGTTTATATGACGCAGTGCCCTATGCACCATTGGGTGCGTATAAGGGTTTTATTATTATTATTATTTTTATATTGAGGGATGATTCATTGTAAGTTTTTAGTAGGATAGGGGTTCAAATTCAAACGGCAATTAAAAATAAATCATGTGCACAAAAGGGGTAGTAAAAAGAAATAACAAATATTATTTATTGTGTACCTGTAAGGGCACGAATATGGATGAATCAGGTTTTGAATTGTAAACAAAAAGTGACTCACAGGCTTTGGAGCATGGTGACCAATGGCCGCGCAGGCAGAGTTCTCAGTGGCGAGTAGGTGAATCTACAGGATACCGTAAAACTAACGGTCAAAGTTTAATCATTATTTTGAAAAATAAAAGACTTTGTTTTTTTGATCCACTCACATGATCCACAAAATTAATGCTTTCAATATTCAAAACAAATTTTAATAAGTTTTTTTACCAGTTGAACATTTTTTATTATCATTTTGAGTGTGTTCAAATGCTTGTTCACAAACCCGGATTTTCTCCGCTTAGGATTTATTTATTTTTTACATTTTTGACATCTCATGAAAGATGAATAAAGTATGGAAGTCAGGGCATTTACAGGGCTTACGACCGTCATAGGCTTGGTTAAGTGATCACTTCACGTACATACGTGTAACATTATTTTTTTCTAGTCAGATATTTTTTTACAACATTTTGAGTATGTCCAAATACTTGTTCACAAATCTGGATTATCTCCGCTTAAGAGTAATTTTTAACATTTTTAACAGTCCAGGGTAATATTGAATAAATATTAGAGTGAAAAATTACTTATATTTATTTGACCCCCCCTGGGAATCGAACCCGGGACCTCCAGAACGGTAGCCGAGCGTACTGACCATTACACTACGGAGGCGGACGAAATTTTGTGTTGGAAAAGGGAAAACTTTTATTAAGCAAGGCTCTTTCTATTTGTATGCAAGGCTTCTTTTTTGAAAAACCTGTATACGTATGATGAATTTCGTGACACCCTTTTCATTACAATTTGTAGTAGTTACTGCGCTTAGGTATAGTCCTGTTGCAAAGAGGTGGGTTCTGCTGACCATACACGGAAGGTGAGTCAGCTGCAGTTTGCATTGACACTACTATCATAGAAACCTGTCCGTAACAAGTTAAACTTACACAAATATCGGCCCCAAGATCCAATACCAACAAGACTATATTCTTCTTCTTCTTTATGTAGATCCTAGGGATCTGTTTGTGACTCCGCATGTCGCTCTTGGGATGTCGACTCCCAGATGTCTTTCCATGTTTTCGGAGGTCTGCCTGGGGGTCTGCGTCCTTCAGGGTTGCCTTGGAGGGCGATACGCGAAGTCTGTCTTCTGACATTCTGTTTATATGTTCCTTCCAGTATCGCTTCTTTGTCGTTCCCACCTCACGATATCCTCCGTCTTACACATGCTTCGAATTTCAAGACTATCTAATAGCAAAAATATTTTACTTATTGTTTCGGCATTAACTTTGTTGTAAGATATGTTACAATGATTGACTCTTTCCACTCTGATCATTTTTTCTCATAACTGATCAGCTACTCTGATAAAAAAATGCGACGTTTTTCTACCATTCAAATAAATATTTTGGTTCTCTAATTTTGGGACACTGTCTGGAAATTCGTATGACCATGTTAATTAATAGATTTATATTATCCACTGACACTTCGTGATGGAATTGCATTTTTAATTTATTATTAGATTAAAACCAATATTTTTAGCTTTTCCACTTTTTTATTTGACCAGCGACCGGGTTTCGTCGTTACCGACACCAGTCTGATGATGTCGGTAACGACGAAACCCGGTCGCTGGTCAAATAAAAAAGTGGAAAAGCTAAAATATTGGTTTTAATCTAATAATAAATCATGTTAATTAAGATGAACTGTATTTTTCTGAAATATTTTTTGGTAGAATATACTTGGGTGATAGAGAAATCAGTGATTAAAGTTATACCTGCGCCGGGCCAGACATTGTGGCCCACGGAGCTGCCTACTAGAATCATACGGGCCAGAATGTCTGGCCTACAGAGTGGTAAGAGTTAAGGAAACACTTGTTTTTATACCACTTGAATTTTATTAAAGACTAATAGTTTCGGAAGCTTAACTTCCATCGTCAGGTCTGAATAATAACAATAACAGTTATTATTCAGACCTGACGATGGATGTTTAGCTTCCGAAACTAGTAGTCTTTAATAAAACTCAATTGTTTCCTTAATCATTGTAATAGCACACACATTTTAAGTGTGTCCAAATACAGCTTTTTCTTCTTTTTTAAAGGAATAACCCGTAAAGCCTCTACTTTTAGAGGCTTGTCTGCAGGTAGAAACGGTATATGTGAAAATGAAATCACAACTCCCAGACCAAATGAAACTAAATCTTTCTCTCTCATCTTCACATACTTGTTTACAAATCTGGATTATTCCGCTTAGGAGTTATTTTAAACATTGTTAATTCTATAACATCTCAACATAGATGAAGAAGAATACGGAAGTCTAGGTATTCACAGAACTCATGGACCTGTTATAGGCTGGTTAATTTCTTCTTAATATGCTTTAGATAATTAAAAAATATGATACATATCTTATAAAAACCTATCGTTTTCGACTTTACAATGCCTGCAATTTCTGTAAAAAAGTATTTAGAATATTATTTTAGCATTTAGTTGAGTTATTTTAACGTGAGTTATTTTACGTCTGCCTCCGTAGTGTAATGGTCAGCACGCTCGGCTACTGTTCTGGAGGTCCCGGGTTCGATTCCCAGGGGGGTCAAATAAATATTAGTGATTTTTGCACTGTTATATTTATTCAATACTACCCTGGACTGGTACCTGAAGCGGAGGGCTGATCACCTTTCCTTCGTGTGTAAACGATCAAGATAACACTGCGTTTATATGACGCAGTGCCCTATGCACCATTCGGGTGCGGAGAAGGGTTTTATTATTATTATTATTAATTCTCTAATATCTCAACATAGATGAAGAAGAATACGGAAGTCTAGATATTCACAGAACTCATGAACCTGCTACAGGCTGGTTAATTTATTCTTAATATGCTTTAGATAATTAAAAAATATGATACATATTTTAAAAAACCCTATCGTTTTCGACTTTACAATGCCTGCAATTTCTGTAAAAAAGTATTTAGAATATTATTTTAGCATTTAGTTGAGTTATTTTAACGTGAGTTATTTTACGTCTGCCTCCGTAGTGTAATGGTCAGCACGCTCGGCTACCGTTCTGGAGGTCCCGGGTTCGATTCCCAGGGGGGTCAAATAAATATTAGTGATTTTTGCACTGTTATATTTATTCAATACTACCCTGGACTGGTACCTGAAGCGGAGGGCTGATCACCTTTCCTTCATGTGTAAACGATCAAGATAACACTGCGTTTATATGACGCAGTGCCCTATGCACCATTCGGGTGCGGAGAAGGGTTTTATTATTATTATTATTAATTCTCTAATATCTCCACATAGATGAAGAAGAATACGGAAGTCTAGATATTCACAGAACTCATGAACCTGCTACAGGCTGGTTGATTTATTCTTAATATGCTTTAGATAATTAAAAAATATGATACATATTTTAAAAAACCCTATCGTTTTCGACTTTACAATGCCTGCAATTTCTGTAAAAAAGTATTTAGAATATTATTTTAGCATTTAGTTGAGTTATTTTAACGTGAGTTATTTTACGTCTGCCTCCGTAGTGTAATGGTCAGCACGCTCGGCTACCGTTCTGGAGGTCCCGGGTTCGATTCCCAGGGGGGTCAAATAAATATTAGTGATTTTTGCACTGTTATATTTATTCAATACTACCCTGGACTGGTACCTGAAGCGGAGGGCTGATCACCTTTCCTTCATGTGTAAACGATCAAGATAACACTGCGTTTATATGACGCAGTGCCCTATGCACCATTGGGGTGCGGATAAGGGTTTTATTATTATTTTTATTTTAATATTTTTTTTGACATCTCAGCTTAGACGAAGAAGAATATGGAATTATAGGTTTTTACAAGGCTTATGACCCGTCTTATAGGCTGGTTAGGCGATAATTTTACACACGTGCAACATTCACATGCAATAAAAATAATTTCTCAAATTATACGGTGCATAAAAAATTTCAAATAATTTTTTCATGCGTTTGCTAGTATGTAAAAATAATCCGGAGCTCTGATCTTGCATACATGCAAATAAAAGGGTCTGCAAAATAAAAGCTTTCTCAATCCAACACACATGGATGTTGTGAACACATCGCTCACTCCTTTCAAGAACGTCATAAATCAAAAAACTTGATTTTTCAGGAGAACGTTTTTAAAGTTTAAAAATATAACACAATGTATTAAAAATAAATATCAAGCCACTTATTGAACTTTTTACTCTGCAACAGATCTTTTTAGGTAAAACCTGAAGGTTTTTTCTCCATTTGAAAAATATAAAGTATATTTCAAAAAATAATTAAACAATACCTTTTCTTCAAAATGCAAAAACAACACTTTCTGCCATGTAGCGGGTAAATATTAAGTTAAAAATATGCCGCTTTTGCTGGGTTATAGTACATTTATTGGGCATTCCGAAAACATGCACAACTAAAAATTGGCGATTTTTGATTTATGACGTTCTTGAAAGGAGTGAGCGATATGTACATTCTACTCTTAAGCTCTACATATGATAAATCGCAACTTAATTTTCTTTAACTCCTGGTAACATTTAACGTTATGGAATGATTTTTATGGTAACATTTAACGTTATGGAAACTTCCCTATGACAGGTCATAAGCCCTGTAAATACCCAGACTTCCATAGTCTTCTTCATATATATTTATTGGTTTTTCTTCACAGTAACTTGTAGACAGCTTTCGATGAACACTGGTAGCTTATCTATAAATACACTAAACGATGTGTGTTCATATTTCTTGTTTAGTTTCCACGATTTTTTATACGTACTGTTGTGTTTGAATACAATATTGACTTTTGTACTAGCTGTCGTTTTTTCACACAATTTGTTTGTGATGCAAAGTCTCAAATGTCACCTTCTTTTTACATTTTTGTGGTCACAAAGTCAATTATTTTTTGTTATTTCGTAAAAACTTCCCTTTATTTTTTAATATTTCTTTACGCATTTTTTTATTTTGTTTTGAATACTATCATTAGTTCAACATTCATATATTATAATTATTTCTAATTTATTGACAGCCTTTGTAGCTAAGTGATTAGCACGTTGAATAGGAACACGGGAGGTTCTGGATTCAATAATAATTTTAAATAATTATCTCTTTGACTTGTTACTATGTATTAAATAAAACAATTAGTGATATCCGCCTCTATAGTGTAGTGGTACACAATTGGTTACCATTCTGGTGATCCTGGGTTCGATTCCCAGGTGGGTCAAAATAAATACAAGCGTTTTTTCACTCTCAGATTTATTCAATTATCTAAAGGGTTCGACGGAGCTCATTTGCGTTGCTGATGCATGAACGTGGAAGAGGCGAAGAATGTTTGCAAAGACAAACTGGTGTGGCGTACTATTCTCTCTGCCTACCCATGCGGGGAAGCGGTGTGATAAGTTAGCTATTTTTTTTTTTACGTTTTAAATTAAATATAATTCTTACTTTTTAATTTTTTACAAAATTTTTACTAATGTTAGTATAAACATATGTAGGTACCACTCACCGAAATTTTTGTCTACCGTTTTCGAGAAATACCCGTCTCTACGTCAGTACGTTCATATGTATATATTTTTGTTTTTTATTTTTATTTTATTTTTTTAATTTGTCATGGACCATTTTTGCAAAAATGTCTTCAGCAATAACAGCATACATATTAGAAAATATATCAGCACAAAACGGTTAATATACGATTTTTCAGCGGAAACAGGAAACCACAGAGCTCTAAACATTGTGGTCGTATTAGAGGTCGAAACACGGGTGATTCACGATTACTCCTGCTTACATTATTATAAGGACTATTTGCTTATCTATGGATTCTCTCTTGTGTAGGGTCAATGGATTAATTTATTTCGTCCTTCGCCAATCTACCTTATGGTACACACGGCCGATTGAAACACCTCCCAGCAAAGCATATAAATCACAAATAACAAACTTTTTTGATTTTTTCTTTATTTTAAATTCTTTTGCATTATATAACATATAACATAAATCAAAATACGAAAAAATAGGAACACAAAAAAAGATCCCACAAAGGCATGGCCTGTGTGTGGGTATCCAATATAATTTAGTCATAGTAAAGGGTATAAGGGTATAGGTATTATAAGTAGAATTAGAATAATAGTGTTAATATAAAATGCAGAAAATACTTGACTATCAGAAAACATTTAAAAAAAAAGAAATTAAAAACTTAGAAACATAAAAAAGTAAAAGTAAAAAGTAAAAAGTTAGCAAGCATGTACTACAAAAAAAGGAGCTTAAATCTGTCTCTTCAATAAACAATCTAAATGCAAAATTTTAAATCTACACAAACTTAGGGAATTAACATCTAACAAATAGTCTTTGTAGAATAAGTTGAACAGTTTTGGAGCTATGAAAAATGAGTGAAATGGAAACGTACATAAAAATACGACTCAAACAGGATTATATTTTCCAGGGTTTCATTTCCAGGGTTATCCATGGACCGATATGGTCTGCTATGCAAATGTGCTCCAAAGAGCAAGAGCAGGGAGACAGTTGCTGACTGATATCAAGGTCCGGAAGGTGTCCTATCTGGGGCATGTACTGAGAGGAGAGAAGTACGAGCTATTGATCCTAATCATAAAAGGCCAAATAGAGGGTCTACGAGGTGTGGGCAGAAGGCAGATCTCCTGTCTCCGGAATATACGAGATTGGACGGGGATCAGGACCGTCGAGATGGTGTTTAGAGCTGCCAGAGACAAGGACAATTACTCTCAAGTGATAGTCTACGTCAGGGGGTCTGACATGACACAAACAAAGGAATAAGAAGGGTTAGATTACGGTTGACGTTTTATTTCATGGGGTACCTCTACTCCTTAAACAGTTTAATGTTTTTTAAGTTTCTAAAATGTAAATTTAAATGTCCTTTTTGTAAAAATTGCTTGAAATTCATTGCATTTTTTTCTCACTTTTATACATTTTACATGGTTTTTTCTTAAATGTGTATTATATATATATATAGCTTTGTATTATTCCGATGTATCCGTCGTTTTTATAACGTTTCCATTTGAGGAAGTATATTATTATTTGTATATTATTTCCATTTGAAAACGACTGAATCTAATCGTGCCATGTCCGTTCATTAAAAAAAAACCGCATTTGATACACTTTCGAATTTGTAGTACCTAACTTATTGTATAGTACTTACGTATCTACAAAATGACGTTATCTTTGTTCAAAACTACAATACTTACAATATATATATATTTTTTATGGGATTTCAAAAAAAATATGTATATATACATATATATATATACAAATACTTGACTTTAACAGAAAACAAAAAAGATGAAAAAGAAAAAAAGTTAGCACACCTGCACTACATGAGTGATGCGTCTAAAAGAAAAAGAAACTGAGATCTGTTTTTTCAATAAATAATTTAAGTTAACCTTTACTTTTTATGGTCTGATCATATTGGTAGAAATAAAATGTAATTTTCCGGAAATTACGCTATGAAATCTTTTGCAATGTGTATCATATTTCTATCGAGCCTAGATCTGTGGCTTCTCCGCACTTGGTGACATTTTCTCAGCGTGATATCACCGTCTTAATGAAAATGAGTACTTATCTACAAGCATTCGTAATTATCGACGTCGTTATATGTGAGGTTGACGCCTGATATACGCTTTACTTTGTAGTGTAAAGATCTCGGCAGAGTAACGGTGCATTGGAGGTTATCTGCTTCCACTTCATAATGTGTGGAATTGAGATTAAGACTTCTTGGAACAAATCGTTTAAATTTCTAGATCAAGTGTTAAGCGTTCAGAATAGGTCTTGTTAAAATTCTAACATCGACATTTAAATATGATTGTATTAATATACTACTCGTTGGTGCATTTTATGGTGTTTAGTGACATTTTCTGCCTCTTTCTTTTTCCAACTACATTCGCCTCATAAATTTGTTCAACCGTTCTTTCTTCACTCATACGCTCCACATGTCCAAACCATCTCAACACACCTTTCTTAAGTTTATCGATAATGCTTATCTCAGCCTTACATTCTTTTTAGGTATGTCAAATACTTGAAAGCGGCCGGGTCAGGAGTCGTAATAATCGTCGGGTATGTATGAGGTGATGCATGAATGTAGAAGAGGCAAAGAATGTTTGCAAAGACAGAGTGGTGTGGGGTTCGATTCTCTCTGCCTTCCCCCGCGGGGAAGCGGCGTGATGATTAGTTAGTTTTAGTTAGTTAGTGACATTTTCTATACTTAAACTTTGATGTCATGTGCTTTTTCTCTCATATTTACATTTTCAAGCTATTTTTTTTTTAGTTTGTGTTTGTAGAATGAATGAGTGAGGAAAGAACGGTAAAACAAATTTATGAGGCGAACGTAATTGGAAAAAGGAGTAGAGGAAGACCGAGAAAAACTTGGCACGATCAAGTATGCCAAATATGTGAAAGTGGTCAGGTTAGGAGTCAAAACAATCGGCGGGTATGTATGAGGAGATGCATGAACGTGGAAGAGGCGAAGAATGTTTGCAAGGACAGAGTGGTGTGGCGTTCTATTCTCTCTGCCTACCCCTGCGGGGAAGCGGCGTGATGGTTAGTTAGTTAGTTTGTTAGTTTACTCGTTGGTGCATTTTATGGTGTTTAGTGACATTTTCCTATATTTAAACTTTAATGTCATGTGCTTTTTCTCTCATATTTACATTTTCATGCTTTTTTTCCAAGATGTATATTTGTGTTTCTATTATTTACACAAATATTTCAATTTCATACTATTTCTGTGAGCCTGAGCGGCTCATTATTTGAAATAGGTTTCAAATTGTGGTAGAGTGGGTTCGAGCCGAGGAACTCTGACTTAAGAGTCCGCGACACTAACCACGGGACCACAACCCGACACATTTTCGTGATATTACTCCTATATTTGCACATTAATGTAATTTATTTATATATTTAAATATATATGTACATGACAGCAAAGCCAATTACAATGTACATAAATTAATATATATATATATATATATATATATATATATATATATATATATATATATATATATATATATATATATATATATATATATATATATATATATATATATATATATATATATATATATATACATATATATATATATATGTATATATATATATATATATATATATATATATATATATATTATATATATATATATATATATATATATATATATATATATATATATATATAAATAAATATGTATATTAAAAAAAAAACAATTTATAGAAAATAACAGAAAGTTTTAAAGGATAAAAAAAGCATAAAAATGTATAAATGTCCGCCTCCGTAGTGTAATGGTCAGCACGCTCTGCTACCATTCTGTAGGTCCCGGGTTCGATTCCCAAGGGGGGTAAAATAAATATAAGTGATTTTTTCACTGTTGTATTTATTCAATATTACCCTGGACTGGTACCTGAAGCGGATGGCTGATCACCTTTCCTTCATGCGTAAACGATCAAGATAACACTGCGTTTATATGACGCAGTGCCCTACGGACCATTGGGGTGCGTATAAGGGTATTATTAATATTATTATTATAAAAATGTACCTTTTTTCATGTCATGTACTTTTTCTCTCATATTACTATTCACACAATTTTTGTGACATTTTTCTATTATCAAAGATAGATGTTAATGTTTTAGACCGTTAATAAATCTGTTACCGGAGCTTGTTGAGAACATCTGTAGTTCTCAAAACTAATCGTGTTTACATTAATAAACTCAATATTTAGTTCGTATTCAAAAAAATAATAAAAATAACACATGATCATACACTTACATCTGCAACTTAATTACTAATTACCAATAATGAATTATTCGCAGAACTAACCTAGCTAACGCGTGTTAATGTCGTATAATTGTAATATATGTACGAGTTTATTCATTATATATGGTAATCGTCGGTACTGAGAGATGTAATTAAACTACCTGATTTAACAAGGTTCTAACTTATACATATATGTAGATGTAGGTGACTAAAAAAGTTTAAAAAAAAATATATTTATAGATTTGCCGTTTGATTTATAGAACTCCATTTTAATTAATATATTAAATGTTAAAATCAAACACTAAAATTTTTCCGCCTCCGTAGTGTAATGGTCAGCATGCTCAGGTACCGTTCTAGAGGTCCCGGGTTCGATTCCCAGGGGGGTTTAATAAATATAAGTAAATTTTTCACTCTAATATTTATTCAATATTACTCTGGACTGGTACCTGAAGTGGAGGGCTAATCACCTTTCCTTCATGTGTAAACGATCGAGATAACACTGCGTTTATATGAAGCAGTGCCCTATGCGCCATTGGGGTGCGGTAAGGGATTTTTTATTAATTTTTTGAGTCTACTTAATTGTTTTGAATATTGAAAGCATTAACTTTATGGATCATATTGATATATTATTTTGAGAAATAAAAAGACTTTGTTTTTTGATCCACTCACATTTTTATTAACCAACTAGTTTCGGCAACAACCTGTTGCCCTCTTCAGGGTTTAATTTATGACTTTTAAGTCAAATATTATGTTTAAAATATGCAGCTTTTGCTGGGATATAGTACATTTTCTGGTCATTCCGAAAACAGCTGAAAATTGACGATTTTTGATACGTGACGTTGTTGAAAGGAGTGAGCGAAATGTCAAATATGATGGACGAACGACACCATTTGCAAAAATTATCACGTCTTCCTATAGGGTGATTCATTTTGCGCCACCCTGTATTTTATAGCACTTTACGTATGATTCATCCTTTCATACATATAAAACATCAATCAAACGTGTTTTCTTGCTTATAAACATTTAATATTATGGCTACATAGTGCGCTGAATATGGAAATGTATTTCCTTCTCCTAGGAAGTTCTGCTGTCAAGTAAATTTAATTACATAAATGCTCAGTGAATTTAATTAAAACATAAATGCTCATTGAATTTAATTAAATGATATAAAGACTGTGATTGATGTTTTATATGTATGAAGGACACATGCAAAATAAAAAAGTCAACTGAATCTACATATGAATATCTGTGGAATTGAAAATGGTGGTTCGTCCATCATATGTATATTTGTCCTCTTCAAATTACGTATAAAAAAGATTAAAAAATATAGTAAAAACATCAAATAAACAAAAAACATTTTAAATTTATTTACCTACTTCTAGCGTAAATTTAAAATCAACTAAATAACCATCATTCGAGGAATTTCGATGAATGATGAATGGTTCTGAAAAATAATGTTGAGAAATCTATTGAAGCGATATTTAATTAATCAATATTATTATAGTAACTAACTAACTAGCCATCACGCCGCTTCCCCGCAGAGGTAGGCAAAGATAATCGAACGCTAATCAATCTGTCGTTGTAAACATTCTTCGCCTCTTCCTTACTTTTCCTCAAACATACCCGCCGATTATTCCGTCTCCTGACCTGACCAGTTTCAAGTATTTGAATACTTGGTCATGCCAGGTTTTCCTCGGTCTTCTTCTGCTCTCATTTCCACCTACATTAGCTTCATAATTTTGTCTTCAAATAATTTTATTGATAGCTTGTATATTACGTATAATTCCACTCATTAAGATATCTACAATATACGGCCTTTATGATGAATTATTTTTTAAGAGTTTGTATATTTTTATTTATTTACTATTATTTTATGTTATGGCGTTTGAGTCCTGTATAAAGAAATAAATAATTTTATAAAAGTCTTAAAATTTGTCTTTATACAACTTTTATCACAATAAAGTTTGCGTTTTATTTTATAAAGTTTATAAAAAGTGCTACAAAAATATCAGCAAAAAACATTCAAGAAGGAAATAATTAATTTAAAAAAATGTTTATATCGTGGATATACTGGCAAAAAAAAAACATTATCTTTAAAATCCCTTTTTGTAAAATCCCTATTATATAAAGCTATTAGCATGAATAAACTACCCGCTATTAAACTTAAAGTTGAATTCACTTTTAAAACCACATAAATATGACATTTCAAACTACTTTGTGTATTTTGCCAGTTTATAGAACGTTAAAAAGTTTATAATTCTTTAAACCCTCATCCGCACCCGATGGTGCATAGGGCACTGCATCATATAAATGCAGTGTTATCTTGATCGTTAATACATGAAGGAAAGGTGATCAGCCATCCGCTTCAGATTCCAGTCCAGGGTAATATTGAATAAATATTAGAGAGAAAAAATCACTTGGTATATTTATTGGACCACCCTCCCTGGGAATCGAACCCGGGACCTCCGGCGCGGTAGCCAAGCGTGCTGACTATTACACCACGGAGGCGGTCATAATTATAATATGTATCATTAATTCAAATTTGCATATTTTCGAGTTAACGTTTTTGCCAGTACACCCGCGATATAATCTGTACGTTTATGCTAATTATAGTTTTTTGTTCATTGAATAAAATATTTGTAATGATTTAGGTGGAAAATGGCGTAAATTAAATTTACACATAATGATTGATACCTGAATCATTTTCTCCTCCATTGAAGAAAGTTAGAGATACATATATGTATGAATTATTAAAGAAATTATTCCCACGTGATTTAACTATATTCACACGAGTTTCATAATATGTTTTATATTAATGCTCAGATAAATGCACACATTTCAATAATTGCTTGAGATTAATTTCTCCATCTATAAAAACTGAAATTCAATTGAATATTTTCTGGTGCCTTCTCTGTGAAGCAACTAAATGGTAATTAATTATTTTTCTAACGCATAAAAATGTTGAGTCTAGGTATGTGATGTTTGATTCACAAAAATCCCTACAGATATAAAAAAATAGAAGATATTAAAATTATTGAAAATACATGAAATGCCTATTGTAATTATTGTGCTATTGTTATGACTACGTTTATTGAAAAAAAAAATACAAAGATAAATACTTTTAGGTATATCATTCCAGTATTTTTTTTATTGTTTCGGCATTCACTTTGTGGTAAGACACGATAAAATTTAAAAGCAAACACTTTTATCACATGAGTTTTATATTTATTATACTTATAAATTTAGAAATCCAAACAAACTTAAATTCTAACAGTAATTTAATAAATAATATTACTTCAAAATTATTCACTTTTGCTTTCCATTTTTCCTTTATTTTCAAACTTCAAAGTATAAGAGTAATACCATTTAAAGTATAAGAGTAATACCATTAAAAATTTAAGTGTTACACAAAGTGGATGATGAATGATATGAGTGTATGTTACCATGCCACAAAGTTAACAATCCTTTAAATATACTAATAAATATATCGCTCACTCCTTTCAAGAACGTCATAAATCAAAAAACTTGATTTTTCAGGAGAATGTTTTTAAAGTTTAAAAATATAATACAATTTATTAAAAATATATATCAAGCCACTTATTTAACTTTTTATTGTGCAATAGATCTTTTTAGGTAAAACCTGAATATTTTTGTCCATTTGAAAAATATTTAGTAAATTAAAAAAAAATATTAAATAATACCTTTTCTTCAAAATGCAAAAATAACACTTTCTGCCCTGTAGCGGATAAATATTAAGTTAAAAATATGCCGCTTTTGCTGGGATATAGAACATTTTCTGGGCATTACGAAAACATGCACAACTCAAAATTGACGATTTTTGATTTATGACGTTCTTGAAAGGAGTGAGCGATATGATAAGTGATTATATTAACGTGTCCGCCTCCGTGGTGTAACGGTAAGCATGTTTAGCTACCGTGCTGTAGGTCCCGGGTTCGATTCCCAGGAAGGGGAGGGGGGTGATATAAATATTAGTGATTTGACACTCTAATATTTATTTATTATTACTCTGGACTAGTCCCCGAAGCGCATGAGTGATCACCTTGCCTTCATGTTAATAACGATAAATATAACACTGCGTCAATATGATGAAGTGCCCTATGCACCATTGGGTGCGGATAAGGGTTATAAGAAGAAATTAAAGATTTAAATTTATGGACAAATAAAATAGAAGATTTTTACTTTAATACATATTTTATACGTTTCTTAAATGTTTTTCGCAGATACTTTGTGCCACATTTATAAACATAAAATTAAACAACTTTGTTTTAAAAAAGTGGTTAGAACAAAGTTGTTTAATTTTATAAAGTTTATATTTTATACGGTTGCAAAACTTTGTTAAATATTGTTTTTGATGAAGTATACTTGCAATTTTTCATTGATTCTAGTAATTAAAAAAATTGGATCAGTTTAAACTCTGCAGAATTGTATCGTGTATTGGAATAACAATAATAAGTATTATTATCATGACGTATCGAACCCATGGCACTGTGATTTAGTTAATGGTATTCATTCCTTCAAATGACACAGCTAAACAATACTCCATTCATAGCGGTAACCTGCATTAAGGCCGTCATATCTTATTTATAGAAACAAATCGTAATATAAACTAGGTATTTCGCGGACCAAATATACGAATTTATGTATCAATTGTTAAATCAAAGATTTTATGATTCTGTTAAGCCATAACTAGGCGAAACAATTCGCTCTCTCCTTTCAAAACGTCATTTATCAAAAAACTTGATTTTTCAGGAGATCGTCTTTAAAGTTTAAGAATATAATAATATGTTTTAAAAATAAATATCGAGCCACTTGTTGAACTTTTTACTGTGCAACAGATCTTTTTAGGTAAAACCCGTTTTTTCCCCATTTGAAAAATATTTAGTATTTAAAAAAAAAAATTATAAAATATGAAATAATAAAATCATTAAACAATTCTTCAAAATGCAAAAACAATACTTTCTGCCCTGTGGCGGGTAAATATTAAGTTAAAAATATGCCGTTTTTGCTGAGATATAGTACGTTTTCTGTGCATTCCGAAAACATGTACAACTGTAAATTGATGTTTTTTTTATATATGACGTTCTTGATAGGAGTGAGCGAATTGTCACAATATTAATTTTTATGTGTTTTTTAACAATAAAATACAGCTTAGTAGACTCAAAATCTCTGTTTTATAAAACAATTAATACATAAATTAAAACAGAGTTCTACAAATTAAACGCCAAATCAATAAATAAACCCAAAATTCACGTTTAATCAATTCTTAAGATACCCCCTCTTTGCTTAGTATAGCAGAAGGACTACACGGATTTCTTATAACGGCAAGGTACTAATAGCATTAAAAAAGGAGGCGTAGAAGAATTGTTTACACATATTTTTGTGAAATTCCTTTTCACAAAGATAATATTTACGCAAGCTGGTAACGAAAGATACGTTTATTCTATTTACATAGATATTCTTCGTAAATATTGGGTTTTATGCCAAAACCTGTATTCACAGTTGCAGATATTATTGGGATATTTTAACGACCTATAGCGAAAATATATCGTATGGCATCTAGACGATAAAATTAATATCTTTTTGCTTAAAATAATCTGCCCAAATGGTTGTATATATTATTAGGGTATAATTTTTTTCTTAGATACTTTTTTTTATTTTAGATATTGTTAGGATATTAAAAAGATCTATCGCAAAAAATATATCGTATGGCATCGAAACGATAAAATGAATATCTTTTTACTAAAAATATTTTAAATCTGCCCAAATGGTTGTATATATAATTAGGATATAAATTTTTTTCTTAGATAGTTTTTCTTTTTTTAAAGATATTGTTAGGATATTAAAAAGATCTATCTTAAAAAATATATCGTATGGCATCGAGACGATAAAATGAATATATTTTTACCAAAAATATTTTAAATCTGCCCAAATGGTTGTATATATAATTAGGATATTATTTTTTTTCTTAGATAGTTTTTCTTTTTTTAAAGATATTGTTAGGATATTAAAAAGATCTATCGTAAAAAATATATCGTATGGCATCGAGACGATAAAATGAATATATTTTTACCAAAAATATTTTAAATCTGCCCAAATGGTTGTATATATAATTAGGATATTAATTTTTTTCTTAGATAGTTTTTCTTTTCCCAGGCAGACCAGCAAAGAGATGGATTGATAGCTAGGATCGGCATCGCAGGAGGCTTATATCCCTCTTAAAAATAGGCCACAAAGCCTACACCAAGAAGAAAGTGAATAAGAAGTAGATTTTATAGGCTATTACGGATATAAATGTTTATATTTTTTCAAAGTTAGATGTTGAAAAAGGTAAACTACAATACCACACTGTTTATTATTATTTATATATCTGTATAAATTTTTATTTCCTACTTCCTATTACTTACGAATCAAACGTTTACGGCGGTTGTTAGATCATTTTATTATGGCTTATTACCAGTTTGCAGTTTCTAGGCTCAGAAGCTCAATAATGGTCGCTTCGGAAACTCATTAATGGCACGTCTTGTTAGTAATACTTTAACAACGTAATATATGTTTTTATGTACTCCATTTAATAAAAACTCAAATCGCATTCACTCCATCAATTAACCAACCATCTCGCCGCTTCTCCGCAGGGGTAGGCGGAGATAATAGGACGCCACACCACTCTGTCTTTGCAAACAATCTTCTCTGCCTCTTCAACGCCTCTTCCACTTTCATGCATCTCTTCATCCATAAAATTCAAACCCTTATTCGCACCCCAATGGTGCATAGGGCACTGCATCATATAAACGCAGTGTTATCTTGATCGTTAACACATGAAGGAAAAGTGATCAGCCTCCCGCTTCGGGTACCAGTCCAGAGTAATATGGAATAAATGTTATAGTAAAAAAATCACTTATATTTATTTGACCCCCCTGGGAATCGAACCCGGGACCTCCAGAACGGTAGCCGAGCGCGCTGACCATTACACTACGGAGGCTGACAAAAACATTACCCCTGATTATTCTGACTCCTGACCTGACCACGTTTAAGTATTTGAAATACTTGTTATTTTTGACACTTATTATTTGGACACACTCAAAATGTTTGAAATACTTGATCATGCCAACTTTTCCTCGGTCTTTGTCTGCTCCTATTTCCAACCACATTCACCTCAAAAAATATTTTAATATTCTTTCTTCTTTTGTTCGTTTCACGTGTCCAAACCATCTCAACACAATTTTCAAAAATGTATCGATAATGCTTATCCAAGCCTTATCAATTTTCTTATATCACCATTCGAACATCGAAACAAGTTCGTCCAAGAAACGGTCCGAAATTGGTATCGACTAGGAGACGTTGTGCCATATGATAAGCATAAGAAAGGTGTGTTGAGATGGTTTGGGCGTGTGGATCGAATGAATTAAGAAAGAACAGTAAAACAAATTTATGATGCGAATTTAGTTGGAAATTGGAACAGAGGTTCACCGAGGAAAAATTATGATGATCAAGTATATCAAATACTTGGACGCGGTCAGGTAAGAAGTTGGAATAATCGGTCGGTGTGTATGAGAAAATGAACGAATGTGGAAAAGGCGAAGATTGTTTGCAAAAATAGTATTTTCTCTGTTTTTTAGTAAATTGAATGGTATTATCAAATTATTTTTGTTTTCGCCTAGAATTTTCACTAATGAATAACATGAAATTATAGTAACTTTAACATAAAGAGTAAATCTACACACGAGTAGGCATAGGTTATAAAACTTAAAAAGTCTGAGCCCAAGTGGTGTGCGATAAGCGGTGTTGCATAAGCCGTAGCCGAATTTCAGTCACTTGGACGTTAGATATATTACAAAACACATTTGTTTGCTAAATCATTTCCACCCTAATATTTTCCCCAATTCATTCACAGTGAAGCGCCCTTGAGGTATTTTTTTTACGAAAATGGCGCTATATAAGTTATCCAAATTTATTATTATTATTATTATTAATTATTTTATAAAACATTTGTTGGCTGACATATTAATATTATAAAAAAGTCAACCGATTTATATTCCTGTTTTAAAAAATATTTAAAACATGTTATTAAGCTATGAAAACACGTATAATGTCAGAAAAAATATTTCGTAAATGATGTCACCAAAATAGTATTGATATTCTAAGATTCTAAGAAACTCCGTTCTGGGTTTTTCAACTCATTAAATATTCGCTAATTATGGGAATTTATCGATGTTTATGGTAAATTTTATGGTAATAAAGTCTTTATTTTATTTATTGTTTCGGCATTAACTTTGTGGTAAGACATGTTACAATGATTAAAGAAAACACTTCGTTTTTTACCACTTGAGTTTTATTATAGACTACATGTTTCAGAAGTTAAACTTCCATCATGAATGATGGAAGACCTGAAGGTCTGTATGATAACTAAAATATAAAATATAAAATTGTTCAATAAATAAGGAGAGGGGGAAGTAAGGGGAAGGGGTTAGTCAAGGGACGCAGTTTGAAAACAAAGGAAAAATGGAAAGCAAAGGTGAAGAATTTTGAAACAATATATTATTTAATAAATTATTATTAGAATTTAGGTTTTTTTGGATTTCTAAATTTTATCACTTGAGTTTTATTATAGACTACATGTTTCAGAAGTTAAACTTCCATCTTTCAGGTCTGTATAATAACTAAAATATAAACTATAAAATTGTTCTATAAACAATGTTATTTTAGTTATAATACGGACCTGAATGATGGAAGTTTAACTTCTGAAACATGTAGTCTATAATGAAACTCAAGTGGTAAAAAACGAAGTGTTTTCTTTGATCATTAAGTCCTTATTTTATTGATTTACATTGCTGTATGTTGAATATACAATTTAATTGATAGTCAACATGTAATTTCAGCAATACTTGTATTAATGTACATTAGACCTTTTTTATACGATACAGCTTTTATACATTAAATTAGACGTTTTACAAAACAAATTAGACTTTTTGCCAAACAAATTAGATGCAATATTGTATTTTATGGAAAATTTAAATTTCTAAAAATATATTCAAAGTAGTACTCATGATACAAAGTAGTATTGAAAATCTTGTCTGAAAACTTGAGAACACGTCGCGCGCACAGACGAAGACAGCGCGCCTGGCAGGCTTGCCAACTTGACGACTAACGCACTTGCTAGTCTTAAGGATAAAGGATGTGGGCAGGTATTCACACTGGCGGTATATTTAGTACTAATTTAACTAATATACTTAAAGTGAATGCCGAAACAATTTTATTGATTATTTGTGTTATTCACACACATACATATATGTGTGTATATACATATATATATATTTATATATATATATATATATATATATATATAAATATATATATATATATATATATATATATATATATATATATATATATATATATATATATAATATATATATATATATATATATATATATATATATATATATATATATACATACATCGCTCACTCCTTTCAAGAACGTCATAAATCAAAAATCGTCAATTTTCAGTTGAGCATATTTTCGGAATGCCCAGAAAATGTACTATATCCCAGAAAAAGAGGCATATTTTTAACTTAATATTTACCCGCTACAGGGCAGAAAGTGTTGTTTTTGCATTTTGAAGAAAAAGTATTGTTTAATTATTTTTTGAAATAAACTAAATATTTTTCAAATGGAGAAAAAATCTTCAGGTTTTACCTAAAAAGATCTGTTGCGTAGTAAAAAGTTCAATAAGTGGCTAGAAAATTATTTTTAAAACATTGTATTATATTTTTAAACTTTAAAAACGGTCTCCTGAAAAATCAAGTATTTTGATTTATGACGTTCTTGAAAGGAGTGGGCGACATATATATATATTTATATATATATATATATATATATATATATATATATATATATATATATATATATATATATATATATATATATATATATATATATATACAAAAAAAAATACAGATGGCCGTACATACCACGGTTGAAATAAAAAGCTAAGTAGGCACTTCACGTGACATTTGCATTGGTCATAAGTGTCACGTAGTGTTGCCACACGAGTCGGTCGTTGCTGGTAACACGAAGAAAACACATAACATTATTATGGTAACACTAGCAGGTAAAATTACAGCACCTTTTGATATGCAAATAACAACACCATCTCATTTCTCAATTTTAAAAATGTGCGATTGTGTTCGTTGGGACTTTATGACCCGGGTTAGGCGATGCCTCTGGACTTAACTAACTAACTATCACGCCGCTTCTGCAGGGGCAGGCAGAGAGAATATAACGCCAAACCGCTCTATTTTTACAAACAATCCTCGCCTCTTCTAATATATAATAATAATAATAATTAAACCCTTATCCGCACCCCAATGGTGCATAGGGCACTGCGTCATATAAACGCAGTGTTATCTTGATCGTTTACACATGAAGGAAAGGTGATCAGCCCTCCGCTTCAGGTACCAGTCCAGGGTAATATTGAATAAATATGACAGTGAAAAAATCACTTTTATTTATTTTACCCCCCTTGGGAATCGAACCCGGGACCTCCAGAACGGTAGCCGAGCGTGCTGACCATTACACTATGGAGGCGGACAAGATATATAATACAATATATAATACATTCATGAATATTATTTATTGATTCGGCATTAACTTTGTGGAATGACATGTTGACTATTTAAAAAAAAAAAAAAAACACATGTATAATACCACTTAATGAGCTTTATTTCATTACACACGACTAGTTTTGATAACTACAGATGTTTTCATCTACACGTGAAAAATGAAACTCAAACTTCGAAGTATCCTCGAATATTTTTGATCTTCCTCTAGATGTCTTTCGGGATTATTTGACAATTATAGTATAATAATAATAATAAAGGATAATATTTTTAGGCTTATAGAAAATTGCATGAAGATCGGCATTAAAAATGAAATATGTAAAACTTGTGTGCGATCCATCATGACATATCGCTCACTCCTTTTAAGAACGTCATAAATAAAAAATCGTCAATTTTCAGTTGTGCATGTTTCCGGAATGCCCAGAAAATGTACTATATCCCAGCAAAAGAGGCATATTTTAAACTTAATATTTACCCGCTACAGGGCAGAAAATGTTGTTTTTGCATTTTGAAGAAAAGGTATTGTTTAATTATTTTTCTTAAGTTTACTAAATATTTTTCAAATGGAGAAAAAACCTTCAGGTTTTATCTAAAAAGATCTGTTGCACAGTAAAAAGTTCAATAAGTGGCTTGATATTTATTTTTAATACATTGTGTTATATTTTTAAACTTTAAAGACGTTTTCCTGAAAAATCAAGTTTTTTGATTTATGACGTTGTTGAAAGGAGTGAACAATATGGTATGGCGTCAGATGCAGAGCGGAAACCGCAACAACAAACGCGCTAAGAGTGTCAGAAATGAAGACTCTAAGAAACATATTTGGCAAGAGTCTACGAGATTGAATAAGGAACACCAGGATAAGATAAATATGCAAGACCGAAGATGCCATTAGGTGGGGAAGGCAACGAAAAAGACAATGTATGCGCATGTGAGGAAAATGGAACCATCCAGACTCCCCCACAAGGTAGACGACTCCCGGGCAGACTACCAAAGAGATGGATTGACAGCTGGAAATCCCTCCCAAAAACAAGCTACAGGCACACCAAGAAGAAAAATATAGAAAAATACAAAATTAATCCGAGTGAATGATTCCACACTATCTGCGGGAATTTTACCGTGTCACTCGACTGGTGGTGTTCGACGGCGGGAAGGGTAATTTTACCTTTTCACTCGACTCGCCTATTTTTATGCATGACTTTTGCGGCATTTTTTGATCTCATATCGATGTATACAGTATGGTTAAATGTTATCACTTCTTTTCAGAGATGTTTATCTCTATTATGAGCGCGAATCCGCCCGCAGATAGTGTGTTAGTATGAAAAATAAACAAATAATAATGGCAAACCTGTTTCGAAAGTGATGGTGTTAAAATCGGTTGCAAGATAGCGGCCTATCGCCAAACGAGTCCGGCTCGCGGCCGCATTGTTGCCCGAGTGTTTGGTTTGCAAATAGCGACCAAACACTCCGTTTGACAGTTAGTCGTGCGATGGTAGAATTTCGATGGCTGTTTTTATGGCACCCATCGATATCCTGTCTCTTATATCTGAGGAGACACTCAACTGATCAATTCGAGTAATTTTCTTGCTAATGCGACTGTTTTGGTGCTCCAAACGTGAGAAGGAATATATTTTGTATATTTATATTATCAACTTTATAAAATTAAACAACTTTATTTTAATCACTTTTTTATTATTAGTACACTTGAACCTACCGGTTTCTACAAGAACCTTGTCATCATCAAGGTTTATTGAATTTTTAAACATTAAAGTCATTAAAATACTCATAATTAATTATATTCCTTTACCAAAAACTTCCAATCACTCCTAAAATAGTAAAAATCCTAAAGTACATTTTGGATAAGGGAATGTAATTATGAATATTTGAATGTTTTTAATGTTTTTAATGTTTTATAATTTAATAAACCCTGATGATGATAAGGTTGTTGTGAAACCGGTTGGATAAAGTGTACTTATAATAAAAAAGTGGTTAAAACAAAGTTGTTTAATTTTATAAAGTTTATAAAATGTGCCACAAAGTATCTGCGGAAAACATTCAAGAAACATGAAGTTTAAACTTACCCTTAAAAAATAACCAATTAAATTGAAATATAAGTCCAATTTTAAAAATATTCATCATAAATCGCATGACGCTTCATGTTTGGGTTCACGGGAGTCATTTATGGTTGGTTTAGAAAGATTTTTTAAATTTAAATATATGCTAGATCCTAACTGGGTTATTTTACATACTGGGAAACGCCTGAAAACGTGATATCAATTTTTTATGCATCTTATAATTAGACCTGTTTTTTTTCACAACATTCGTTCCACACGTCCAAACCATTTCGACTTTCATTCAGTCTGTTTTCATCCTTATTTTGCCAACTCCAATCAATTTGAAATTAGCAATACAAAAAAATCAATACAGGTTAGCACATATGTACATAAATTCCACATTGTTCCATTTTGTAGAACAGCATACTCAATAATACGTATATAATTAAGTAATATTCTGGAATGCGGAACGAAACCAATTCTCGCTAAGAGTGGATACGTACAATACAATGAGAATGACCTACGTTATTTCTCAACGAAGGTTTAACAGTGATCTGCCAATTAATCCATAGGTTTACGTCCCCGCTAACTGCAGTTTGATTATAACACTCGAGTTGATAATTGGCGTCTGGTAAATAGTTATAATCGTGCATTCCGTCGGATTACATATCGCTCACTCCTTTCAACAACGTCATATATTGAAAAACTTGATTTCTCAGGAGATCGTTTTTTAATAATAATATAATAAAAATAATAACTCTTTATTCCAGCTTGACTAAGCTTTTTTAAAGTTTAAAAATATAATACAATGTTTTTAAAATAAATATCAAGCTACTTGTTGAACTTTTTACTGTGCAACAGATCTTTTTAGGTAAAACCTGAATATTTTTTCTCCATTTGAAAAATATTTTGTACATTAAAAAAATTTATTAAACAATACATTTTCTTAAAAATGCAAAACAACACTTTCTGCCCTGTAGCGGGTAAATATTAAGTTAAAAATATGCCGCTTTTGCTGTGATATAGAATTTTTTCTGAGCATTCCGAAAACGTGCACAACTGAAAATTGACGGTTTTTGATATTTGACGTTGTTGAAAGGAGTGAGCGATATGTATTGAACTTGCGTGGAATTTTGCAGTGATTTTTTATTTAATTTTTATATATGGTTTGATCCGCCCTCTCAGTGTCGTAGTATTGGGATTAGATGGCAAGTAATAAAATTTAGCACAGTATTTTTATGGCAGAAGTTGTGAAATACGTTCCAACAATTATTTTCACATGTAGCCTTTGCATTTTGTTTATTTTTTATTTAATTTTTGATTTTTGTTATTTGGGAATTATACAGCTTGAACATATATACAATAATATAATAAAAAACCAATAAAATAATTCCACATGTATGTTCCACATACTGTTGTATATTAAGAGAGAAAAAAGTAATAAATATTATTATATAACCACTCACCGAGATTTTTATGTCTACTGGTTTCGAGACGTACCCGTCTCTTCGTCAGGACAATCACTACCACAGCATGCAAACAATACTACCCTTCACTACCATAGCACTATTTACACACTTAAAACAACACAAAATGTTTAACACATGCGATTTTTGGTCGACCCGAAGTCCAACATGCACTAAAGGTTTCAGCACAAGCATGCGATAAGAAGCGAGATTAAATATAAAATCGTTTACGTTTTTCTGCTTTGTGATTCGAGGTTATTCGAGGATTAAACTGATTTTGTTTGCTAAGCTTTATTCAAATACATATTGTAAAAAGTAGCCAGCAAACCATACATTAGGTTATATTATCAGAAGTTAGCCCGTTTTACAATCGTCGCTTCCGCTTTTACTGATAAAAATACAATTACGATTGTCCTGACGTTTGCTCCCTGAACTTTCCGTTATTAGAATATTAAAATTTATCTAATGACAATAAAGAACATACTGTATAAGCTTATCTAAATATATTGTATCATTTCTACACACATTTCCTTGAGGACGTACTCGTAATTAAACAATTCAGTACGCGACCGGCTGCGCGAACAGCCATACTTATCATCACGCACTATTTCTTTTAGAATATATATATTTTATTTTATTTAATATGAATAAAATATTTTTATCAATTTGTTTTAACTCCTTACCTTTCAATACCATATATATTATTTCTTTTCTTATTCCCTTTCAAAACCATATTGATTTTGAAGAAAAACTTATTTTAACTAACTAACTAACTAACCATTACGCCGCTTCTCCGCAGGGGTAGGCAGAGAGAATAGAGCGCCACACCACTCTGTCCTTGCAAACATTCTTCGCCTCTTCCACGTTCATGCATCTCCTCATACATACCCGCCGATTGTTACGACTCCTGACCACTTTCAAGTATTTGGCATACCTGATCGTGCCATGTTTTTCTCGGTCTTCCTCTGCTTCTTTTCCCACTAACATTCGCCTCATAAATTTGTTTTACCGTTCTTTCCTCACCCATTCGTTCTACATGTCCAAACCATCTCAATACACCTTTCTTAATTATATCGATAATGCTTATCTCAGCTTTGCATTCCTTCCTTATTTCACTATTCGCACATCTACCATACATCGTTTTGTCGCACATTCTTCTGAGAGATCGCATTTCGACTGCATTCCGTCTACTTTCATCCTTCTTTTGCCAACTCCATGTTTCACTTCCATACATTAGAGTTGGAAAACTAGAACTGGAGTAGAAAAACTTGTTTTTTTATACAAAAACGGTGTTTTAAGCTAAAAATGCAATTTCGTCAAATGTTACCTGGGTTTTAAGAAAATTATGTTGTGATTTCTCATATATTGGGCTTTAAAGAAGGAAATTCGAAAGCATATTGAAATAATTGATTTTTTTGTTTAAAACACCGTTTTTGTATAGAAGAGAAAAGTTTTTTTTCTCAAAATAAATGTGTACATGTTTTGAAAAGATATAAATTCTGCAAAGTGATAATTTTTTTTTTCAATATACAATATATTTTAAAACAAATCTGTCCAATATAGATTTTTCAAATGTAAAGTGCGCGGAGACACGTCTGGCGTCTACGCTTACTAAATTGTATGGATGCGAGTACTCCCTTAATGTGTTTTAAAAGTTTTTATTTAGTAAAAAAAAACGTACATATCGCTCACTCCTTTCAAGAACGTCATAAATCAAAAATGGTCATTTTTTAGTTGTGCGTGTTTTCGGAATGCACAGAAAATGTACTATATTCCAGCAAAACAGGCATATTTTTAACTTAATATTTACCCGCTACAGGCCAGAAAATGTTGTTCTTGCATTTTAAAGAAAATGTATTGTTTAACTATTTTTTAAATATATAAAATATATATATATATTTTTTTAAATAAACTAAATATTTTTCAAATGGAGAAAAAACCTTTAGGTTTTACCTAAAAAGATCTGTTACACAGTAAAAAGTTCAATAAGTGGCTTGATATTTATTTTTAATACATGCATTGTGTTATATTTTTTAACATTAAAAACGTTCTCCTGAAAAATAAAGTTTTTTTTTATTTATGTCGTTCTTGAAAGGAGTGAGCGATATGTACCGACATATGTTCATACCTCTTCAGTTACTATTGTCATAAATTTTCCATCAAACTTGTTCAGTATATTTGCGTTTTATTTCTATATTCAGGCTATTTTAAAACATGTTAACATTATCTAAGTACT
Source organism: Brachycentrus maculatus (assembly GCF_059751285.1). Taxonomy (NCBI): domain Eukaryota; kingdom Metazoa; phylum Arthropoda; class Insecta; order Trichoptera; family Brachycentridae; genus Brachycentrus; species Brachycentrus maculatus. Next base: position 882,066 of record NW_028281135.1, read on the forward strand.
CGGATAAATATCCTTCGAGCGTGTATACCTGAAATAGATCCAGGACTCTAATCATAATTAAATTTACGAGAAAATTTTCCACAGGTTCTTTGCAAAAAGTATCAAGTTACAATAACGCCTTGTAATTTTGTAAGTAAATTGTCTACTAATTAATTATTTTGTAGGAAAAAGATGGTGTTTTGTTTAAGTAATTATGATCGTTAATGAAAGCAGTCTCGAATTGCGAATAACCCATTTTACAGGATAATTTTATCAATACCATATTTTTTTTAAATATTTATATTCAGCTGATTATCCCTTAATCCAGTTAATTTTTTTTTCGAAATTACTTAAAATAAATTCAATAATTTATCTTTTATAATCGTTGAGTGGGGGGGGGGGTAGTTAGTTTAAATTCAGAATTTCGGGACTCCAACCCTGTCGCGTTAGCCATCTTAAATTAAGTCTGTTTTCATCCAAAATCTTTAAGGCATTACTACCAATAATATTTTTTTTTCTTCAGAATATAAGTATTGTATATTGCGAAAATATTTTTATTCAGTTTTTAACTCCTTCCTTTCAATAACTCTTTTCTTTTCAAAACCATATATGTATTTCGAATAAAAACTTATTTTTTCAATACAAAAAGGTGTATGTATTACGTATTCAATTACGTTTAATGTTACCTGGGTTTAAAGAAACGAAATAAAATTAATTAACTTTGTTTTAACCACTTTTTTTAATTAATAGTTTAACCTACCAGTTTCGACAAGAACAATGTCATCTTTAGGGTTTATTTTAATTAAAAAACATTTAAATACTCTCACCAAAAACTTCAACACACTCCATAAAAATCATAAATGTATTAATCTAAAAAAAGTAGTGAAAACAAAGTTGATTAATTTTATAAAGTTTATAAAATGTGCCACAAAGTATCTGTGGTTAACATTCAAGAAATAAAATAAAGTATATAAATTATTGAAAGTGGTCAGGTCAGGAGTCGGGTTAATCAGCGAGTATGTATGAGGAGATGCGTAAATGTTGAAAAGGCGAAAATTGTTTAAGGACAGTGTGGCATTCTATTCTCTCTTCTAGCTACAGCTGCGAGGAAGCAGCGTGATGGCTAGTTAGTTAGTTTAATTTAATCTATGGTATACATTATACGAATCAACTTTACAATTTTTCTTTCTAATATCAATATTTTTCGGCTAAAAACCAGAAGAATACATTTCGATTGATGAATGACTTTCGGCCTTGATGTCGAAGTTAACAAAATAATGGAATAAAAAAAAACAAATAGATATGACCTTGTCTACGCTAGCGTGCGAGTTCCTAAATAGGTTTTTATGGTATTTTTTTACAAAATATTCGAATAGACCGTGCGACTACCAAATCTCAAGTAAAAAACTAAAAAAACTATGTGCTTTTAAATATTAAAAAAAACTGTCTTCTAGTTTTAATATAACCCATGGATCTTTATGGTAAAATAAAGAATACCAAATAAATCGATAAATTCGACATGAATTGCAAAATTCATCAACTCATCAAATATGTAGAACAATATGGATGTGTGGGTATTTACAGGGCTAAGCGATTGCTTTAGGCGTTTCCCGGTATGTAAAATAATCCGGTTAGGATCTTGCATACATCCAATGAAAATAAAATAAAAATATCTAAAATAAAATAAAGTCTCTGCTAAATAAAACATTTTCTAATCTAACCATAGATGGCTCTAGTAGACTCACATGCACAGTGTCATGAGATGAATGATATTTGCAGGAGTTCCAAAAATTTAATTAGTGTGGTTGTTTATCATGAGCAGAATGGTGAATTTTCCACGTGTGTAAAGTGATCACTTAACCTGCCTATGATAATCCATAAGCCCTGTAAATACCCAGACCTTTACATTCTTCTTCATCTATGTTGAGATGTCTAAAAATTACAATTTTGTATTTACATATCGCTCACTCCTTTCAAGAACGTCATAAATCAAAAAACTTGATTTTTCGGGAGAACATTTTAAAGTTTAAAAATAAAACACAATGTATTAAAAATAAACATCAAGCCACTTATTGAACTTTTTACTGTGCAACAGATCTTTTTAGATAAAACCTGACTGTTTTTTCTCCATTTAAAAATATTTAGTACATTTAAAAAAATAATTGAACAATACCTTTTCTTCAAAATGCAAAAACAACACTTTTTGCCCTGTAGCGGGTAAATATTAAGTTAAAAATATGCCTCTTTTGCTGGGAAATAGTACATTTTCTTGGCATTCCGAAAACATGCAAAACTGAAAATTGTCGATTTTTGATTTATGACGTTCTTGAAAGGAGTGAGCGATATGTGCATAGATTTTGTGTAAGTGTGTCAGAATCTTCAGTCACTAATGATAATACAAAAAACTTATTTAAATTTAAGTTTTTTCTATAAAACTAGGTTAAATGGGTTTAATATTTAAAATATTGACACACTTCCGTTTCAGTCTGGGCAGTATTAATGATTTTCACGATCTGAGCATTTAGATAGCTATAATATTTTAATGTCTTCAACCGGAAATATCACGTCTGTGTCGGAAACCGGAAAGGATTGTCTCCCGTGCAGATAGCGCCTAACATAGCCACCAGGAGAGCAGCGTGTATTATGAATAGTATCGCATCGATAAGACAACGAAGATATACTTATCGCTTCTATACGACTGTCGATATGGATTTTCAGTATGTTAACGTCACTGATTCAAAAAATATATATCATGGTGTCCTAAAAGAAATTCTTTATTTAATCAAATATAATACATATAACAGCTTGAAGCTATTTCTTACCTTAAGGGCTTACCTTAAGTATTTGTCTTACCTTAAGGGCTAGCATTCGTTACGTTGCATTTTTTCATTTTAAAAATTCACTTTAAAAAAATCTTTTAAAAGAATGTATACTTGATTTTTTTTTATTTCGAAGAAAAACTTGTTTTTCACTGCAAAAACTATGTTTTAAGGAAAAAAACAATTACGTAAAATGTTACCTGGATTTAGAGAAAATAAAATTGCGACTTAACGAATGCTGGGCCTTAAGGGTGCTGCGCGAGAAGTCACGAGCGTTGTCCGCACACGATTTTATTTGGAAAGTGGCGAATAAATATATATTTTTAAACTCCTTTATAATATTATTGTCGTGTCGGGTTGTGGTCCCGTGGTTTGTGTTGCGAACTCATGAGTCAGAGTTTCTCAGTTCGAGCCCACTCTATCACAATTTTGATACCTATTTCTAAAAATGAGCCGCTTAGGCTCACAGAAATAGTATGAAAGTGAAGTATTTTTTTAAATAATAAAAACACAATTATTTATCTTTTATTAAAATAAATTAAATAATATAAAGGTGTCTCAACTTGATATGAAACATCTTTATGAAAAAAGATGGAAGTCTGAGCATCCCAGGGCTTACGACCTGGCATTTGGCTGGCTTAAGTGATCATTTTACACACTTGTGTGTAAACCTTATAGGTTTGCTCACATTTGCAAGGTTTGTAATAAATAAAAATAAACCATTATATTTAATAAATTAATTGATACCGTTGCAAACATTATGCATTTTAAAAATGTACATTAGTCATCATTTGACATCACGATTCATTATTTCAGTGATTATACAACGTATTATTATATGCATTAATAAAAGAATGTACCTAGTATAAACTGTATATAATTACTTTTCTATCGTGACTGGTATTTTATATATATATATATATATATATATATATATATATATATATATATATATATATATATATATATATATATATATATATATATATATATATATATATATATATATATATAGTTTATCTCTTCTGTAACCATTAGTTATTCAATCTTTAATACCTGGGCATTAAACAACAATTATTAATTATTGTAATTATTCTGTTTCCTCGAAGATTTAATGATATGAATCTGAATAAGTGATGATTAAACTTTCTATTGGCTACCACACATAATTGAGTTACCGCAGGGGTAGGCAGAGAGAATAGAACGTCACACCAATCTGTAAAACAATATTCGTCTCTTTCACTTAAATCTATCTCCTCATAGAGTTCTTTTTCTTGACTCCATCCCAACCTATCGTCTTTGTAGACTGTTTATGCCAGCTCTCCTCGTCCTCAGATTTAGGGCCCTTCTGTCATGGACAACGTCACCTAGGCCATGCCTTCGAATCATGTCATCTTTCTGCAGCATCCATGAATGCTTAGATGTCTATCGAGAAAGATCCATGGCGATTGCCTGGTTCACAGTATGTTCTTCTCCTCATAAAGTTAGTTTATTAGATAATCCCCAGCGGGGGGTTCAAATAAATATACTTAAGTGATTTTTTAACTCTAATATTTATTCAATATTACCCTGGACTTTAAGGATCAAGATAACACTACCGTTATATGATTCAGTGTCGGATGAGGGTACACACACACACACATATATATATATATATATATATATATATATATATATATATATATATATATATATATATATATATATATATATATATATATATATATATATATATATATATATATATATTATATATATATATATACATATATATATATATTTATATATATATATATATATATATATATATATATATATATATATATATATATATATATATATAAATATAATCACCAATCATTCATAAGTCTGATCACGTATTGGATAATGTTCACAAGGTTGTTCCTATACTTTGTGTAGTTTCGCAGTATGTGAGAACAATCATGCGCGACCCATGCGAGGCCTTATTCAAATGCTATCCTCTGTCAATACCGTTTAATTCCCCAGAGCCGATGGGCAATATGTTATAATTAATCCTAACATAGCCTAAACTTCTTTGGTTAGCCATTTAAAGGTCAAATGTATAGCTAAACTATAGTATATTTTATGTAAATGATTGAAGAAGGGCCGGTTTCGAGGACATTTGAAGTTCTCGAAACTAGTCGTGTTTACATGAATGAACTTAAAAATAGTGTTATATATTATGTGTTTTACTTTTAAATAATAATAAAAAAAAATTATTAACATGTAAGTATTTCGGCTCAACACAGGCCATGCCTAAAGAGCCGTAATACATATAGTATAAAAAAATATGTATCTACGAAATAAATAAAATAATAAATAATTAATAATAAATTCAAATCATGTTATGATATTTTATATATTAAAAGCATTATTATCTTTTTTGTATGGTAATATAACACTTTCCTTATAATTCATCGTTCACCTTGTGTAATACCACTTTGAAATCTCTTTAATATCTAGTATTTTGAATATTTTTTTAATTTTCTCATAATAATAATTTTACGAAGTTGATGCCAAATTAATTAATATCTTCTTTTTTTTTGATTTTGAAAAAAAAACATTTGTGGTGTATTATTAACAAAAATACTTCTAGTTCATACTATTTCTGTGAGCCTAAGTTTCTTATTTTTAATAATGAGCTCATTATTAAAAATAAGTATCAAATTGAATTAGAGTGTGTTCGAACCCAGAAGGTCTGACTCAAGAGTCCGCGACACTAACCACGGGACCACAACTTGATAAAATTCATTCATAAAACCCTTATCCGCACCCCAAAGGTGCATAGGGCTCTGCATCGTATAAACGCAGTTTTATCTTGATCGTAAACACGTGAAGGAAAGGTGATCAGGCCTCCGCTTCAGGTACCAGTCCAGGGTAATATTGAATAAATATTGGAGTGAAAAAAATCACTTTTATTTATTTAACCCCCCCTGGGAATCGAACCCGGGACCTCCAGAACGGCAGCCGAGCGTGCTGACATGGTAATGACACTATGGAGGCGGACCCGACATAATAGGAGCGCTAATCATCCTGTCAAAATTTGACAACTCGGCTGTCCAAACTCAAAACACAGTAAGGAATTTTTTTGTAGTACGTTTTTTTTTTTGCATTTTGGGACTAAGTAGATTCTACTTAGTCCAAAAATGCAAAAAAAACCTACTACAAAAAAAATGTCCCTTACTGTGTTTTAAATTTGGACAGCCGTATTAGCAAGTTGACGCCGAGAGATTTGCAAATTCTAAAGATTTTTTCCCCTACACTTTTTGCCCAGTTTTCTGTTTGTCAAGTTTCGTCAGCTGGTGATTATCAGCGATTGTTATTCCAACGACGATCGCGACCTTCAGCTAACGACGACTTTGTTCTGGGCTACGTCCAGTGTTGACTTCAGCTGTCGTAGGTCATCTTCAGACGGCCAATTGACGATGCCGGTCGTGCTCGAATCGTCAATTACCCTCGCGTTATGTTATTTTCGATGCAAATGATTGCTAATTTGAAATTAATTTCCTGTTATTATGCAATATTCCATGTATCATGCGAATGCACAGTGAATGATGATATGAAAATTGTTGTTAACGTATATTGTTTATACCTAACCTAACTTGATTGTTATAACATATACAGATATATGTACATTTTCACATTTTAACATATCGCTCACTCCTTTCAACGACGTCATATATCAAAAAACTTAATTTTTCAGGAGACAGTTTTTAAAGTTTAAGAATATAATGAAATGTATTAAAAATAAATATCAAGCCACTAATTGAACTTTTTACTATGCAACAGATCTTTTTAGGTAAAAGCTGAAGGTTTTTTCCCCATTTGAAAAATATTTAGTACATTTAAAAAAAAAACAATACCTTTTTTTCAAAATGCAAAAATAACACTTTGTGCCCTGTAGCGGGTAAATATTAAGTTAAAAATATGCCGCTTTTGTTGGGATATAGTACATTTTCTAGGCATTCCGAAAACACGCACAACTGAAAAATAACGAATTTTGACATATGACGTTCTTGAAAGGAGTGAGCGATATATGAAAAAGAATATGGAAGTCTGGGCAATTACAGGGCTTACGATCTGTATAATAATAAAATGAAAACGATATTTTCTAGCGTTTCTCGTGTATGAGATTATAATCCACGATTCAGACCTCACATACACACACACACACACACACACACACACACACACACATATATATATATATATATATATATATATATATATATATATATATATATATATATATATATATATATATATATATAGATGAAGAAGAATATGGAAGACTTTAAGAATATGGAGGGCTTGTGACCTGTAATAGGCTGGTTAAATTAACACTTCACACACTTGCAACATTCACCAATCCTACCCATGATTGACAACCATAATACTCAATATATTTTTTTAATGTATCTAGGAGTTTCAAAATTAGACATAGACATCAACAAACAGAGCCGCCAATAATTTAGAAATGTTTCCAATATTAAAATAAGTCCATCATTTCTGTGACATCATTCATTACCAACTTACGATAACAACGTATTTACGAATGCGAATTTTCCACAAGAAAATGATGATTGAAAATATTTATTATATCAGCTGTTATAAACACTTCACGAGTCTAAAACAATCCTTTATAGATTGAGTATGTTTGATATTCCTCCCGTCTGACAATGATCTATTAATTAATGTAGGTACTCTTTGATAATGCAATCCGAGTGATGAAGCTAATTTATAATTTGTCTCTCTTTAAAACCAATTATGGTTTTCCGATATAAATAATTGGTCAATTTGAACAAATTATTTAGACATAATGTGTTTGGAAATTTTATTATCAAACACCAATTATCGGCTCGGATTTATTGATTGGTCTTAAGTAACAATTATAATTAATGTTTCACACAATTCCATTTACTCTTACCATAATATTTATTGATTTTGAGAAATAACGTGATGATTTAAATGTAAAAATGAAACACTTGTACAATACCACTTTTGAGTTTATTAATGTACACACGATTAGCTTCGAGAACTACAGATGTTATTATCCAACTGGTGAAAATACAATCTAACGTTACATACTGGCGCCTCCATAGTTAAGTGGTTAGCATATTTGGATACCAGCTGGAGGGGTTCGATTTCTAAGGGTATCAAAATAAATTTAAGTGTTTTTTTACTATAAAACTTATTGATTATTACTCTGGATTGGTACCTCAAGCGCAGGACTCATCACCTCTCCTGCATAAAATTAACATTTTATAAATTTGATGCAGGGTTAGCAGTAACTTAGTTTATGTTAATTTATAGATGAAAATTGCCATATGCAAGATTTTTCGTGTGTCCAAATACTTGTTCACTCTGAATTTTACATTTTTGGCTTTTTCATTAGAATTGGTGAATGTTACACTGTGTAATGTGATCACTTAACCAAGCCTATGCCCTGTAAATGCCGAGACTTACAGACTTTTCTTCATCTATGTTGAAATGTCAAAAAGATCTATAGTTACAGTAACCATGATTATGTTTGAAGGAATGTACGTTATTACTATTTGTTTTCTTATTAATTAATATTTATTTTCTTCTTCCAGGTGAAGGATGCGTGGATAGGCCTCTCGCAACTCTGTGGAGGAACTACAACCAGTCCTCTAAACCCGACGTGGTCATGAAGCTGTCCATCACCAACTCCGGCCTGAAGGGCGTCACCAAGGAGCACGGCCTCACCGAGTACTGGGCCCACCGCATCACCTTCTGCACGAGCCCTCCGGAGTACCCCAAGGTCTTCTGCTGGGTCTACAGGCACGAAGGAAGGAAGCTCAAGCACGAACTAAGGTGCCACGCCGTCCTCTGTACCAAGGAATCAGTCTCTAAGAAGATAGCCACAGACCTTCAATTCAAGATCAAGCAAGCTCTCTTCGAATTCAAACGAGACAAGCTATCCAGGCAAAACGCTCGATTGAGTCTAGCAAATTCCGTATACGAGAACCCCAGTATGCCGAGGAGGAAGATTCTCCTCAGTGTTGGAGGTAATAATTATAAACCACCGTTAGAAAGGTCCAAGTCAGCACCCAAACTTATGGCTATTGAAGAAATGTGCTCCGAAGAAGATGAAGAAGAATCTACCATGAATGGTGACAGAGCTATCAACACTTGGACTAGAGACTCATCAGCGCTCAAAGCTTGCTATACCCCCGAAGATATTTTCCCATCCTATACTTTAGGACGACGGAAATTCGATAAGAAGTTCAGCAGAAAGAGTTTGCCAGATAAAACGAAAAGACCTGTAAAATGTGTCGAAATCAATATTGGTAACAAAAAGCTCACGGAAGTTACTGTCGGCGATGACACTCCGCGTGAATCCACCAACGGAAGTGAACTAGGTGAAATTCCGAATGAAACTATCTCTGAAAGCTATCTGTATTCTAGTCGAGTGGCTAATTCTACGAACCACGTAGCATTTAGCTTCTCAAACATGTCCGATTCCAGCGAAAACAGTCATAAAAATCGCTCCGACAGCCTTTCCGAAGACGCCGAAGACGACGTGTTTTACTGTGAAACCGAAAACAGACTTTCCCATCCCGCGAAAAGCCACGAACCAAGCGATGACGGCATATCTGCGAAAGATGTAGATCAGCTGTGTGCAAAGTCAGATTTCTTGGTCTTGGACAGTGACGAAGGTTCCATATCCAGCGGCTGCGAGACTGCCAGTACTGTAACAACATCCGATATAGAGATGACATCTCTTCCTTGTACCCTGACGCACGGTGAGTTCGAACCAGAGACTGAAAAGATAAGCGTGCTCGAAAGAGTGCAAAGCTTCGAGCAATTGTTCAGCAGGGAAAGAAATAATTCTTCCAGGAATTTCCGATCCGGGAACAAAAGGCGCTTCAGCTATAACTGCGGGAGTTTCAGAGCCCAGGACAGCTCTGGCACCGATTACTCTAGCCCTAACGACAGCCTCTCGTATTCCATATCCACAGATTCGGGAGCTGTTAGTTGTAGTGAGGAAGTGAATCTAGTTCCATTAGGGGAAAAACAGAACTGCGCGGACATCCGGCGGACGTTCATGAGATGCGCCACGTATCCACCGTCGGACGATGAAGCCAACGTCTCCTCGTTCGACAGTCACGAATTCGACAGCCAAGAAACCCTGGACGCAGACGTTTGCGGGGCTTCCGAAAGGCAATCCATGGACTTCGACAAAGAAACGAAGACGGAAGCAAAGGCAGAAGAAGACAGCGATAGCGCCTGCAGTGTAGAGTCTGGATATTCAGAATTCTCCGACAGTGGTCAACACGATTGTGTGATAGGGAACACAGTTTGTGTATAATCCATTTGCCAAAATCTTAGTGTTTGCAGGAATTAGCATCTGCAGGCCAACCTTTACCAAAACTTCGCGCTTGTTGCGAACTGCGTCGCTGACTGTTTGAACTTTTTAAAATTCATTTGTTATTTGTTGAATCTCACTCTATTATTTAAGACCTAAGATCTTCACTTAGTTATTTATTGATAGTATTAATGTGTACATTCCTATAGTAATCTGGCGTGTAAACCATATATCACGTATAATAATGCTTAGCGGTATTCTACAATAGTTAGTTAATATATATACGATTAGAAATGGGTTGGAATTGATTGCACTTTGGCTCAGATCATTAAAATAATATTCATGATTAATAAAAATATTCGATTTTTTACACAAATAAAAAAAATCAATATAATTTATTTTCGCTACTAATAAATGGGTGTTCGCTTAAAAAAATGCATCAGGCAATGTATTTTATTCACTTGCCAACACTGCATCAGAATACACATAGCCTCAAATGGTATCGACACATTCACAATAAAAAAGTCGAAATGAATAAAATGCATTTGAAAAACCAAACGCACTTTTAACCAAGTATATCAGTGTATACGAATAAATTTCAAATCAAAACGTACTTTCAACCAAGTATACGAGTACATTAGAAAAACTAACGTACTTTCAACCAAGTATACCAGTGTATGCGAGTACATTTAAAAACCGAACGTATTTTTAACCAAGTATGTATACCAATACGAGTACATTTAAAAACGAAACGTACTTTCAACCAAGTATATCAGTCTATACGAGTACATTTAAAAACCAAACGTACTTTTAACCAAGTATATCAATATGAGTAGGTACACTTAAAAACCAAACATACTTTTAACCTATTGTCTACTTTCGATAAATATCAACAATTTAACTAACTTTTGTAATCTAAAATGATTTAATAAAAGTTAGTGATAAATATTGATCAGTGATCTTGTACTTTGAGCATACTTCTTGTATATTCGTAAGTTTATCTATGGCCATACCAAGTGGAACCTAACTCAAAGTACGATTGTACCATTATTAATGAATATTTTAATGTTTTAAAAGTACAACTAGTTTAAGCGTAAATTTTAAATTGAATTATTAGGTGATCTCGGTTTAAAATATATATGTATTGTGTATAAAAACAAGAATCTCAACTATTACTCGGATAATCTTACAAAAAAAATCAAAAGTCATCTTGAAATCAAATTATTAAAATTAAAAAAAAGGTTTTATATTTTTTTTATACATAATTTAAAAAAAATGGTATGTAATGCATATGTGTAAATGGTAATTGAAATGAAATCACACTGGCCAACAATGATTTTGTAACTGAAATTTTAATGACTGATTTGGACTAAGTTGATCGTTCTTATTCAAAGTCACAAGCTTGTATCACGTCAAGTTTTGATGTTAGTCATATTATTTTTTTATATGGTCCCCATACGTTGAAACCGTAATAGTGGTTGGTATCTAGACATGCTTTAGTCTAAGGTCTAAGGTATTCAAAAAAAGTATTGATAATTATGGAGTAACAGTGGAAATACCATATATTGACTTATTAATATTGAATACGATAGCATTATATGTTTATATATATTTATACATAAATAATAAGATAAACTTTATACTATATCAGAATTAAAAGTATCCATAACTAAAAAATCTGACGTGCTACATTTTTTTGCTTTCTTTTTCAAATTCAGCTATGCAAAGTGCATTAAGATCAGGTATTTTCATGCCAGTTACAAAATAAAAGTTGTATAAATTGTTGGCTAGTGTCATTATCATAATATCTTTATAATAGGCGTCAAAAAGTAAAAATTAATGCATTCTCCTGTACCTATAATATATTGAAAATGATCACGAAAATTCATTATTACTACATGTCATGTCTAAGTAAAAGATGTAAAATTCTATTAATAAATTCAATACTAACTGAAAACTAATAAATTGAAAAGGTATTTTCATATTTACCAAAATTGATCTGACCAGCTATCGAGTCTGGGACCTCGTTCATCATAGCATAACGAGCTTACCACTACACTAAAATGCGGATGTAATGATAGTTTTTGTTGCTTAAAAAATGTGATGTTTAGTTTACTTTTTGTCGAGTTTTTAATAATAATAAATGTACTCAGAAACGATTAGTGGGTTCAAGGTTAAACCTCTTTCAGAAGTTGTAATTTTTCTCCATTATTTTTTGCACACAAACCGGGTTAATTCATAACGTACAAAATTTAAAATATTTTTTTGTTTACACCCGCCATCTTAAAAAAAAATTGCCTCATAGAATGATTCTCTTACATCGCTCATCTTTCAACAACGTCATTTATCAAAAATCGTAAATTTTCAGTGTGTTTTTGGAATGCCCAGAAAATATACTATGTCAAAAAACTTAATTTTTCATGAGATCGTTTTTAATGTTTCAAAATATAGTAAAATTTATTAAAAATAAATATCAAGCCACTTATTGAACTTTTTACTCTGCAACAGATCTTTTTAGGTAAAACCTGATTGTTTTTTTCTCCATTTAAAAATATTTAGTTTGTTAAAAAAAAATAAACTATACCTTTTCTTCAAAATGCAATAAAAACACTTTCTGCCCTGTAGCGGGTAAATATTAAGTTTAAAATATGCCGCTTTTGCTGGGATATAGTACATTTTCTGGGCACTTCGAAAACATGCACAACTGAAAATTTTCGATTTTTGATAAATGACGTTGTTGAAAGGAGTGAGCGATATAATGAGTCTCGTTTTAAAACATTATGGTTATAATATGTTGTTACGTAACACACATTACACATGTCATTAGTTATGGTTAACAACTTTTACTGGTTACATTACACATACACGTAAATTCACTTTTTCGTTAAAATAACTTAACCCGGTTTTCTCGATTTCCTAACGTAATTGCGTTCGCCTCTTATTTTTATTTTATTCCATGTGAATATTTTCTAGCGGTGTAATAGAGGCATTTCCGTTAATTACATAAAAAAATTAAGAGGCGAGTCCATCGGCTTGAGCAACCAGGACTGCCCTCTGAAGGGTGTACTGTCAAACGTACAAATTCCGAACGCGACCGGCTGCGCGAGGGGCCGTACAGGTCTCCGATAATACCGACTAAACCGCAATGTTAAAATGGTTTTGATATACAAAATATGTAAGGAGGTGAAGTTGAAATCCAGAACGCGAACGGCCGCGCTAGTCGGGCGTGTATTATAAAAATGTATTTTTTTTTTTAGAATTTATATTGAAAATATTTTAAAAATCCTTACCTTTCATAAACTCTTTTCTTTTCAAAACCATATATTTATTTACAAAAAAATCAATACAAAAACGGTGTTTTAAGCGAAAAATTCAATGGCGATAAATGTTACCAGGGTTTAAAGAAAATTAAGCTGCAGGCCATCGAATATCCCGCCTTAAGGCTCAGTATTAGTTAATTTTCTCAAAATCCAAGTAACATTTGACGTAAATATATTTTTTTTCTTGAAACACTTTTTGTATTGAAAAAACTTATGATTTTGAAAAGAAAGGAGTTATTGAAAGGTAAAGAGTTTAAAAAAAACATAAAAATATTTGTTCTATATATTTTCTAAAAAACAAAAAAATATCCAATATATGTATATTCTTTTAAAAATCGGGCGTGAACAGACATGTGACCACTTCGGTGGTCTCCTGTGGAATTAATTGTGTGTTTGCGAATATCCCCTTAAATGTTACATGAGTCGAAATAAAATTAATTCGTCGAAAGAAAATTATCTCGCCTCTTAAGGCAGGTTATCGAATATTCTGCCTTAAGAGGCGAGTCCACGCGCTCAATATGTCTTCATTCTTTGATCGTGCGAGTGTAAGCGTGGGCAAACAAGACTGCCCTCTTAATAATCAATGTTTAAACCTCCTAAATCAATAAACCTTAGTTATTAGAACAGGTAGTTTGCCAATACGTATGTAGCGACGTTATGTAACCCAAATGTGTGCGCTCCGTAATGAATTATACATAATTTAGCGTCTTATGCAAACTTTTTTTTTCACTAAGTGTGAATTTTTTGATAGAATCTTTTAACGCTAATGTGCGTAACACGTTATTAACATTTAAAATACACTTCCTATACCTGGATTCCAAATACAATGTGGTGATTCTGAAACACCTGCGCAAGACCAATTTCGAGTCCGCCACTGTAGTGTAATGGTCAGCACGCTCGGCTACCGTTCCGGAGGTCCCGGGCTCGATTCCCAGGGGGGTAAAATAAATATAAGTGATTTTTTCACTCTAATATTTATTCCATATTACCATGGACTGGTACCTGAAGCGGAGGGCTGATCACCTTTCCTTCATGTGTAAACGATTAAGATAACACTGCGCTAATATGACACAGTGCCCTATGCACCATTGGGGTGCGGATAAGGGTTTTATTATTATTATTAAAAAGGTTTTTTGTTTTCTTAGTACCATATTTTTTCATGTACACTTAGCTACCCATGATTTTTTCAATAAAAAATTTTCAGCTTCATTTAAATTGTATTTTTCACTAGATTTTGCTAGTAATTTTCATTTATTTCTAAGCTTATGTGAATTGTATTTAAAAAATATTTCAAATTGAAAAAAAAAATCCTAAAATAAATATTTTGTGATAGTAATATAAGCGTGTTATATAAAATAGTAATATTTTAATGTGTATATATTTATTTGTGCTAGAAATACGTTTGAAATATATATACAAAAAAACACTTAGAGAATTTTCTTATCACACTAGTCTAAAGGTAAACAACATATAAGTATTCTGAATGTCTGTTAAAATTATATATTTAAACTAATAGAACCCCATCGAATTACTTGTTTTAATGTTAATATATTGAAATTGTACTAAAACTTATTAATTGTGTTTCTACATTTTATATGGTTCTTTTATAAATGTCTTAGCACAAGATTAGTTCTATGTTTTATTTCATCGTTTAAAGAAAACTAGTGGGGTACATCAAGGAACATTTCTCGCACCTATATTCTATTAAGTAAATAAATAAAGCTTTCTTTAATAAACGTCGAATATTCCATCCATTTTTGCATTAAAATATATTTATTTTTACTTGTTTTTTTCATACAAAATATTCATTTATATTTGCTATAAATTAAATTGTTTGTTACATCAATATTTAATTTATTTTAATCATAACTTGATCATTTAATGCCTTATTCAGGGTTGTCCAAAACATGGATTTTTGATCTACAGCAAATACGAAAATCAATCTTTGAAATAGCTTTGGATGATTTAAGATTTTGAATAAACTAACATTTACATTTATATTAATCTATATTGTTTTCTATTTTTCTTCTTCTTCCTGGCTTCATCCCAACTTATCGTCTTTGTAGACTGTTGGAATCAGCTCTCCTCGTCCTCAGGTTGCAGTTCCTTCTATCATGGACAACGTCACCTTTGCAATACCTTCAAATCATGTTTTCTTTCTGCAGCATCTATTAATTCTTTGGTCTTCCTCTAGATGTCTTTTGAGGAAGATCCATGGCTATTGCCTGGTTCACAATATGATCAGGGAAGAAATACGACAACATAACTTTTTACTCAATTTATTTCGTATAACATCATTTCATATTTTTAGCATCCCAAATTGAATGCAATATTTTTTCAAATGGCAACAAGTTTTCTGTCACTATTATTAGGTTTCCCGAAATGTTTATTCGTTTCTATTTTCTTTAAATATTAAAATCTTTTAGTATTATACTCCAATATATTTAGCTATTTGGATTGGCCTAGGATTGTATCTAATTTGGAATGCCCAGATCTACGCGACACTATCTTGTTCTATCGTTTTGTAACGTTGGTGTCGGAATATATAGCTCTCTTTCTCTTCATCTCTACGTTAAATCTTTCATCTCTCTCATGTAACGAAATGTGTCATAAACGTGACGCATCATTGAAATGTCACTCTTGAGAACTAAGAGTCAATTTGTGTCTATTTACCGAAGAAGTTACTCTTAAAATAGTTCACATTGACATGGATAACGATTCATGAAATAAATATTATGTTTTAAATATATTATATACTACCTGTAAACTTTATTAGTTATGTTGTGTGTTATAAATAGACATAATATGTGGTTAGCTTATGTATGTTGTATAGAATATGTAATATAGTTAGCGCAGGAATTTGGCCTCATATGAAATGTTATTATCAAATAAAACATGTTTAATTTGATTTTTTGTTTTATTTATTGGGTTTATTGTTTTATTTTATCATAAAAGGCAAAATAGAGGGTCGACAAGGTGTGGGCAAAAGGCAGATCTCCTGGCTCCGGAATATACGAGATTGGATGGGGATCAGGACCGTCGAGGCGCTGTTTAGAGCTGCCCAAGACAAGAACAGTTACTCTCGAGTGATAGTGAACATTTTAAACCATGGATGGCCAACATTTTCAGTATCCGGGCCAGATTTTAGAAATGAGATAATCCTACCGGGCCGTAAAACAAAAAAGCAAACAAGATATTTGTAATATATGTATTTATATATATATATATATATATATATATATATATATATATATATATATATATATATATATATATATATATATATATATATATAACATTTATTAGTTTCTTTATTACGTGCTTTTCTAACTTATTTGCATGTTTAGCCTAGTAATGCTGTTTAATGTTATACTTTTTCAAGATAGAAACATAATCATTGCATATCAGGCATGTTGGGTTTGTTTTAAATTCCACGAAAAAATAGTTTATAGTCTTTCTGTTTTAAAAACTTCTCAGTTTTTCTGTTACTCTTCTCTTCTTTAGTCAACGTCTTTACTACTTGACGCCATTATAGGTCTTAAAATTGTCAGAATAATGAAATACTCCCATATATGGGATGTGATACGAACTACGCACGATGGGATGTTCTTTTGGTGGTTTTGTGTACACTGAAGAAAAAAATGTGTTATTTGCTCCGCGGGCCGCAAGTAGACACCCTTGTTTTAAACAATAACAACATTTTGAGTGTGTCCAATTCACAAATCTGGGTTTCTCCACTTTAGGGTTATTTTCATAATGACACTGTTTCACAATACCATGTCAATAGATTCTTCCTTTCCCCGGATCTGCTTTATAAGGACCATCAGTCCATTTAATCTTCACATGAGTTTGAAAATGCCCATAACAAGGCGAAACAACTGTCACCGATTTTATTTTACTTTATTTTTAACAATAAAAAATACAATTTAGAATTTTGAGAAATAAAAATACTTTGTTTTTTGATCCACTCGCATTTTTATTTACAACCAACTAGTTTCAGCAACAACCTGTTGCCTTCTTCAGGGTTTATTTTATGACTTAAAAACTGATATTATAAACCCTGAAGAGGGCAACAGGTTGTTGCCGAAACTGTTTGGTTGTTAATAAAAATGTGAGTGGATAAAACAATTGTCTTTTTATTTCTCAAAATAAGATTTCACTATTATCCACAAAGTTAATGCTTAAAATGTTTATAATATAATTAAGAAGACTCTGAAAATCAGTGTTTGATTTAAAATTCATTTAATATATAAATGAATTTTCAAAGATAATTATTATTGGATATGACGTGTTCTTCAAAGCGTATAATTTCAAGTTCTGAAGATTATTCATAACGTATCCGTAGGAACGTAATTTACTCGTTTTATCGCGTGTACGGAATACCGCAAAATATATGATATTTTTCAATAATCACGGCGTCTGCCCATCAACTGTTACATACGTGATTTCGCCTTGTTATCCAAAGCCGGAAGCAATTTTTGTAATACAACTTTGAACCTAGGAAGAGAGATGTTTGTACAAGTACCACTTATGGCATTTTGATTGATACGAGTATAAAGATTGCCGTGTGTGATTACAGGACTCAAACGTTTGTCGATCTGTCATTGTCTCATGAATAGATATCAATAATTCTATATTTATATATATATATATATATATATATATATATATATATATATATATATATATATATATATGTATATATGTATATATATATATATATATATATATATATATATATATATATATATATATATTTATATATACATATATATTCCCTCCTCTCTCCTTATCATTCAACATTCCCTTTGTGTAATACCACATAAAAACACTACTTCATGACTAGTGTTTTCGGAATACCCAAAAATTATTATTGTTATTGAAAGATAGATTAAGAAGATATAGGAATCTTAATGGGAATATTTTCAAAGGTGGAAGGTAAAATGAATTAGTTATTTATTATGGATTTTTATTAATTGCTTTACTGATTTAGTTGTCAGTTATTATACTCCTTTATTTGATAAACGACGAATTTGACGTTTCATCAAGAGATGGGTCGACAGCTGGGAATCGACATCGCAAGAGGGTAATCCATCTTAAAAACAGACCTCAAGGCCTACACCAAGATGAGAAAGAGGAAGGAACGAAAAAAAATAATCATAAGATAATTGCATGTTCAAATGTTTGTTGTTTTCATCGACAGGTGTATAGTAAAACTATTAGTAATTCTTCATCTTCAAACCCTTGTCTGCGGATAAGGGTTTGAAGATGAAGAATTACTAATAGTTTTAACAATGGTGCATAGGGCACTGCATCATAAAAACGCAGTGTTATTTTGATTGTTAAAACACGAAGGAAAGGTGGTCAGCCCTTCGCTTCAGATACCAGTCCAGGGTAATATTGAATAAATATTAGAGTGAAAAAATCACTTATATTTATTTGACCCTCGCTGGGAATCGAACCCCGGACCTCCAGTACGGTAGCCGAGCGTGCTGACCATTACACTACGGAGGCGGACAAGTAATGAAGTTAGTAATAATAAATAATAAAACCCTTATCCGCACCCCAATGGTGCATAGGGCACTGCGTCATATAAACGCAGTGTTATCTTAATCGTTTACACATGAAGGAAAGGTGATCAGCCCTCCGCTTCAGGTACCAGTCCAGGTAATATTGAATAAATATGGCAGTGAAAAAATCACTTATATTTATTTTACCCCCCTTGGGATTCGAACCCGGGACCTCCAGAACGGTAGCCGAGCGCGCTGACCATTACACTACGGAGGCGGACAAGTAATGAAGTAAGTACCTACTTTTTATCAGATGTTCAATAAATCTATCCCAATATTATATCATCCATGGTGTGCAATCGGGTGTAATGAGGGGTGGTTTATTTTGATCGAGTCAGTGAATTTTAAACAAGTTCAATGGTTACTTACCACCCCATTTGAGTAAGAAGGTCCTAGGGCACATTTATCTGCATTACCAATGATAAAATGATAGAACATGTTGAGTGTGTCCAAATACTTGTTCACAAAATCTGGATTATCTCCAATTACAGGAGTTATTTTCATATTATTTTTTGACATTTCATCAAAGATGAAGAAGAATATGGAAGTCTGGGCATTTACGGGGCTTACGACCGTCATAGGCTGGTTTGAGTGATCACTTTACACACGTGTAACATTCACCAATTCTACCCATTATTGACAACCACACTACTCAAATTCTTCGAAGTTCTATATATATGAACCAATTTAGAAACTTTGTTCTTGAATCACTAGAACTTCACTAGAGACATCTATTTCCTGAGATGTAAAGAAATATATTCAGACTTCCATATTCTTCTTCATCTTTGATGAAATGTCAAAAAATAATATGAAAATAACTCCTGTAATTGGAGATAATCCAGATTTTGTGAACAAGTATTTGGACACACTCAAAATGTTGTAAATAAATTATCTGGTCAAATTATAAGCTTAATAATAAAAATGAAAATGGTATTTTCTGGCGTTTCTCATGTGTGTGATTATAATCCGGGATTCGGATCTCACATACTAATATAAGAGTTTCTGCTTAATAAAAAAAAGCTTCTTTACATCTCACCAATAGATGTCTCTAGTGAAGTTCTAGTGATTCAAGAACAAAGTTTCTAAATTGGTTCATATATATAGAACTTCGAAGAATTTGAGTAGTGTGGTTGTCAATAATGGGTAGAATTGGTGAATGTTACACGTGTGTAAAGTGATCACTCAAACCAGCCTATGACGGTCGTAAGCCCCGTAAATGCCCAGACTTCCATATTCTTCTTCATCTTTGATGAAATGTCAAAAAATAAATAAAATGATAGAATGATATACTGATTAAATAATAAATATAATTTTTTCGCATCTCATCAAAGATGAAGAAGAATATGGAAGTCTGGGCATTTACGGGGCTGACGACCGTCATAGACTGGTTTAAGTGATCACTTTACACGCGTGTAACGTTCACCAATTTTACCCATTATTGACAACTACACTACTCAAATTCTTGGAAGTTCTATAAATATGAGCCAATTTTGAAACATTGTTCTTGAATCACTAGAACTTCACTATGGACATATAGATTTCTCTAGTGAAGTACTAAAAAGTAGTAATAAAAAGCTTCTTTTCATCTCACCAATAGTGTTGAGATGAAAATAAGCTTTTTATTGAACTACTTTTTTGTACTTCACTAGAGAAATCTACATGTCTCTAGTGAAGTTCTAGTGATTCAAGAAAAATGTTTTTGAATTGGATCATATATATAGAGCTTCCAAGAATTTGAGTAGTGTGGTTGTCAATAATGGGTAGAATTGTTGAATGTTACATGTGTGTAAAGTGATCACTGAAACCAGCCTATGACGGTCGTAAGCCCCATAAATGCCCAGACTTACGTATTCTTCTTAATTTACGTTGATATGTCAATTTTTGAAAATGGTTTAGTTGGTTTTAAAATTAACTGTTTTATTGTGGTTCTATTCTTGTATGGTATACATAATAATTTATTAACACCTTATCCTAAAAATGCCAAATGTTCGCCAATTCGGTTAGTAGTGTTACAGGATATGATGATAGTATCGCTCGAACTTACATAAGCCTCCTAAAAAAATAAATATTTATTAAAATAAATAATAAATTATAAGTAAGGAAACTGACTGATTTTATACTGAGATAGCACGCACAAGCCCACTGCCTTCCTGTAGAGGAAATCCTATTATTAATTATACCAGGACCAGCAGAACAATGCTCATCACTTTGCAAACAATTCAATTTATACTGTATTCTCTAAAATATACAATCAAATTATAAAATATTGATTTTTTAAGTATTTTTTAATTGTTGTACTTAAAATGTATAGTAATAAACTGTATAGTTTTAAAATGCCACAAATAGGCGAAACAATTGTCGCTATATGAATTTTTTGTGTTTTTTTAACAATAAAATACAACTTGGTAGACTCAAAAAAATCTGTCTTTGATCAACAATTAATTCATAAATAAAAATGGAGTTCTACAAATTAAACGTCAAAACAATAAAAATACTGATTTTGAAATAATTATATAGATTTAACAGGAATACAGTCATTGAAAGGAAAGAAGTTATAAAATATATATATGTATGTATTTATATTTTTAAATATATCCAATATTCATTCTTTAAAAAAATCGGGCGTAAACAGAAACGGAAGGCTGATCACCTTTCTTCCGTGTATTTAACGATCAAGATAACACTGTTTTAATACAATGCAGTGCCCTATGCACCATTGGGTGCGAATAAAGGTTAAAAGAAAAGGTACAAAGGAAAAAAAAGAATTACTAGGTAGCTCTTAGTGACTGACTAGTTTCTAGAAGGGACAGCTCAGGGTATGGTCACGATTGCGATATGTTGTTACCAATGTGACGCCAACACACCCACATACCACCATTCCTTACAACACGGCTTACGCCCGTCATAGAATTAAGTGATCACTTTATACTGCCGTGAACTTACACATGAAGCAACGTGAGAATAATGCGTTATATGCACGAGTTCCTTAAATAAATTATTTATTTATTTATTTATTGGAAAACTTATTTACAAAAATAACAAAATGTAATGAATTTTTTTTTATTAATTCGAATAACAAGTTTTCGCTTAAACATAATCTTAAACTGGCTTGTACATTTCGCTCACTCCTTTCAACAACGTCATATATCCAAAATCGTCAATTTTCAGTTGTGCATTTTTTCGGAATGCTCAGAAAATGTACTACATATATCCCAGCAAAAGCGGCATATTTTTAACTTAACATTTACCCGCTACAGGTCAGAAAGTGTTGTTATTGAATTTTGAAGAAAAGGTATTGTTTATTTTTTTTTAAGTATATAAATATTTTCAAACGGAGAAAACACATTCAGGTTTTAACCTAAAAAGATCTGTTGCACAGTAAAAAGTTCAATGGCTAGATATTTATTTTTAATTCATTTTATTATATTTTTAAACTTTAAAAACGATCTCCTGAAAAATCAAGTTTTATGTTATATGACGTTATTGAATGGAGTGAGCGATGTGACCTCTCCGGTGGAATGGATTCTGTGTTTGCGAATACCCTCTTAAGTGGCCAAGTCAAAAAACCTTATCAGGTAACATCTTCTGTACCCAATCTCGAAGAAAATGGAATGAAAAATTAACAGAGAAAAATCAACGAATAATACGGAAACCGGATAATCGAAAAGTTGCGAATACCCTTATAAGTATATATCTATAAATCATTGATTGATGTCATGAGTTGCTTTAAGCTGGGAGCACTTTACGGCGCACAATCAAGGGCTTGAGTTAATGGAGTGGAAAATTCTAAAATGCGAAAAATATTATTCGAGGAGATCCTATTCGAACCATCTCATTTCATGTTAAATTATAACTTTGCATTTTCTTCCGAATTTAACAAAAAAATGGAAAATTTTACCATTTATGTATGTTTTACGAATTCATAGTAAAATGTATGTGTGCCTACAGGCAAAAACCGTTAACTCGAAAATCTGCAATTTTCGCTTAATGATGAAAATTATAAAATTTTCAACGTTCTATAAACTGGAAAAATACACTCAGTACTTTGAAATGTCATATATATACATATCAGACCAAAAGGGCTATACCAAACAGAAGAAGTAGAAGAAGATTTTGGATTTAAACATATTTATTATTATTATTAAACCCTTATCCGCACCCCAATGGTGCATAGGGCACTGCTTCATATAAACGCAGTGTTATCTTGATCGTTTATACATGAAGGAAAGGTGATCAGCCCTCCACTTCAGGTACCAGTCCAGGGTAATATTGAATAAATATTACAGTGAAAAAATCACTTATATTTATTTGACCCCCCCCTGGGAATCGAACCCGGGACCTCCAGAACGGTAAGTAAATTCAACTTTAAGTTTAATAGCGGGTATTTTTTTTAATACAGGCTAAAGGCTTTGAATAACAGGGATTATTCAAACGGGGATTTTAGAGGTAACGTTTTTTGCCAGTATATCCACGATATATAACCTCAAAACAGATCAACTATAACTCAATATAGAGAAGCATAGTATGAAATTCTGGGTATTTACAGAGCTTACGGCCTGCCAGAGACAGTATCAAGTCATCACAATAATTTGCTAGATTATTTACATTGGCTAGATTATTTCCTACGGGTTGAAAACCATCAAAAAATAATGAGAAGAGAAAAAAAAACAACAAACTAACCATCATGCCACCCCCCGTAGGGGTAGACAGAGAGAATAGAACGCCACACCAATCAGTCTTTGCAAACAATCTTCGCCTATGGTATTCCACATTCATGGATAACCTCATACATACCCGCCGATTTTTCAAGTCCTGACCTAACCACGCCCAATTGTTTCAAATACAATCATGCCTAGTTTTCCTCGGTCTTTCTCTACTTCTATTACTAACTACATTTGCCTCAAAAAATTGTTTTACTGCTCTTGCTGCGCTCATTCGATGTACAAACCTAAAAAATCTAAACACACCTTTCTTATTTTTATCGATGATGCTTATCTCAGCCTAGAACTATTTCCTGACATCACCATAGTAGCAAGCGATATTGCAAGCGATAGCAAGCGATATTGCGTCTTAAGCAATATCTTTTTGACCCCACAAATTCGATAAAAAATATTTTGATTTACAGAGGAATCCAGAATACAGATTTGAATACAGAGGAATCCGTTCGGAGTGTGATAAAATTTAAACAGAAATTGTAGGAATGGTCTCATTTACCATGTATGGTAAATACTGTGTATACACATAATGAATTTTGCTGTGCATGAAATAACAAAGTATTTGTATGACCGAGTCGCGTTTGCACAGCTACTATATTTAGCTTATCTCATAGGTAATTCAATAATGTGGAACGACCTAACGTGGACAGTACATATCGCTCACTCCTTTCAACAACGTCATATATAAAAAAACATGATTTTCCAGGACATCGTTTTTAAAGTTTAAAAATATAATAAAAACTATTAAAAATAAATATCAAACCACTTTTTTATTAATTGTTTCGGCATTAACTTTGTGGTAAGACATGTTACAATGGTTAAATAAAACACTTGTTTTTATACCAATTGAGTTTTATTAAATACTACTAGTTTCAGAAGCTAAACATCCATCATTCAGGTCTGAATAAAAACTCAATTTTTATTCAGACCTGAATGATGGAAGTTTAGCTTCTGAAACTAGTAGTCTTTAATAAAACTCATGTGATATAGAAACAAGTGTTTTACTTAATCATCAAGCCACTTATTGATCTTTCGATTGTGCATCAGATCTTTTTAAGTAAAACCTGAATGTTTTTTCTCCATTTGAAAAATATATGGTCAAATTTAAAAAATAATTATACAATACCTTTTCTTCAAAATGCAAAAACAACACTTTCTGCCCTGTAGCGGGTAAATATTAAGTTAAAATATGACGCTTTTGCTGGGATATAGTACATTTTCTGGGTATTCCGAAAACATGCACAACTGAAAATTTACGATTTTTTATATATGACGTTGTTGAAAGGAGTGAGCGATATGTATTTATTCATACAGTCAGTCATTAAAAAGTAAGTACGCACGTAATCCAAAAGGAGCTAAAACGAAACAACGTGTTAGCACAACGTGGCCCAATGGACGACTATTTTAAGACTAAATTTTTTATTTTTTAAAATTTTTATTTATCTCTTTAGTAAGCTTATATCATATAATTTTTTGACATCTCATCAAAGATGAAGAAGAATATTGATGTCTTGGCATTTACGGGGCTGACGACCGTCATAGGCTGATTTAAGTGATCACTTTACACACGTGTAACATTCACCAATTCTACCCATTATTGACAACCACACTACTCAAAGTCTTGGAAGCTCTATATATATGATCCAATTTCGAAACACTGTTCTTGAATCAGTAGAATTTCACTAGAGACATCTATTGGTGAGATGAAAAGAAGCTTTTTACTGAGCAGAAACTGTGATTGTGAAACCCAGATTTGTGAATAAATATTTGGACACACAAAATGTTATGGATAATTGCTAAATTTCTAAAAATGAAGTTCAGTTTAACGTTTATTGTTTATTAAAGGCATGCTGTTATTTTTTAATATTTAGCCAGAACAAATATTTAATACAATACTAATAAATGCATTAAGGGGATATTCGCAAACACAGAATTCATTCTACCGGAGACCACATTGTATATGTTTTTGTTTTTTACAATTTATATAGATTTACAACATTATGAGTGTGTCCAAATACTTGTTCACAAAATCTGGATTATCTCCAATTACAGGAGTTATTTCCATTTTTTTTTTTTTTTTATAAATACATATATATTTATGAATATGGAATGCCCAGACATCCATTTTCTTCTTCATCTTTGATGAGATGTCAAAACGTAATATATAAATATAGATTTTTTTTAAATTATGTTTTAACACCTCTTTTCTTTTCAAAACCTTGTAATTACTTCGAAGAAAAACTTATTTAATTCAATGCAAAAACCATGTTTCAAGAAAAAATGAATTACGTAAAATGTTACCTGGATTTAGAAAAAAAATAGTAGCGACTTAACGAATACTAGGCCACAAGAATATTTATCCAGAACAAATACGTAATACAACACTTGCATTAAAAAATTGCATTAAAGGATCGCGTGCAAGAACACCACATGAATTTAAAATCAGCATGCATTATCTAAAATTCAAACCAGTCCATTGCACCGTCTAAAGAAAATTCACTGCATTTTCCGACTAGACTGATGGGAATGTGGCTGTAGTAGAAATGTTTTAACAGCAATTTTCCCCGACAATCCCCAAGGATAGAATTAGAGATAAACTTTTACAAAGTGCCATGTTGTGAGGATTACTTGAATGAATACTTTACATCACGAAAGTTGTAAGTCTGTAGGCATGGCAACAAGTTTCCAAACACAAGATAGGCTTCTGACCTATATACGATGATTTAATTTCAGAAATATAATCCCTTGTTGTTAGGGGAGGGTGAAAACGTTTAATCCTTCCTGAAACTATTATGAAATATTTCATGAAAGGCGTTTCATAGTACCCTATGTTTTCACAAACATTTTTATTATTTTATTAACAAAAACACATAAAAAATTATACTGTGACAATTGTTTCGCCTTGTTAGGGCATTATCAAACGAATGTGAAGATCAAATGGACTACGGTCATTATGTAGCTATACAATTCTAAGTCACAGTTTTGTATAGCTACATAAGGACCGTAGTCCGTTTGATCTTCACATTCGTTTGATAATGCCCTAACAAGGCGAAACAATTGTCACAATATAATTTTTTATGTGTTTTTGTTAATAAAATACAACTTAGTAGACTCAAAAAATCTGTGTTTGATTTAAAATTAATACATAAATTAAAATGGAGTTCTACAAATTAAACGCCAAATCAATAAATAAATAAAAAAAAAATATTACTGTCTGAATTTTTATGTTTATTTTTATTTTGTGTCACTAATACATATTTTATAAATATTTATTGTTAAATATATACATACATATCGCTCTCTCCTTTCAACAACGTCATATATCAAAAACTTAATTTTTCAGAAGATCCGTTTTTAAGATTGAAGATATAACGACATGTATTGAAAATAAATATCAAGCCACTTTTTGAACTTTTTACTGTGCAACAAAACTTTTGAGGTAAAACCTGAAGGTTTTTTATCCCTAGAATCACTAGAACTTCACTCGGCTAGAGATCTATTGATGAGATGAAAAGAAGCTTTTTATTGCGCAGAAACTCTTTTATTAGTATGTGGATCCGAATACTGGATTATAATCACACACGTGAGATATGCCAGAAAACATCATTTTCATTTTTATTATTTAAGCTTATAATTTGACCAGATAATTTATTCACAACATTTTGAGTGTGTCCAAATACTTGCATACTATTACAAGTATTTGGAGACACTTAAAATGTTGTTAATATTGAAAGCATTAACTTTATGTTCACTGGTTTTATTGTACATAGAAAAAATGTGACTCACCCCTGAAACCTTCTATGGTAACACTAGGCAACGAGCGCAAGGTAAGATATAATTTTTATAATCGACAACCATGCCGAAATATTGGGTACAGCCATAGATGAAAATATACGCATATCTATAGGGTGTTTTTAAGAGGTATACAAATTCAAATTTCCTGCAATAAATTGATGGTGGCACCCGCCGTGTGGCAAGTTACGCCATCTTGCTGAAACCACAGCTCTGTCACATCAATACCATTCAATTGAGGTACGAAGAAGTCGGTAATCATGGTTCTGTAGCGCTCTCTATTGACCGTAACATTTTGGCCGGCATCGTCTTTTAAAAAAATATAGGCCAATGATTCCACCTGCCCATAAAGCACACCAAACTCTGACTTTTAATGGATGTAAAAGCGTCTAGACAAAGGCTACTGGGTTTTCTCCATTCCAAACTCGGCAATCCTGCTTATTGACATAGTTATTTAACCAAAAATGTGCCTCATCGATCAACAAAAGTTTGCGTTGAAAAAGAGGATCAAGCTGAATATTGTTTTCGGCCCATTCACCGAGCCTACGACGCGCATAATGGTCATTCAGTCTATTCATGGTGAAATGGCATATAGTACCGACTACAAATCAACTGTCAACTGTCAAACCTTTAGAAACAATGTTGCTAGTTTAAAAATCAAACCTCTAAAAAAAAACATCCTATACTTAAGGCGACCTTGTAAATGAATCCATGCAATTTGGATTACCGAAATCGATTATAATTAGCCGATCAAACTATGCACTAAATAGTCAATGACTACTTTTCAATAATAATTCAAATTTATAATCAAATTTTCAAGTACTACACGTTCGTATTCACGCGGATAGCGAACGTTGCATAATATGCCCATTACAATAGATAATTTATGTATTAATTTTAAATCAAACACAGATTTTTTGAGTCTACTAAGTTGTATTTTATTAACAAAAAACACATAAAAAATTATATTGTGACAATTGTTTCGCCTTGTTAGGGCATTATCAAACGAATGTGAAGATCAAATGGACTACGGTCCTTATGTAGCTATACAATTCTATGTGACAGTTTTAACATGGGCAGCAATAATTTATGGGAGACAACAGTCGCTAATGGGGGATGTAGGTATGTAACCTTATATTTGTTTTCTGGGAAGGGAAGAATTTATTGACATGGCCATATTTTAGAGATTTTAATACAATTGTCGGTAATATTATTTTTAAGAATTTTTATATGTAGATGTAATTATTAGTTTATCAATAACGCATCATGCAAGCGTTTACATAGAGTCTACAATTGTCACAATATAATTTTTTATGTGTTTTTTGTTAATAAAATACAACTTGGTAGACTCAAAAAATCTGTGTTTGATTTAAAATTAATACATAAATTAAAATGGAGTTCTACAAATTAAACGCCAAGTCAATAAATAAATAAACAATAGATAATGATTTTAAATGACTTAGATATTTGATAGTGTATATATAGTGTAATGGTTAGCGCACTAGGCTACCATGCTGGATGTCCTGGGTTCGATTCCCAAGAGGGTTAAAATAATTTTTTTTTTTTTAAGTCTAATATTTATTTAATATGACCCTGGACTGGTACCTGAAGCGAAAGGCTGATCACCTTTCCTTAGTGTATTTAACGATCAAGATAACACTCCTTCTATACTATGCAGTGCCCTATGCACCATAAAGTGCGGATAAGGGTAAGAAGAAGAAAAAGATTTAAAACTATTTTAAAACAATTCCAATAAAAATTAATTTTTTAATTTAAGAGTTTTATAAAAATAATTTAGTACATGAATTTATCACACTCTTCTGTCCTGAAATACACTCCTCGCTTGCTTCACATCCATACATCAAGTCATGCATGCCCTCCGATTACGCAGGCTTTTGACGCCATCAGATTTTAGGTTCTGATTGATCTGATCTTAGCAGGTCTTTTTCAGCCGTCCTCGTTCTGTTCTCTCATATATAGGTACTGTAAAGCGAGTGTTTTTGCCTAGAATTTTCACTCATGAATTACATGAAATTTTAGTACCTAACTAAAAACATTTATTTATACATACATAAGTCATAATATATTTAATATTCCCGATGAGTAATTTCTATTTCTCATTTTGGGACATGAGATTAAGGTTAACAAGACTGGAACACAAATAATAAAGTAACAAAAAAGTTTTTTTTTTAAATAACCAAAACTAATACATGGCAAAAATAAAATCAATAAACAGGTATAATTAATAGGCATATAGTAACTAAAAACACACAAAAGTAAATCCACTCACGAGTAGGCATACGCTATAAAACTTAAAAAATTGAAAGCTATGTAGGGCCATGAAAAGCGGTGTTGCATAAGCCGCAGCTAGATTTTAGTGCTTGAGTCATTCGAACGTAAGGTAAAATATAGGTAGGAACTTTAATATTTAAACGGTCATTCAATGCAAACGAGTAAACGTAGTATATTTGGTCTTACAAAATAAATAATACTTTAAATGTTATAATAAAGGTATGATTCGGAAAATAGTATCACACAAAGGCATAACATATCAAAGGAAACTACGTGTAAATGTTCTTATTACTAGTATTCGTGGGTATTACTAGTAATCTGTTAAGATGCACATTGCTACAAAGTGCAGTGAGTTTGTCGGCCGGTGTTGCGTTTCTTTGGCTAGAATATTGTGTGTGTGCGTCTACCACATTCCTTTCCCACGATATGCTCGGTCCCCATTCACCTGTGCACTATATTATCGCAGGTACCGCGCGATGTACTTTCTAGAAAAATATCCTTACCCGACATTCCAGTTGTTGTTGGTCGAAAAATCTTGAGATTGCCACCTAGCGGATTTTTTGCAAAGCTCAAATGAGCGGTAGCTGTGAAGTAAATGAGTTGTTACGGCCATCTGTTGATGAAATATTTTGCTATTAATAGTATATTTTTTCTTCGAATTACTGACATCTATTGAGTAGTAGATCGTCAACAAAGTAGTTGTAAAATGTTACAATAGATGCTCTACTAGTAAGTGTCAAAATGAATATACATGTATATTTTTTATTTTTTTTTTTTAAATAAAAAATTAAGTGATTCAGTTATTATGATGACCAATAATAGGTAGGTAGACGCCTAGTACGTCATGATTTTTCTCATCTTCATCTTCATATATTAATCATGTCACCTTTGACTGGCCTATGAAGCGCATAACTGATTGGTGATAAATTTTCAAACATTGTTATATTACTGTCCGCCTCCGTAGTGTAATGTTCAGCACTCTCGGTTTCCGTACTGCAGGTCCCGGGTTCGATTCCTAGGGCGGGTCAAATAAATAAAAGTGATTTTTTTCACTCTAATATTTATTCAATATTACCCTGGACTGTGGTACCTGTAGCGGAGGGCTGATCATCTTTCCTTCATGTGTTAACGATCAAGATAACACTTCGTTTTTATGATGCAGTGCCCTTTGCACCATTGGGGTGCGGATAAGGGTTTGAAGAAGAAGAAGATATAATAAAATAATATAACGATATTTTGTGATGACGTATTTTTTTATATAAAATAATAAAAGCGTAATTTTTTTTTTTTTTTTTTTGTTTATTTTTGGCAAAGCACCCAATTTTGGGTGATACCTGCCATACTAGTGATTTTATATACTTAAATAATTTTTTTTTTTTATTGATTTTTTTTGGGGTCACACGCTTTTGCTATACTTTTTTAAATGTTTAATAATCGCACCGTTAACATTTTTCGAGTTCATTGACAATAGGTGTTGGACATTCAGCGGGAAGGACAAACCCTCAGACCGAATGTCCTG
This sequence comes from Brachycentrus maculatus, assembly GCF_059751285.1. NCBI lineage: Eukaryota > Metazoa > Arthropoda > Insecta > Trichoptera > Brachycentridae > Brachycentrus > Brachycentrus maculatus. Next base: position 913,423 of record NW_028281135.1, read on the forward strand.
AATGAACTCGAGGTTAGGGAGTAAGGGGCAGTTGAAAAATACGTGGTCAGCAGTCTCATCCTCCTGTCCACACGCGCACAACGAACAAGTTAGAATATTAATCCTTTTGAGGTGGGATGCAAGTACTGTGTGTCCGATCCTCAGCCTACACAGAAGGGACACATTCAGCTTGGGAATCCTAACTTTGCGGAACCAAGGGGATTTGGGTATCACGGGTTGGATTGACTTGTAATAGGATCCAGTGGATGTTATGGAGAACATTTCATTCCATTCCTCGCTTGCACCAGCTTTGAGCCCACTAAGGTAGTCAGGAATGGGAAGGGTGAATAGACTGGGAACCACGCCACAGTCCCGGGCTTCCTTGGCCATGGAGTCCACCCTCTCATTACCTGTAATTCCTATATGAGATGGAATCCAAACTATCGAGACAATTTTATTTTCAACATTAACCATATATAACATTCTTTTTATATCACAAAGAATATGATTATTCTTAAGGACAGAGTGATTATTATTTGAAGATAAAAGGTTCACAACGCTGAGAGAATCAGTAAAAATTACTGTCGGTGACAAGGATTGTTTAATAATTATTCTCAGAGCCTCTCTAAGGGCCACACATTCCGCTGTAAATATGGATGCTTCACGAGGTAATTGGAATTGCTCTTCTATATTAAGGGAAGGAATATATAATGCAGCACCACACGCTCCTACGGCACTTTTTGAGCCATCAGTATATACTGCAACGTGGTTAGGCCAAAGTTCTTCCAACTTTTGTATGAATAATCGTTTAACATAAGAGGCATTAAGAACCAACGAGGTCTTATCTATTCCAATAGAAAGAAATACATCAGGTTTATAAATAGCAGCTTCATATGAAATGTTATATAACGGAAGAGTGGCTTCAAGAGGACATGACATGGTGTTTACAATGTGATGCCAGGATCTACAGAGAATAGGAGGACTGTCAGTATTTTTGTTTGAGGTTGATTGAAAAAAAGCATGAAGAAGTTGAAGCCTCGGAAAAATTGGATGATTACTATCGTTAGTCCTATTGAGGATGAATTTGTTGGATAATAGTTTTTTCCTCAAAGAGTACGGCATATCAACACACTCCGCTTGTAAGGCAATCACAGGAGATGATTTCATTGCTCCCAAAATTAATCTGAGGCATTTATATTGTATCCTATCTAATTTAGATTGCAGATACTTTGGAAGAGGGTCCATTATAAAGCACGCATAATCAATATGACTTCGGACAAGAGCGCAGTAAAGCATGTTCATTGTAGTCGGGTGGGCACCCCACCACACTCTTGAAACTGCCCGTAGGATGTTAATATTCTTTTCACACTTAGCCACAATGTTTTCAATGTGTTTGTTCCATGACAGCTTATTATTCAATGTGACGCCCAAAAATTTTACATTGTCCTTCACAGGAATCCGAATTTTCCTCAATTTTATATTTAACTCGGGGATGTTACGCTTTCTAGAAAATACTACTATTTGGCTTTTGGACGGAGCCAATTCCAAATTACTTTCCTCGAACCATGCCCCGACGGGTTCCAGTGCCCTATTCAATACACTCGAAGCGCGAGGTGTGGATTTGTCTGATGTATACAGCACGAAGTCATCCGCATACTGCAAAATGGAGATTTCAGGGGGAATATGTGTTTGAAGATCCTGAGTGTAGATGTTAAATAACAGTGGACTCAATACCGATCCATGTGGCAGACCTTTGTACACCGTTCTAATCACGGATCCTTTTGGAGTATCTATGGTAATATCTCTATTGCACATCATATTAAATATCAGGCAGCCAACACCACTGGAGATCCCGAGGGCATTCATTCTTTCCAGCAGTAATGGGAGAAGGACATTATCATAAGCACTACTTGCGTCCAAGAAGCAGGCGATTAAGTCGGTTTTACAGGACCGTGAAACATGGATATCAGTAACTAGTACACTTAGGTTGTCGATGCAGGATTTATTTTTTCGAAAACCAAATTGCCAGTGCGGTAGGAGGTTATTTCTCTCTACAAACCACTCGAGCCTAGTCTTTACCATGCGTTCCAGAATTTTGAGAAAACAACATGAGAGGGCAATTGGCCTGTATGAAGTTCCAAGGGATATATCCTTACCAGGTTTGGGGATCGGGACTATGATTTGTCTTTTCCAGGAGTCTGGGATTGTGCAAGATTTTAAAATGAGATTATACATTTTTAGGATTAGGATCATAAATGGTTTAGGAAAGTGTTTGAAAAAGGAATAGGGAATCATGTCATGGCCCGGAGAAGAATCTCCAGAAGATTGGATTGCCATCGATAATTCATCGAGTGAAAACGGAGATGTTAGGTAGTCAGCGCCTGGAAGGATTGGGGGTTCTCTAGGGAGTTCGGAAATACTGGGAACGTAAGATGGAGCAAGTTTCCCAACAAAATCCTCTATCCAGGATGTACATTTGGAAGTGTTCACCTTCGGAGAGTATGATCCTCTGAATCTTCTTATTGAATCCCAGACATCCCCGAGCGGGGTTTCGGGAGACAAAGAGTTACAGAGATTTTGCCAACCCTGTCTTTTTTTTTTTCTAAGAAATTTTTTAGTTAGGGCCTGTACGTGTCTAACCTCCAAAAAGTTGTCAGAAGTTATATTTCTTTTATGCTTTCTTATACTGGATGCTCTATTTTTAACCATTTCCGTGCATTCCTTATCCCACCAAGGAGGGGAGTACTTGTGCAAAACCTTTTTAGATATGGGGATAGCAACGTTGGCCACCTCGATTATCAACTCGTGGATTTTGTTAGCTATTGTGTTGGGGTTGTTATTGTCACCATCGATCGACAGGGACTTGGACTTAGCATTCAATGAATCTTCAAAGATTTTCCAGTCAGCCCTACCGATCAAATAGTTAGATCTCTTGGGTTTATGATGACTGTGATTTGAGGAATTAATCATTTTGATGATGATAGGGAAATGATCACTGGAGAAAGGGTCACTCAATAGATTCCAAGAGGACAAGCTTGCCAGGTTGCAGGAACAGATTGAGATGTCCAAGGCGTTTTGGCTATGATTAGCCGGAGCAATACGCGTTGGATCACCATTGTTCAATATACATAAGTTTGATTCCTCCATGAAATCAACGATGGCCCTTCCTGCAGTGTCGGACGACGTACAGCCCCAGGACGTAGAATGAGCATTAAGGTCTCCCAAAATGTAGAAATTTGGGGAGAGACAACTCACGATAGATCTCCAGTATGATTGCTTAAATACGTTTCTGGGAGCTGAGTAAACGGAAACAATTGATAAATCTAGAATTTTTATGGCTAATATTTGCATTCTGGGATGTGATGGAAGTGGAATCAAATCGAAAATTAAATTATTTTTTATTAAGATAGCTACACCGCCCCTTCCGTCAAGGCGGTCGTCTCTGACACAAGAATAGCCAGGGAATGAGATAACTGAACCCGGAGAGAACCAGGTTTCAGATAGGGTCGCAATATCAATTTTGTGAGAGCGGATTAAAAGATTGATGTCATCTCTGTTGGATACTGCGCTACGACAGTTCCATTGGAGAATCGAAAGAGAATTAATTGAAGTGATTTGGGCCATTTTGTATGAAAGCTTGAAGGACAGGAATAATAATAGCAACGTTGGACGGTAAGGATTTTTGGGAGAGTAAGAGATCAAGTAATATGGTTAGAATGGATTTAGAGAAAGATTCATTAGAGAAGGCGAGACTCTGTGATAAACTTTCAGCAGAGTTGGAGTTGATGGCTGGAGAAGAGCTTTGATTGATAGCACATCCATCGGGTGATTGGTAATTTACCGAGCCATTGGGATGGATGAGAAGGGAGTTATGGTTGGATCGGTCGTAGCCGGGAATAAGAGGAGCTCTGGGAGTTTTGTATGTAAATTTGGCACGATTTTTTTGGGGAGCGGTAATTGTGGCGGGTAATGAATTGAGTGTAGCTTCACCATCTAAAGAGGATTTTGAAATGTTTTGAGAAGGATGTTTATTTGAGGATTTTAAGCTATCCGCATAGGATTTCCCCTTACTAAACGTCTGTTTAGAAGCTTCAAAATAGGAAATATTTAATTCTGACATATTTTTCTTAATCAAATTTTGGCGTATAAACTCTGGGCAATTACGATTGGTAGAAAAATGGTTGCCAGAACAGTGTATACAGCTGGCGTTTTCTAAGGAAGCGGAACATGACTCTCCTAGGTGGTTGGATCCACATTTGTAGCACCGAGGCTGGGAACGGCATACTGGTTTCGAATGACCAAATCTACAGCATTGAAAACATTGCATTGTGGGAAACATATAAAATTCCACCTCTACAGCGGAGTAAAAAAAGAAAATTTTTTTAGGGAGAATTTGTCCTTGAAACGTAAGCACGACTGTTTGGGTCGGTACCCATGTATGATTAGAAGAGTCTGGAGATGTTACTTTCCGAGAGAGACGGCGAGATTTGATAATTCTACCGCAATTATCTGGGAGGGTCACATTCTCCAGAATGTCCTCATGGGACCATTCTGTCGGAATGCCCCTAACCAAACCCATGCGTGACACCATATGATATGGGATGTATGCCTTGTAATTATTTTGATTGAGAATACCTTGTTTCTCTGCAAAACTATTTGCAGCCTCGAATGAATTAAGTTCTATGGCAATCCTATTGCGGCCAATAGCCCGTATACCACCTCGAGGTATGATTTCCTGTATTTTATTATTAAAAAGGAGTTTTCCTACCTCTAAGCTATTGATGGAGGAATTTTCTGCAATTTTTTGAATATAAACAATAAAAGGACCGACATCCTTTTCTGTATACAAATTTTTCATTGTTTCATCTCTCGAATGAGTGTTCATACTTACCTGCTTTGACGGTGGAGGACCTTCTTCAAAAGAATCTGCCTTAAGGTTTCGCTTATACCTCACCGTTGGGTGAATAATGGGCGAACCCACATTGGAGTAATCTTCAAATCTAGGATCTGGGGGATCTGGAGGTTTTTCACCTGCCTCCATATTTAATAAGTTTTAAAGTAAAAGACTTTAAATATAAAGAACAAAAAAAATATATAAAAAAATTATTAAAAAAAAATAAAAATATTATTGTTGCAAAAAAATGATTTATAACTTGAAATGTTTAAAAGGACTCTAGTTTTATAAATAAAGGGCACAGAAAACGATAGTTTTAATGCAAAACTATATAATTAATAAACTACGATAACATTTGGTTCACAAAACTTCGATTATATTATTTTTAAACACAAAAAACTAGGAGCACTATAACTAAGCAGTTGTATGTTTGACAGTTCGTCGTGTTGAGAAAAGCGTAATTATTCTTAATTAAAATTACTTATTTTTGGATGAAAATGTCGGAATTAAATTATCTGAATGTAAATTCATAAAAAAGGTATAAAATTTAACTTATTATTGAAATGAAGTGGAATGCGGAAGTAATGAAATATTTTTGAGCAAATAAATACGCAGGTACCTACATAAATATGCATTACGTTAATTAATTAAAAAATAATAATATTGAATACGAAGTATTTCCTAGGATTTTAATATATTTCACACAAATATATCATTTGAATTATCATCATAAATCTCATATTCTCTTTTTAAGTAATGAATTTTGATCTCCTTGGATGTGAGTCACGTGATCATCTCCTTATATATCCTGATATTAATTGAAGGAGGATTGTATTTAAATTTAGATGATCAACAAATTTGTTCGTAATATCTACTAATTTGATATTTACGTCAATCTATTGAAACATTTGCTAAGTGTATCGTATTTTAATACTAAACATTAGTTTACACTATGCATCACAATACAGTGATGCTTCGCAAAACGTACTTAATTCGTTAGGAGCAAGTTCGTTATGTGAAACGCTTAACAACCCATGATAATATATGTTTAAAAAATCAATTACTTCTATAGCATGAGATATGGTATTGTAACATAAAAATACAGATACTTTTAATTTTTCTACGGTTTCTTTCGTGTTATTCTCCAACCCTTATTCCGATTCAATGGTGCATAGGGCACTGCACCCAATATACGTAAAGTTTTATCGGCTTGATGGTGAGTCAATTTTAATATATACTATATAGATAAAATTAAAAATAGACATTAGACGGAATGTGAGGCTGAACAAAGGATAATTAAAATGGATAAAGAAAAGTTCTTAAAAGTTTGGATAAGTGGAGCGAATGGATAACGAGACAATAATTAAGAAAGTGTAACGAAATGAAATATTTGGGTATAATATTGGATTCAAAATTAAGCTTGAATGCAAATTTTGCAAAATGCAAAAACAACATTTTCTGCCCTGTAGCCAGTAAATATTGAGCTAAAAATATCCCGATTTTGCTGGGATATAGTACATTTTCTGGGCATTCCGAAAACATGCACAACTGAAAATTGACGATTTTTGATTTATGACGTTCTTGAAAGGAGTGAGCGATATGTTGAGATTGCAGCGTGTACCTTACATCGAATGGCTGGCGCAGAGTGACTCCGGCGCGGTGGCACACTGACCGAGAAACTGGCTGACTTGCTACACATCCACTCCACTGGCCCGCAAGGTGAAGTGCCGATTTCCCAACCTCCCTTACATGTACCGAACCAGCGAGAGGGTGTTGATGTTATCAGTCCAACACGCGATGCTTGCCGGAACATTAAACATTTTAAATGCATTACACTTTATTCACAACACTTTGAGTATGTCCAAATACTTACTAACTTCAGCCTTCTTCTTACAGTATCGAACAGATTAATTGAAACGAAACAAAACACCCTCTAAACAAATGTTTTGGGGGTGTTCCTCGTATTATGGACCAGGGCTGCTTCTTTCAGTGACTGAGATGATGAATAGCGAGAAGTATCACCCAATTATGCTGGAAAAGATACTACCAGAGATACAAAAACGAAGGTCAAATGGTAATGGAATATTTCAGCAGGATTTAATCCAAAAAAATCCAAAAAAAATATGAAATTCTTCACACAAAAACGATAAATTATGTGGACTGGTCAAGAATTTTGCCAGACATAAAACTAATTGAGAATCTATCGGCAATCTGTAAGAATCGGCTCTCCATAATTGATTGCACTACGGTGGAATAGCTCATTTTGTCCATAATTCTGGCACGGTTTCGAGACGACAAAATGGCATCCACTTGCCAAAACCTTATATAATAGATGCCAAGAAGAGTAAAATCTTTGAATGAGCCCAAATGATATCATATTAAACATTAATTTGTGATAACTAATAAATAAAAGATTTTACAAAACTTTTTACGAATATAACAACAACAAAAAGTTTTGTTTCAATACTGTTCGATTCTATATGTATGTCTAGTATTGAACCAAGATCTTACTTTTGGACTTCCACAGTTGTCCGTTGGAAGCGACTCTGTTCCAGTGCAAGCCCGCCACTTTCCTAATGTCGTCGGACCATCTTGTCTTTTTTGTTATTTTTTTTAGATGGGAGTTGCATTTATACCTCGCTTATTATGTACAAGGTTTAGAGATCATTAAGTGGATTTTTGTTTCTTCTAGCTAAAATCATGTTAAATTTAAATGTAATGTTTGGAACAGGACAGATAATCTGGTGTGGGCCAGTCAGATACTTATTGGCATTTGCTCATTGCTTGGAGAAAAGCACACAAAAGTCCTCTGGAGAAGCCAGACTGTTACGTTAATGGATATTATGATAAAAAGCCCTGGAAACATATATAACCATGGCTTTTTTTTCATGTAACGCTGTGGAACAGCGTTCCGGCACCTTTTTTCAGATATATATATTTTTCAAAATCAATTAGATGATACAGTGCTTGTACTGATGTAATATACTACGTAATATACTAATGTATATACATATACTCGTTAAAATGATAAAATATGGTCATGAATATTTAAATGATATTTGAATATAAGTTTATTTTTTTAGTAAAAAGCTTGACATGAAGTAAGTTCCGGTACCTTTTTTGTTTAAAAAAAAGCCCTGGATATAACCATAAGGTGACAATCAACCAATTAATGATATTACTTCCATTTTTGTACAAAAAAAGTAAAAATATTATATAAATAGTTTGAGAACCTGTGGATATAAACATTGTTGCCAATCAGAGTAAAACAAAGGTATGATTGTGGCAATTTGTCGTACTGGAGGTACCATCCTTAGGTAATTATTATCGTAAAGGTCTCGGGCCTACATACGAGTACCTACATACATATGCGCAAAGCACTATGTACCAGTCGGCAATCGTTTTAGTATGTGAGGTAAGTAGGCAAGTACACTGTGAGGCATGTAGGGGGTACCTATCTTAATTATCGAGTATGTTAAAAGGTTAGTCAACGAAGGAAAGGGTTTTTGATGGAAGGTATGGTGAAAAGGTTGGTAATCGAAGAAATGGTAACGTGAAATAAAAATGTTGGTAATCGAATAGGTTAGTTAGTAAAAGAAGAAAGGGTTTTTTGATTGTGGTAAGTGGTAAGTGGTAAGTTAGGTAAGGTGTAAGAAAGTAAAATAAAAAATAAATCATTTTTTCTACAATAATTAAATCATATTAAAATGTGGATCATTTACATATATGTATATACATACATATATACATGCAAACACACACACACACACACATGGCTAGGGCATTCGGGGTTGCATGCTGGTACTCGTACTAGCCTCCACATCCGCTTTTGTAGTGTAATGGTCAGCACGTTCGGCTTCTGTTCAGGAGGTCCCGGGTTCGATTTCGAGGGGGGGTCAAATAAATATAAGTAATTTTTCACTCTAATATTTATTCAATATTATTCTGGACTGGTGTACCCGAAGTGGAGGGCTGATAACCTTTCCTTCATGTGTTAACGATCAAGATTACACTGCGTTTATATGATGCAGTGCCCTATGCACCATTGGGTGAGTGTAAGGGTTAGAATACTCGCACTAGCACAGGACGTTGCCAATATCTACTAATTAAAAAATACATAATAAATAAAATAAAAAATAAAGTAAAAATTCGAGTGCCCAAAGTCACGCGCACAACTTAAAAGTAGCTTTTCTTAGAAAAAATAACCATTACCATATTGTTTTTTGGCATTTTTTGACATTATGTCCCGACATTGTAGTCTCACAATGCTCTGATCATAACACATGTCAAAAGTCCTTAACTTTTAAAGAAATAAATGTCGTAATGTTTTCATACTGGATAGACAATGTATTGTGGTTCTCTTAAAAAATAATGCATCGAAGAGAATTGAAAACAATACCACAAAAAGTGTGTGAATAGTACTTCAAATTAAAGCCAAAAATTTAAGGTCATAAAACAATTATTTAAAAAACATTTGGGGGTTGTTTTGACCGTATTTTGAACGAAGGGTGGTGAGCGCAATAAGGGTGAATGTAAACAAATTAACTAACTAACTAACCATCACGCCGCTTCCCCGCAGGGGTAGGCAGAGAGAATCGAACGCCACACCACTCTGTGTTTGCAAACATTCTTTGCCTCTTCTACATTCATGCATCTCCTCATACATACCCGACGATTATTACGACTCCTGACCCGGCCGCTTTCAAGTATTTGACATACCTGATTGTGCCAAGTTTTCCTCGGTCATCCTCTGCTTCTTTTTCCAACTACATTCGCTCCATAAATTTGTTTAACCGTTCTTTCTTCACTCATACGCTCCACATGTTCAAACCATCTCAACACACCCTTCTTTCTAACATATTTTATCTAACATATCTTTAAACAAATTTTTAACATATTTCCAACATTGGTTGTTGGTTTATTAGTTAATAAATTAATTTGAAAAATCACAAGACTATCGGTAACATTCTTATTAAATCTGTAGATAATAAGAGATATGAAGGTTTAAACATTAGATATTTGAATAACACGAAAAACGGACACGGCTGTACGTTATCAAATTTTACGTCATCGGGTGTATTATGGGGCGTATTCTTTTATGTATCTGCTTTAAAGAGCTATAATAGTATAATGTGGATGCGTTTCTGTGACGTTATTCGTTAACAACTGACGAACACAACGTATTAACGATGGCGAATTATGCAAAAGAAAATGATGAATGAAAATATTGATTTACAACATTTTGAGTGTGTCCAAATACTAGTTCACAAATCTGGATTATCTCCAATCACAGGAGTTATTTTTCATATTATTTTTTTGATCTCATCAAAGATGATTGATCATCAAAGTATTGTTCACAAATCTGGATTATCTCCAATTGTGCTCAAGAAAAATAGATATAATAATATGGAAAAAAATTAGAGAAGAACTCAACTGTTTATCTATAAAAAGAGACTAAAATTAAATATGCTGATCTTTATATACTATTTTAGTGAAATATAAGTTAGTTAAAGAAGTAATTATAAAAAAATTAATTAAGAGTTTTTTGACATCTCAACGAAGATGATGAAGAGTATGGAAGTCAGGGCATTTACGGGGCTCACGACATAGACTGGTTTAAGTGATCACTTTACACACGTGTAACATTCACCAATTCTAATCTTACCAATAGATATCTCTAGTGAAGTTCTAGTGATTCAAGAATAATGTTTCAAAATTGGTTCATATATATAGAACTAAGAATTTGAGTAGTGTGGTTGTCAATAACGGGTAGAATTGGTGAATGTTACACGTGTGTAAATTGATCACTTAAACCAGCCTATGACGGTCGTCAGCTCCGTAAATACCCAGACTTCCATACTCTTTTCATCTTTGATGACTCCTGTAATTGGAGATAATTCATATTTTGAGAACAAGTATTTGGACCCACTCAAAATGTTGTATTATAAAATCGGTTGTAGGGTAGAATATTTAGGGTAAGGTCCGGCATATTTGGACCATGTCCATAATTGGCCGACTGCAACAGGAAGCTAGGAGCGAGAGAAGAAGCATTATGACATGTTTCCGTACTAGCCACGAGTTAATCGCCGTATGATGTTGGCTTATGTGTTTAGTATGCACATGTACAGGTATGTATGTTATGTACATGTATGTAGTAAGCTCACTGAAACGTTACAGGTTAGACATTCCACATTCAATGATATACCGACTTAACACGGTGAGGTGTCGGCTAATTTTGTAACACAAGAGAATTATTTAAAAAAAATATTATCGAGATCAGAGATGTCTACAACATTTTGAGTGACAAACTAAAAATACTTGTTCACAAAATCTGGATTATCTCCAATTACAGGAGTTATTTTCATATTATTTTTTGACATCTCATCAAAGATGAAGAAGAATATATCAAATACATGAGAATATATTTCATCTCACCAATAGATGTCTCTAGTGCAGTTCTAGTGATTCAAGAATAATGTTTCAAAATTGGTTCATAAATATAGAGGGTCCAAGAATTTGAGTAGTGTGGTTGTCAAAAATGGGTAGAATGGGTGAATGTTACACGTGTGTAAAGTGATCACTTCAACCAGCCTATGACGGCCGTCAGCCCCGTAAATGCCCAGACTTCCATATTCTTCTTCATCTTTGATGAGATGTCAAAGTGAAATAAAGCTCAATAAGTGATATTATACAAGTGTTCTATTTAAAAAAAATTAATATGTCATTCCACAGAATTATTGCCGAATCAATTAATAATATAAAGTATTAATAATATAAGTATTAATAATATAAAGTATATGAAGTATGGTATTTACGGAGCTCACGACCTGTCTGAAGGGTAGTTTTAAGTAATAACTTTTTTCACGTGTAACATTCACGTATTGTTATCTTTATTTGTATTAACACACTGACGAGGATTTGAAAAAAAAAAACAATTTTTGATATTGTATTTAAGTAAGAAATGGCCATAAGGTTGTATTGAATAAATTGGATAGAAAATTCAATACGATTAATGAGCCATTTTCCACAAAAAAGTGTGAAAAAATTGGCAAGCAATATCGGAACTTTTTGTAAAAAGGGTCGTTTTATTTCCATATTATGTCGACTGCTCTCAATTCTCATCAAGCATTTGATAGACACATTTTGACACGGTGATACGTACATCTATTATTTTGTCAGTACAAGGTATATTAAAATATGAAAAAAAAAACTACATACATGGATGAAAAATTAATTAATATTCATCACTCAAAGTCATATTTTTTCAAATATTTTTTTATATTCATTGGTTCGGCAGTCACTTTGTGGTAATATCTATAAAATTTTCTTTTTATATTTGAAGCACTAACTTTGTGATTTTCCATTTTATAATTAAAATGTAACTTTGTTTTAAAATCACAGTAAATAATTTATTATAACTTAATTATAATGTCAACCGGTTTCGAAGCTAACCGCGGTTACATTATAATTAAGTTATAATAAAATATATATAGTGATTTTTAAACAAAGTTACATTTTAATTACATAAATTTTTAATTTAGTTTTCAATTCAGCCTTAACTGCGACTGTTGGAGTTCATGCATAGGTAAGACTTTCAGAAAATTCTATGTAATGCAATGCGGGGGAGTCTGGATGGTTCCATTCTCTTCCCATGCGCATACCGTTGTCTTCTTCCTTGGCTTCCCCACCTAACGACATCTGCGATCTCGCATATTTCTCCTATCCTGGTATTCCTTATGTTATCTCGTAGACTCTTGACAGATATGCTTCTTAGAGACTTTATTTCTGACACTGTTAGCGCGTGTTTTGTTACTCCGGTGTCTGTTCTGCATTCGATCCCATATTGCTCACTCCTTTCAAGAACGTCATAAATAAAAAATCGACAATTTTCAGTTGTGCATGTTTTCGGAATGCCCAGAAAATGTACTATATTTTTAACTTAATATTTACCCGCTACAGGGCAGAAAGTGTTGTTTTTGCATTTTAAAGAAAAAGTATTGTTTAATTATTTTTTTAAGTATACTTCATATTTTTCAAATGCAGAAAAAACCTTCAGGTTTTACCTAAGAAGATCTGTTGCACACTAAAAAGTTCAATAAGTGGCTTGATATTTATTTTTAATACATTGTATTATATTTTTAAGCTTTAAAAACGCTCTCCTGAAAAATCAAGTTTTTTTTATTTATGACGTTCTTGAAAGGAGTGAGTGACATGTAGAGTGTTATTGTTTAATTTTGTGGGTGAATCTGTTTGATGTGCTTCTGTGTTAATGATTTAGTTGTCCCGTATATATATTCATATAGTGTGATATTGTTGAGATGAGAGGGTGATTCTCAAAGTACGTATGTTCTCAAAAGTAAACAAACAGTTAGCAGTTCCGCAATCGCGGCGATGAGGTTGGCAGTAGTGTGGCAAGCTGCCTTCCTGCAGGAAGAGTCGCAGCCTTGCAAGGCCGTCTCGCTTCACAGACGCTCATGCATCGCCAATTAGCCAACCGATCGTAATTCACGGCGGAACACTCGTTTCGGAATTATTTCTGCGCGCTCACCGTGACAACGTGGGTGCGATCGCTCTACCATACTTTTTTTTCCAATATCTATCTGTACCATCGAACAGAATAAGACCGCCTGCGATGTTATGGGCTCCGGGTCGATAATAACAGATATAGCAAATTGCTAATCGTAATCAACCTTTTCTGCGTTATAAGAATTTGATTACTAACTAACCATCAAGTCGCCTCCCGTAGGGGTAGGCAGAGAGAATAGAACTCCTCAACTATTCGTCTTTGGCAACAATTTTCGCCACCTCATACATTACTACTATGTAGGGTACTGCATCGTATTAACGCAGTGTATTCTTGATCGTAGCTTACATGAAGGCAAAGTGATCACTCATGCGCTACAGGGACCAGTCCAGGGTAATAGTAAATAAATATTAAAGTGCAAAATCATTAATATTTATTTTCAACCCCCTGGGAATCGAACCCGGGACATCCTGCACGATAGCTAAACACGCTAACCATTGCACCACGGAGGTGGACATGGATTGATTTACCAACTAATTAAGTCGCTTCCGCAGGGGTAGGCAGAGAGAATAGAACGCCTCACCAATCTGTCTATACAAACAGTCTTCGTCTTCTCTTACACATTCGTGCATGTCCTCATCCATACATGCCAATAATTCTGACTTTTGACCTGACTAGATTGGTCCACAGTAGATTATCCCTCCTGTTCCCAAAGACTCATATAAAATATGTTAATTCTAGATATATAAAAAAAAACATATTTTATTTTAATCTGTGTTGGGAACAGGAGGGATAATCTAGTGTGGGCTAATCAGGAACTTGTCAGCATTTGCTCATTGCTGGCAGGAAACCATGTAAAACTCCTCAGGAGAAGCCGGATTTAGACTGTCATTCACAGATCTTCCTTTCCACTAGAAGGCCTCGGCATTTTGTGCCCTAGCTTGGTTTATGATACCAAAACAAAATGCACAAGATGCTATAAAAAATTCGATAACCCTTTGGGTAATAGAACTGTACGAAAAAGGGCAATTTTACGATAGGACTTTTTGTCCCTTACGGTATAACTGTTTACCAAGAAGTTCGCATTCTTACGGCAAAGTTTAATGGGACAATTTGACCATAAGGTCCTGTGAGTATTTTATTGCTGTAACAGTTATCCCGATAGTCCTGGGTCGTCACGTGGGCCGACTGAAAAATGCCGACGGGAGATAGACTCAGATAGAAACTGTGTAAAAACTTTTATAACAGGATTTATCACTGTCTTAAATACCTTCTTAGTCCTGTTACATTTAACTTAAAAATAGTTTATTTATTTATTTTATAAATTTATTTATTTTTTTGTTCGGGAATAGTACAGCTTTACATTTAAAAAAAGTATATAATAAACAATGGTAACATTAACAATAATTAAAATTACATTACATTAACAAAAATAGTTACATTAATAAAAATAAAGCCAATTTAACAATTCCACAATTATGTTATAATAGATTTATATTATCCACTGACACTTCGTGATGGAATTGCATTTTTAATTTATTATTAGATTAAAACCAATATTTTTAGCTTTTCCACTTTTTTATTTGACCAGCGACCGGGTTTCGTCGTTACCGACATCATCAGACTGGATGTCTGAACTGAACTCACCAGTCTGATGATGTCGGTAACGACGAAACCCGGTCGCTGGTCAAATAAAAAAGTGGAAAAGCTAAAAATATTGGTTTTAATCTAATAATAAATTATGTTATAATAACTATAAAAACATTAAGAGATAAAAAAGGGTATGGTATAAAATGGGAATGCATCGAAACACGTGTCATAGTAGATTTTAAGAAATAGTGGTATTTACTAGGTATACCATTTATTGAGAAAAGATTACGGAAGTCTGTATATTTACAGATTTTTACTGGGTGTTTACATTACTTTACTTTACACACGTGTAACATTCACCGTTCTACCCTTGGTTGACAACCACACTTATCAAATTTTGAAAGTCATACATATATGATCCATCTCATGACGTTTCGTGATTGAGTTCACTACAGCCATCTATGATTGGAGACTCTTTTATTTGTGTGCAAGATCCGAAGCCAAACAAATGTATAACGAACACTCTCAAAATGTTGTGAACAAATTGAGCTACAAAATTTGTTGGTTCGCATATATGTAAACATAAAATTTTCGGATGAATGTGGAAGAAGCGAAGAATGTTTGCAAAGACAGAGTGGTAGGTATGGCATTCTATTTTCTCTAACTACTTCTGTGGGGAAGCGGCGTGATGGTTAGTTACCTAGTTAGATATACGCATATTTTTTGTTGTTTTTTTAAGTATTAATTTTTTAATCAAACACAGATCTTTTGAGTCTACTAAGTTGTATTTTATTGTTAAAAAATACATAAAAAAATATATTGTGACAGTTGTTTTGCCAGTTGTTTGGGAAATACCATAACAAGGCGAAACAATTGTCACAATATTAATTTTTATATACTTTTTTAACAATAAAATACAACATAGTAAACTCAAGAAATCTGTGTTTGATTTTAAAATTAATACTTAAATTTAAATGGATTCCTACAATTTAAACGCCAAATCAATAAATACAGATATTTTTTGTTTGGCTTTTGGATTTGCCTACATACCATATTTCACAGTACATTTGTGACACGGTTACAATTTTAAACCTTATCTGCATTTTGTGGAAACTTGTTAGGAATATTGCACTAATAAAACAATGAAACGTTCAATAAAACTTGAATTTTATTTATTTATTTCCCCTTCACCCTTTTTGCAGTCGGCAGTGTATAACAAATTACGTTCTGTATGAATTCGTTTATTTGTAATATTTATGACGCAAAAACTCCACGTCGGACATTGAAGATGGTAAAAACAACCCTTTTCTGATGTACCGTTAAAATCAGAAGCAAATTGTTGTTCACCCTTGAAATATACGATCAATATGCTGCCAATACTTACTGAATAGCGTCCACCTTTTTTTTCTAAATTTTAGCATTTTTTTTAAACTGACATGAAAAAAATGATTTCAATTGGAAACAGAATGTGCAGAAGTAGGTACGCAGTTGAAAAAACTTATGAGGTAATAGGACATAAAAATCTATCAGATTTTGTGGTGTCTGATGTAGAAAATATGACAAGACGAATACGACAATTCAATGAGCTATGTGACAATTCTTGATTGATCTAAGATATTGAATCCATTGTGTCTATTGTATTGTTTTAAGGGATCAAAGTTATTAATTTATTTTGAACTGTACACATCCACTTCTTTTGAAAAAAAAAAAAAAAAGAGGATAACGCTAGCCAAGCAAACTTTTATGAAAAAGTACAGCCTCCTATCAAACAAACATTTAAAAATTGAAGTAAGAAAAGGATTCATAAAGGCTTTTGTTTGGAGTGTTTTGTTGTATGGGTGTGAAACCTGGACCATCCAAAAGTACGAAAAAGACCGGCTTGAAGCATTTGAGATGTGGGTTTGGAGGAAGATGACCAAGACATCATGGGTCGTAAGGAAGTCCAACGAAAAGGTGTTGCAGGACGTAAAAGAAAGAAGAGAGCTTATAAATCATATTTTGAAGAGGAAGGCCAAGCTAATAGGGCACTCAATTAGACATAGCACCTTTCTTAGCAACATCTTCGAAGGAAGAATCTTGGGAAAACGAACAAGAGGCCGCCCAAGAACTTCATACTTCCAGGATTTGAAGCGGCTCATGGACGTCTCCTCCTATTCGCAGCTCAAGAGGATGGCGACTGACAGAGACAAGTGGCTGACACAACAAGGCGCTGCCTTTAGAAGATGATGATGACACATCCACTATCATTTTTAAGACATATAAACTAAATATCCTTTAAATTATTATTTTTTGTCACATTATTATCTTTGCCTATTGGCAAAGATAATTTTCTAAGGCAACTAATAAATATATTTTTTAAATACGCATAGTGTAGCTTAAGATATATATTATATTATGAAACCATATCCGCTCCCTAGGTGGAGCATATGGAGTCCACAAACTGTCTCCAGGCTTATCTGTCGGCTGCCAGCTCCCTTGCATCCTCCCAAGTCAGATCCGCGTCTTAAAGTTCTGACGAGAACTGCCGACGAATTGTCAATTGCCTTGTAAAAGAGGCAAGCTTGATGGCGGCTCTCGGGAGGCATGCGGAGTGCATGGCAAAGCCAACTGAATCGCCTTTCTTGACGACAGTTCGCTCACTCCTTTCAAGAACGTCATAAATAAAAAAACTTGATTTTTCAGGAGAACGTTTTTAAGGTTTAAAAATATAATACAATGTTTTAAAAATAAATAACATGCCACTTATTGAACGTTTTACTGTACAACAGATCTTTTTAGGTAAAACCTGATGGTTTTTTCTCCATTTGAAAAATATTGAGTATATTTAAAAAAAATTAAACAATACCTTTTCTTCAAAATGCAAAAACAACACTTTCTGCCCTATAGCGGGTTAATATTAAGTTAAAAATATGCCTCTTTTGCTGGGATATAGTACATATTCTGGGCATTCCGAAAACATGAACAACTGAAAATTTACGATTTTTGATTTATGACGTTCTTGAAAGGAGTGAGCGAGTTGTGACCAAGATTTGCTGCGTCCTACGCCTTATCTCTTCATTCCTCACAAAGTCAGCTTAAGATATATACGAAATAATATATGTTCTAAGGGGTGTAGTGTTTTGTTCTTCCTTGGTTATTTTCTTGACTTCAATATCTAACTGTAGCCAGAACAAACATGTATCCAAAATCTCGTCTTTGCTTGATAAAAAGCTTACTCAAATCAACCATAGATACTGCCAAGAACTCACATCTCAAGCGACGTGTGAATTATGTATTATGTATGAAATGAGTTCTAAAAAATTGTGAATTGCGGTTGTCAATCATGGGTAGAATGGTATTTTTTTAACATCTTAACATAAATGAATACGAATACGGAAGTCTGGGTATTTGCAGGGTTTACGACCTGTCATAAGCTGGTTAAGTGATCACTTTACACACGTGCAACGTTCATAATTCTACTACTCACATTTTGAAAATCATACATACATACACATATCATGACTTTCCATGATTGAATTCACAACAGCCATCTATGATTGGATTTAGAGAGACCCTTTCATTTGTATCCATGATCCGAATCCGGATTATTTTAAATGCTGGAAAACGCTTGAATACCTGATTTTCAATTTTTATACAGCTTATATTAGACCAATTATTTAATTCACAATATTTTGAATGAATAAAATAAAATAAAAATGTAAAATAACTGCTGTGTGGAGAAACCCAGATTTGTGAACAAGTATTTAGACACACTCAAAATGTTGAAAATGGTGAATGTACACATCGCTCACTCCTTTCAACAACGTCATATATCAAAAAACTTGATTTTTCAGGAGCTCGTTTTTAAAGTTTAAAAATATAATGAAATGTATTAAAAATACATATCAAGCCACTTTTACTGTGCAACAGATCTTTTTAGGTAAAACCTGAATGTTTTTTCTCCTTTTGAAAAATATTTAATATTTATATTTTTTAAATCAAACAATACCTGTTTGATTTAAAAAATATATATATTAAATAGCGGGTAAATATTAAGTTAAAAATATGCCGCTTTTGCTGGGATATAGTACATTTTCTGGGCATTCTGAAAACATGCACAACTGAAAATTGACGACTTTGTCATATGACGTTGTTGAAAGGAGTGAGCGACATGTATAAGGTCCTTTTAATACCCAGACTTCCATATTCTTCTTCATATATGCTGAAATATCAGAACTAAAAACAGTCCTGTACTGGAAGTGACACAATCATAGAACGAAACAGTATTGTTGGGTAATAATTTACAAGCGGAAAATTAACAAAGTCTACCGCAAGATGAGTTGGCATGGGTGTATTCTCTGCGGACGGGGTCCGTTTTATTACGTCCTAATTTGCGTGTAGACCCAACATAAATATTTGGGTTCCGAAATGAGAGCACAAGAGACCGAAGCTTTGTGAACGCACCCACTGTTTACCTGTGACCGACACCATTCGCCGAGCACAAGACAATGTCTGTAGATAAGTTCGTCTGTGACTAAAATATTGTATTTTTTGACATCTCATCAAAGATGCAGAAGAATATGGAAGTCTGGGCATTTACTGGGCTGACGACCGTCATAGGGTGGTTTAAGTGATCACACATGTAAAGTTCACCAATTCTACCTATTATTGACAACCACACTACTCAAATTCTTGGAAGTTCTATATATATGAACCAATTTAGAAACCTTGTTCTTGAATCACTAAAACTTCACTAGAGAAACTAGTTGGTTAATAAAAATGTGATTGGATCAGAACACAAAGTATTTTTATTTCTCGAAATATTTTTTTTTTGTTTGTTTATATTTGTAGATAACGGTCAGTTGATAACATTTACCAGATATCTCAAAATTGGCAAAAATGTAGTTAGAGCACTTTACGTAGGGCACGTCGATATGTAACATGTAACAACAGAAAATAGTTTTTTGCAGGCGGCTCTCATGATTGAAATTGGTAGGTTACCAGACACTTTAATTATTCATTTATTATTCTCTGTATTCACATTGAGCTCAAGTGTGCTAGCTTTTAAAGTTCATTAGGTATTTTTTAAGGGGCACAGTGATAAAAAGTGTAGATATTAAAAATACCGTGGACACAAATAAGAGTTAAAAACAAACCAAATTACTAAAAATTTACCTGTATTAGTTTTTTTTTTGTGACAAAAGTCCATTTTAACCTGGGAAGATTTTTTTATATTTAAAGGTGTGCTTTATGCAATAAGTTAAAAGGAATCCCACGTAGACATTCTAGTAAACAAACGCCTAAAAATTAAACAAAAGCTCTAAGGACGGTGTGGAGGACACTGTTTTTGAGTTTAACAATATCCTGGCTACCGTTTCAGTTCCACAGGATCATAAATAACGAATTATAAAACCTCCGCAAATTTAGACTACATTAAACAAAAAAGCACGCCTTGAGTGGCGAGCACTAAGCTTTTTCATATTTATGTTAAACAGGTTTATTTAATTTATTGATTCGGCATTAACTTTGTGGAAAGACATATAAGTACACAATTAAATAAACTAAAAATAAGTCTAGTAATAAACCTGATATTAATATTTTAATTTTTACCAGAAGATGAAAACATCTGTAAGTATTCGAAACTAGTCGTATATATAAATAAAACTCATCAAAGTGTTATTTCAAGTACTTAATTTTAAAAAAATAAATTAACAGGTTTATTACTAGATTTAATTTTAGTTTATTTAATTCTGTACTTATATGGTCGACGTATCAGTCGCTATCGAGAGGATATCATCGCCGATATCATCAACTACAGATGTTCTCATTAAAATAGAAAATGTTGATAATAACATCTATAGTTCTCGAAACTAGTCGTGTTTACACTAATAAACTCAAAAGTGCTCTTCAAATCGTCATGTCAATTCAAAATGCAATACCAAACAATTCCAACAGAACTTTAAATATATAGCTCACTCCTTTCAACAAAGACATATATCAAAAAACTTGATTTTTCAGGAGATCGTTTTTAAAGTTTAAGAATATAATAAAATGTATTAAATATATATATATAAAGCCACTTATTGAAATTTTTAGTGTGCAACAGATCTTTTTACGTAAAACCAGAATTTTTTTTCTCCATTTGAAAAATATTTAGAATATTTAAAAAAAATAATTAAACTTCTTCTATTCTTCAAAATGCAAATCAACACTTTCTGCCCTGTAGCGGGTAAATATTACGTTAAAAATATGCCGCTTTTGCTGAAATATAGTACATTTTCTGGACAATCCGAAAACATCCACAGCTGAAAATTGACGATTTTTATAATGTAAATGACGTTGAAAGGAGTGAGCGATATCAGGAGATACATAAAATATACAGTAGGTAGTTTACTTGCACTCTAAAAGAATTCATTTATGAGAAGCTTATTTGTACAATTTATATTTAACAATATTTAAAAAAAAAATACATACTTTGAAATTAGTTACGCAGGAACCGAGACATTTAGTGATGCCTTTATTGTAGTGTTGGCCACAGAAGGTGAGTTGTATATTACAATTTCGGACTGTCTGTTATTCACCTGTCAGTATGTTGTACAGATACCGCATTGTCGGGTGCAATATTTACCTGTAAACATTTATTGTTACCCTGCAGCTACCAAGGACACGGATGCAATTAGGCACCCTTACAGCGCTTGTACACCACACGGAACTTCACCGTCCGGCAGTCCGGTTTTGAAAAATAAAAGCGAATACGACAGTTTAGCGTAATTGAATTTACGCGCAACCTGATCACGCACTAATCCGAAGAAAGAAAGACAAAAGCACAAGCTAATCCAAGCCAATCATCCGTTTTATCATGCTAACTGGACTGCCACTGCTCAGTCTGTGGAACACGTACTGAGATCTTGCCCAATGTTTGAGCGAAACAGGTGGATTCTCCAAATGGAGTGTGATGCTTACAACATCGACTCCCTGAACCCGCAGGAGATGCTAAGAAGCGAAGTCGTCACCAAGATGTACTTGGACTACCTGGAAAGTTTAGTTGTGAAGATGAAAAACTACAATGAAGGAGAATAAACGTCGGAGCCGGATAATACTTACGGAACTCAATGCAGTGGAGTGAAGCGGCTGAACGCTGCTCTAACCTCTTTTTTTTCTCTCCCAAATAATGCATACCCGAAAGCACTAAAGCAAAAGTGCAAGAATCCCGTACCCGTAACATGACCTTGCATATATAAGCAGGGTGCAAAAAAATGTTAGAGGGGAAAAAAACTGGACTGCCGGACAGTAAAATTCCGTGTAGTGCACAAGCGCTTTTACTCCGGTCTGAAATCTGAAATCATGACGTATGTAAGAAAAACGTAACGTTTAGGGGTTGGCATCCAAACTGTCTTGTCCCTCAAACATTCTTGCAAACGTATCGTAGTAATACAGGAGAACGTGACCAAGTGAATTTTTTACAAAAACGTGATCATTGATTATTTGATATCTTACTAGCTTAATATTGCCCTGAAAACATCCCAAAGGATTTTTAACTTGGAAGTATAATATATTGACTTGTTGAAAATGACTAACTGCATTGAATTTTATTTTCTTGGCAAGCAAAAGTGATTTAAGTGGCCCTCCTGAACATTTTACCTTTTGTTAGTTGGTCACTTTCTTCTGTACGACTACGATATACGTTTTTTTTTTAATTCTCTGCTAAATGAAAAGCTTACTTAAATCAAACTTTGACACTACCGTGAACTATTAACTGAAGTGATGTATTAATTATATGGTTTAACATGTTGACATCTCAACATAGATGAGGAAGCATGTGGAAGACTTGGTATTTACAGGGTTTAGAATAGAAGTGTTATACAAGTGTTTTATTTGTAAAAAACTTTAGATGACATATCGCTCACTCCTTTCAAGAACGTCATAAATCAAAAAACTTGATTTTTCTGGAGAACGTTTTTAAACTTTAAAAATATAACACAATGTTTTAAAAATAAATATAAAGCCACTTATTGAACTTTCTACTATGCAACAGATCTTTTTAGGTAAAACCTGAATATTTTTTCTCCATTCGAAAAATATTTAGTATATTTAAAAAAATAATTAAACAATACGTTTTCTTCAAAATGCAAAAATAACACTTTCTGCCCTGTAGCGGGTAGATATTAAGTTAAAATATGCCGCTTTTGCTGGGATATAGAACATTTTCTGGGCATTACGAAAACATGCACAACTCAAAATTGACGATTTTTTATTTATGACGTTCTTGAAAGGAGTGAGCGATATGGGCAATACCATTTACCTAACTATCAATATTTTACAGTTTAAAGTTTGGCACATATTCATCCCTGAAGATGTCAAGGTGGTTGTTGAAATCGGTCGAGAAAGGTACCAAAAATAAAAGTGGTTAAGGTTACATCAATAAATTTATTTCTGAAAAATTAGAATATATTTTTCCAAGATTTTTGCATACTATATTAATTTTCGCTAGCAGGAATTTAGTAATTCTCAAAAGGTAATCATATTTCCGTAACAGCACTAGTTTTTACATAGGTAGGTATGGCATAGCACGCGACTATTCGCTCGACTGCATATACTGAAGTGATAATGCAGCCAGCTACTACATGTGTGCACGCGTCGGGTTGAGTGCATTACACTGCTTGTCTAGTATTTAGAATCTACATGATATAGTTCATGATGGGGTATTATCACGTTTTTTTTTACTATTAAATCAATGGATAAATATCACGATGTGTGATTATTAGCTAATATAATAATATGAAATATCACAAGGTAGCATTCTTACAACATTTTGAGTGTGTCCAAATACAAGCATTTGGACACACTCAAAATGTTGTAAATAAATTATCTGGTCAAATTATAAGCTTAATAATAAAAATGAAAATGGTATTTTCTGGCGTTTCTCATGTGTGTGATTATAATCCAGGATTCGGATCTCACATACTAATATAAGAGTTTCTGCTTAATAAAAAGCTTCTTTACATCTCACCAATGATGTCTCTAGTGAAGTTCTAGTGATTCAAGAACAAGGTTTCCAAATTGGTTCATATATATAGAACTTCCAAGAATTTGAGTAGTTTGGTTGTCAATAATGGGTAGAATTGGTGAATGTTACACGTGTGTAAAGTGATCACTTAAACCAGCCTATGACGGTCGTCAGCCCCGTAAATGCCCAGACTTCCATATTCTTCTTCATCTTTGATGATATGTCAAAAAATAATAGGTAGCATTATTATTGAAATATGTAGAGAAATAAGGGATATATGAAGGTTCAACTCAAGATATTTTTTACTTACTTATTACTCATAACCCTTATCCGCACCTAATGGTGCATAGGGCACTGTATCAAATTGACGCAGTGTTATCTTGATCATTACTTGCATGAGGGCAAGGTGATCACTCTTGCGCTTCAGGAACCAGTCCAGGGTAATATGAAATAAATATTACAGTGTTAAATCACTAATATTTATTTTCACCCCCCCCTCTGGGAATCGAACCTGGGACCTCCAGCACGGTAGCTAAACACGCTGACCATTACACCACGGAGGCGGACGTATTTAGATATACGGAATTAGATATTTTTATAAAACGAAAAACGTGCGTTCGCATACGTCATCAAATTTCCGTCACCGAACGTTTAATGATGTCATATGGTTTATTGTCTATGGTTTGTAAAGCTGTAATAGTAATAGTGTGGATCGTTTGTTTACCACTACACTACCATTTGTGTTAAAAAAATATGAGGGGAGGGGGGAGGGGTGGGAAGGTGGACCATAGACATCAACAAATAGAGACCCCAATAATTTAGCAATGACACCAACATTAAAATAACTCCATCGTTTCTGTGACTTCATTCATTGCCAACTTACGAAAATAACGTTTTTTCGAAGGCGAATTTTCCAAAAGAAAATGATGAATGAAAATATAAATTAAATCGGCTGTTATAAACACTTCACGAGTCTAATACAATCGTTTATATGTTGAGTATGTTAAATTAGATATTCCTCCCGTCTGACAAAGATCCATTAGGTGGTATCGTGTTATCAATTAAATCCTGTCGTTAAGGTGTGGCTATCCAGATATATCCTTTATTTGACACTTTTTTTCACATATGAGGCACCATCTAAGATTGAGTTGAGTAAGTTTTTTTGTTATTATTTAAAATCATGCAGCATCATTCATCATACGATACGGTGTTTGGTAACGATGCTGAATTCATCGAAACACGTGTCGAAATACATTTTGAGAAATAGTGGTATTTACTGAGTAAAACTCTTATTGAAAATGGAAATTTTTACTTAGGTGCGTCAGATATTACGAGATAGGACCTTCAATTTTAAACAATGTCACTTCATATTATGAATACCGCATAAAGTTTGTAAATATATTATTAAAACCTTTTTTCTAGGAAATACGCCCGTACAGGTTGGCACAAAAATCATGTTCATTGTTTTTTTTTTCAATTTGAAATATTTACAAGTTATTAAAAAAAGTGTAAAATTTCGATGACTAATGTGGAAAAATAAACATGTTTTGTAAACTTTTTATTTATTTTATTGATTTTGTATCATGCTTTGCCACATAATAAAAAAAAAAACATAGATGTGATGAAGTGCCCTAGGCACGAAAATAGTTTTATCAGTAAAAAGAACACGAAAAAAAACTTTATAAGCCGTAGAAAAGGTTCTATTTTTTTAATAAATATTAATATGAAAGAATAATAATAAAAAAAAATAAAATTGGATAACTTATATAGCGCCTTTTTCGTAAAAAAATACCTAAAGGGCGCTTCACGGTGAATGAATAGGGGAAAATATTATGGTGGAAATGATTTAGCAAGCAAATGTGTTTTTAGTCTTTTTCTAAAGATCATCTCACTTTCACTATTTCTAACCATTGGTGGAAGAGCATTCCACGCCGTCGGTCCTGCAACAGCAAAGGCACGCTCGCCAAATTTAGTGCGTTGGTTGCGAGCTGGTAAGATAACTTTGCCCATTGCAGATGTTGTAGCCGATCGAAGCGTGAGACGTCTATCAACCAATTCATCTAGCTCCTTAAGATACTCTGGAGCCATATTGTGTATTGATTATATTTATTATGTGTATGAGTAGGCAGAGTTTATACTCAACCCTTTCGGGAAAGCGTAACCAGTGGAGTTTGTGAAGTAGTGGGGTGATGTGACTGAATTTAGAAATTCCAAAAATTAATCTCGCTGCTGCGTTTAACACTGATTGCAGTCGAGTCATTTTATTGTTTGGTAGACCCGTGTATATACCGTTACATTAATCTATTCTCGATATGTTGAATTAAAGATGTTGAGAATGTTGAATTAAATGTGTTTATTTTTTTTTCAGAATGACGTGGCGTTCTATTCTCTCTGCCTACCCCTGCGGGAAAGCGGCGTGATGGTTAGTTAGTTAGTTTCTTGTTATTTTATTACTACGTAAACCTCTCGTTTGCTTAATAAAATTAATGAAAAGCTTACAAGTAAGCAAAAGCTTACACGAAAATTCGAATGAAAAAATAAACCAATTTTTTTTTTTTTAAAGTAACAAGAGTCATGATTTTTGTGTGATCATATACCAGCATTAGTTGGTACCTACTGAATTCTTATTATTCCGGTGTCGTCATTATTGTGACAAGGTAAATTCGGAAGTAGCGATTAGGAAACACGACAAAAGGGGTAAGTACAAAAATCATCAAGTGTCTACATACTTATTTATTGTATTTCTTACAAAAAGACACCATTTGATACTTATTTGGGTATTATGAGGTACATGTGAGTATTAGTCATCTCATTTACCATCAATAATATTCTATATGGCTACTAAAAGGTGGATATGACGTCGTTTTAATAATATTTGTAATAAGGTACCTAAAACAATAAAATTATATATTTTTCATTAAAATTTATGTTCGTTTTTTTAATTTTTTTTATTTACTTATGGTTCACAAACAATAAAAATAATACAATAAATGAAATACAGTGCAAAACAAATTGTTTGAATGTTTTCCATCAATTAGATGAGAACAACAAAGGTTAAAGTTAAAATTTAGCAGCAGGTTAAAATTTATATTATTTTTTTACATCTATGTGAAGAAGTATGTGGATGTCTAGGCATTTACGGGGCTTACGTCCGTCATGACTGGTTTAAGTGATCACGTACGTGTAACATTTACCAATTCCACCCATGAAAAAAATATATATTTCCAATAATTGGAGATTATCCAGATTTGTGAATAAGTGTAAATATTTTAATTTCACTTCTAAATACTATGTACTTTAAATGTACTGTGACAGGCGTTTCGATGCATTTCGCATTATTTTTAAATAAAGTAGTACAATATAGTCTTCTTTGTCTATGTTGTGATGTCAAAAAAAGAATATATTTGTCATTTTGACATGAAAATTTTTTTTCAGACTTCCATATTCTTCGTCGTCTATGTTGTGATCTAATTTATTTTTTTAATAATAACTAATAAGTGTAAGTATATTTTGTACATTTTGACATTTCGAGATAGATGAAGAAGAATATGAAAGTCTGGGTGTTTACAGGGCTTATGACCTACCATAGTTGGTCATCTAAAAATTATTATTATGATTTTCATATCATAATATAATTCATGTCTATGTGCCCTTGAGGTAGTTTTTTTTAGAAAATGGCGCTACATAAATTATCAAAAATTATTATTATTATATATTTATTAACCAAGATAATACTGCTTCAAACAAAGCAGTGCTGTATGCGCCTATGGGATCAGATAAGGGTAAGAATGTATACATTCTTATGTATACAAGAGGCAAGAATGTGGAAGGGGCGAATAATGTTTGCAGAAACTGGATGGTGTAGAGTTTTGACTTCTCTGTCTACCCCTGCGGAGAAACAGCGTGATGAGTGCTGAGCAAAATTAATAAGTGTCGACTTTCTTTCGGTTGTGAGGTTAATGATTATTTTGGGTAGGAATTAGAGATGTGACTTACGAATAATCGTTATATATTCAAGTACCCGATTGGATGGCATTCGTTACTTTTACTCGGTTTATTTCTTTCCAGTTTAACTTTTTGATACAACATTTTGAGTGTGTCCACATACTTGTTCACAAATCTGGATGATCTCCCATTAGGAGTTATTTTTTTCCATCTTTTTTTGATATCACAACATAGATGAAGAAGTTATGGAAGTCTGAAAAAAAGTAAGTTTTTTATGTCAAAATGACAAATATATTCTTCTAACCAAATACTACTTTAGTTTGAAAATAATGCGAAATGCATCAAAACGCCTGTCACAGTAGATTATAAGAAAAAGTGGTATTAACCAAGTGAAATTTAAATTAAAAACGCTTGTATTGATCTAACCCACTCCTAGGAATCGAACCGGGGACCTCCAGTACGATAGCCAAACGCGGTAATCACAGGAGCTAGAAATACTCATTAGTTGTTGATTAGTTTCAAATGATCGATTGCAAAAATAGAAGTATGAAACGACTTATTTTTCATTCGATTGTTAATTCGAATGCTCATGTCTTTCAAGAACCACATGATATTTTGGAAGCCTTCACTGCACATGTAGTGTTTATATGTACATATACAATAATAAAGGGTATGTTTGATAAGGTAAATAGGTTTTATAATGTGTGAACCGTCCTAATGTGTTTGGGAGCTTTCATTTCTAAAATGATAATTGAAAATTCCATCTAGATTATTCATTCGTCATAAATCACATGCAGTTCAATTTGTATAAATTTAAGTAAATAAACCACAATTGTACTTGTTTATTATTAATTTATTTTATCTTTGTGGCAAGCCTCTTAGACATGACATAAAATGCAATGAAAAATACATAAACATTAGAACATAAAATAAAAAAATAAAATGAGATTATTTATCGATTTGGCGTTTAATTTGTAGAACTGCATTTTCATTCATGTATTAAATGTCAAATCAAACACAGATATCATGAGTCTACTAAGTTGTATTTTATTGTTAAAAAAACACATAAAAATAAATAATGTGACAATTGTTTCGCCTAGTTATGGAAGGATGAAAATAGACTGAATGGAGTCAAAATGCGATCTCTCAGAAGAATGTGCGACAAAACGATGAATGATAGATGTACGAATAGTACATCATAGGAAGTACATAGTAGGAAGTACATAGTAGGAAGGAATGCAAAGCTGAGATAAGCATTATCGATAAAATCAAGAAAGGTGTGTTGAGATGGTTTGGACATGTAGAACGAATGAGTGAGGACAGAACGGCAAAACAAATTTATGAGGCGAATGTTAGCGGGAAAAGAAGCAGAGGAAGACCGAGAAAAACATGGTACGATCAGGTATGCCTAATACTTGAAAGTGGTCAGGTTAGGAGTCGTAACAATCGGCGGGTATGTATGAGGAGATGCATGAACGTGGAAGAGGCGAAGAATGTTTGCAAGGACAGAGTGGTGTGGCGCTCTATTCTCTCTGCCTACCCCTGCGGAGAAGCGGCGTAATGGTTAGTTAGTTAGTTTTTGTTTCGCCTAGTTATGGCATTTTCAAATGAATGTCATGTAATGCCTATTTTTAACTTAACATTTACCCGCTACAGGGAAGAAAGTATTGTTTTTGCATTTTGAAGAAAATGTGTAGTTTAATTATTTTTTAAATAAACTAAAAATTTTTCAAATGGAGAAAAAACCTTCAGGTTTTACCTAAAAAGGTCTGTTGCACAGTAAATAGTTCAATAAGTGGCTTGCTACTTTTTACTTGATAGTTTTTTTGATTTATGACGTTCTTGAAAGGAGTCAGCGATATGAGTTCTAACCCAGGAGATCCGAAAATTTGAGTAGTGTGGTTGTCAATCATGGGTAGAATGGCAAATGTTGCACGTGTGTAAAAAGTGATCACTTAACCGGCCTATGGCAAGTCATAGAATCTGTAAAGACACAGATTTCCATATTTTTTTCATGTATTTGAGATGTCAAAAATATAAAGAAATAATTACTTAATAGAGTATAATAAAATACAAATAATATCTTTATAAAATTAATTAACTTTGTTTTCACCACTTTTTTTTATAAATACAATTTAACCGGTTTAAGTATACCTTGTCATCATCAGGGTTAATTTTTAATCAAAAACATTAAACACGTTAAAATACTCTCACCAAAAACTTCCACACACTCCGTAAAAATCCTAAATGTGAAAAATCCTAAAAGATATTATAAAATGTGCCACAAAGTATCTGAGGAAAACATTCAAGAAATACATAAAAGATTAATATTTTAAAGAGCATATTAGTATTATTTAAGTGTGTATTACATTTTTACCAAACTCTACAATACAAACAGGAGTAAATTACAAGTCAATCATCAATTATTTACGAATCGCGGTCACAAGACAAAACGTCGTAACGCAGAAAAAAGAAAAACACTACAATGTTCACACACACATCTTGTAATCCATTATGCCACGGGTTTTCTAAACTTAGAAATGCATTTTAATTCATAGTCATCTGATGAGAAACGCTTGGAAAATGATATATGACTTAATTCACCAACTCGCACAATACATGCAAGTAAAATAGAGACAAGTAGTATAAAGGTTTGGTCGTTTGTATGGGTGGTTCGGGGCTTGCATTACGGTGGGTTTGTTCCTTTTGTCGGTTCGGGTTTGCGGCTTGACCCAGTGTTGATGTTTCAAGGCTTTAGGAAGTATGCTGTGGGAGGAAGTGAGCGGGGTGGGGCCACGGAGAAATGCGAAGACAGTTTGGTAAGTCTGTACCCTGCAAGTAATAGCTTGGAGAAATGCTTTTTATTGTAAATAATATAATATATTTTTAAATATATATTTTTTTATAAATAAATGTTTAGTTTTTTTCTTTAATATTACAATTTAATCTATTTTTTTTTTTGGTATTTCTTAATATCTATTGGGACGTATGTTTTCTAATACAGTGAAAAGCGAAAAAAGGATGCAGAACGCATCGATACACGTGTCACAAAAGACTTTAACTAATACTGGATAACTTAACACCATCAAAATGACAAATCAATTAAAGAAACGATATAAATTTAATAAATATAATTCCTTAACTTTTTAAAGTGTATTAATCAATATAAACAAAGTGATATTTATTCAAATAAACATGGTTTTTCAATTCTTTAAATAAATTTTATTTTGTTTCCATAAAAAAAATATTTGCTCTATATATGTAAACTTCGTAAAAAGAAAGTTAAATGTTTTACTTATAAGCAGATTACGAGGAGCAAGTCGTTACTTTAAAATATATGTGAACTACATTGGCCTATAATTACAAGTACAAAATATTATATTATAATAATATAAAAAAGATCCCACAAAGGCATGGTCCGAGTGTGGGTACCTATACATTTTATTTTAGGTTTTATTAAAGTATACTGAAAAGAATACAAAATATATAAAGACAAAAAGTTCTAAAATAAAATACAAATATTTGATTTTAACAGGAAACAAAAACAAAAAATGAAAATGAAAAAAGTTAACAATAAGTATCCATATACTTTATGAATTATAAATTAAAAGAAGAAGCTACTTAGATCTGTTTTTTTTTTAATTTTCAGTTAAATCTTAAATCGGAAATAATTTGTTTTTCCTCATTCACAAAAAGTAATCAAGCAATGTTATTTGTTATGATTACATTGTATTTAATTTAAAAAGCATCCCATTTCTCCGTCTAGAGCGCGATCCATGCGGAGTACGGAATACCCGATGGCACTGATTTCCTCTGTGGCGGCGCAGCGCCTCAGCGGGCTCAGTCACCTCTCGTCGCTCGCCGGGAGCGCCACGGTCCTTCCTCCCGCCGCCCAATACGGAAGCGGTCCGCTTCCGCGCCACATTTTCGAAAATCGAACACGAAACTCGGTTTCGCCAGGCGAGCAAAATATTCATCGCGGTTTCGCCAGTCGAGAAAAAATATTCATCGCGGTTTCGCCAGTCGAGAAAAATATTCTATAGAGCTTATTAGTTATCGCACTTTTATTTAACAAGGATTAATGTGATTTTTTGTGATCGAGTGACATATTACTATTACTGAAAAAAAGTGATTTAAAAAAATAAACACGGATTGATTTTTTTAAAGTGGAACACGAATTGGATTTCTTTTTTTTTTCTGATTCGGACGTGAACGAGGCGCTACTGTGATCAAATTTTCAATGCAAACTGTTTGTAGATTTGTTTGGATTGTGCGCGTGTGAACAGTTTAATCGGTTGCCCTGTTTGAAACAGTATCTTGAAACTGAACCCGATTGTCGGGCATAGCATGCAAAATAACAGTGGGAAATTGACCAAGGACACGACACTTGAAATCGCGAATCAGTGTATATATGTATAATCAGAGTTAATATAAATTAGATCTGTACATATTAAAACCGTGTGTGAGTTTGTGCGGGAAATGTAAAACGTACACCCAGCGCGAGTGGAGTGCATTGTGATGACTGTACATCGCAAGTATCACACTGACCTAGATGCGAGAGAGAGCTATTACTTCTACATACCCTCATTCTCAGCGAGGTTCTCTTGATCTCTCTACTCTCTTCCACTGCTAAACTTTGCAAGTTTATCATTCCCCCTCTCTTCTGCCAGCTCCTACCTACCCCTATACACACCCCCTCCCCTCGTCCGCCACCCCCAACCGTCAAAATCCTAAACTTCGTCGAAGCCACTATCACAAAAATCCTCCTGTGAGTACTTTTTTTCTTTAAATCTTTGTATTCATTGGACACTGAGTGTAACGAATAACATGGCTAATGAAATTTCCATTAAAATTAGCAAAAAATGTGACATTCAAAAATTGTCACGATATAATTATTTTTAAGTGTTTTTGTTAATAAAATACAACTTAGTAGACTCAAAAAATCTGTCTTTGATTTAAAATTAATGCATCAATTAAAATGGAGTTCTAAAAATTAAACGCCAAATCAATAAATAAAAAAATGTAATATTAGATTTCATCACCCTTTATAATAATATATCGTGGGTATAAAATACCCTGTTTGAATAATCCCTGTTCTTTAAAGCTTTTAGCCTGAATAAAATACCCGCTATTGAACTTAAAGTTGAATTTACTTTTAAAACCACATAAATATAGCATTTCAAACTACTTAGTGTATTTTGTCAGTTTATAGAACGTTGAAAACTTTATAATATGCATCATTAAGTCAAAATTTCATACTTTCGAGTGGACGTTTTTTGCCAGTATATCCACGATATATATATATATATATATATATATATATATATATATATATATATATATATATATATATATATATATATATATTATACATATAAATATATATATATATATATATATATATATATATATATATATATATATATATATATATATATATATATATATATATATATATATATATATAATGGAAGTAGCCATATTTTTGTTATAATTTTTACTCAGTGGACAGTCTTCTGTATTCATTATTAACCCTTTGCACGTATTTTACTCCTGCACTAACCCTATGCTTATACTGCATGATTTAACCCTTTGAAATACTGCCTTAGTCAATACTGCCTATTTTTTTAAGATTTGTTTTTGAACGTTAAAATTATGATAATCGCGTTAAATTTTCTCATGTAACGTACGCAAAAATTCGGGTCTATGCTAAATTAAAAAAGCTTACTCATATCAACCATAGATACGGCCGCGAACTCACACATGAACCGACGTGTGAATTGAATGATAAACAACATACATAAGTTCCTAAAATTTGAGCAGTGTGGTTGTCAATCGTGGATAGACATAAAGTGATCGCTTAAACCAACCTATGAACGGTCGTAAACGCTGTAAATACCCAAACCTCCATATTCTAAAAAGGTATTAAATATTCATTTTCTCTTCAGATATATCAGCTCAAGGCGATATGAAATTAATCTTAGAGAGAGAAATCACTTTTATTTATTTTGACCTCTCCTGGGAATCGAACCCGGGCACCTCCAGTATAGTAGCCAAACGCGATACCCACTATACTACGGAGGCGGATAGACAGATATATTAACAAGATTGCAATTACGAATTCATCACATCCATGCATCTCCTTATACATACCGCGGTAGTAAGGTAGAGTAGTATGGCGTTCTATTCTCTCTGCCTACCCCTACAGTTGTGCGGCGTGATGGTTAGTTAGTTAGTTAGCAATTACGTTTAAATGTTATTGGATTTATACGCAGAGGGGTTGTAATGAAATGACATTATAAACATCTGTTTAGACGAAAAAGTTGAGAAGGGGATATGTAAGTATAGAATAGCGAACAAGGAAGAAAAATCTTGAACTTTTCACTAGTATTTAAAGTGATTACTTAAACCAGCCGATGCCAGAAAATAGCCCAGTTAATGCCCAAGAATTCTATTATTATAATTTTCTTTCGAGTTTCGTGGTCTGTCTTTCCCACTCGTTCAGATCAGAAACTAAAACTTCTATACAACATTTTGAGTGTGTATAAATACTTGTTCATAAATCTAGATTATCTCCAATTAAGAGTTTTTTTCCAAACGAAAGAGTTTCTGCTCAATTAAAGGCGTCTTTCATCTCACCACAGATGTCTATAGTGAATTCAAGCACTATATTTCGAATTTGAACAATATACTATATTTAGAAGTTCCAAGAATTTGAGTAGTGTGGTTGTCAATCATAGGTGGAATTGATGAATGTTACACGTGTGTTAAGTGATCACTTAAACCAGTCTATGACGGTCATTAGCCCCGTAAATGCCCAGACTTCAATATTTTTCATCATCTATGTTGAGATGTCAAAAAATAATATAAAACTTCTTTACTTGGTCCGTCCAGAATATGGGAGAGCGACCACGCAACTTGGAGTCTGTAATTCTGCCTTAAACATTAATTGTTCCATGGATTCTTCTCCTAGGCCATTGACATCCATACTACCCGAGGATTCTAGAGTTTACAATATGCTAAAATCACACGAAGTTACCAAGATATAGAGGCTTTGTTTAGTGATCAGCTTAAGATATAAGCAGCATCCTTATCGCATCTTCAACTGATGCATTCATTCTTTCTCCTTCATGGTCTTCAGTACTGTGTAGCATAAACATATGTGGAACTCTTGTGAGGGCTTCTTGGGGTCTTGCTGATTCATTTTCTCCATATTTTGGAAATCCAGGGCAGATATTTTGTTCTCAATACATTGCTAGATTTCATCTTTTAAGAATCTGTTTGTATGTCTTATGATCCCAGATATTTTTATCCCATTATATCGCTAGATTTCATCTTCCAAGATTCTGTTATGTATCATATGTATAATGATCCCAGATATTTTATCTCAATACATCGCTAGATCTCATCTTCCAAGATTCTGTTATGTACCATATGTCTTATGATCCCAGATACGTACAGATGTCTCAATACATCGCTAGATCTCGTCTTCCAAAATTCTATTATGTACCACAAATCTTCTGATCCTAGAAATTTTTATCGAAATATATCGCCAGATTTTATTATTAATGTTTTTATTTATTTACCCCGAAGTGCGGATGATTCAACGACTGCGTTATTCAGATTCAGTTGTATGTTTTTATTATTATTTTTTATTAAGCCTCCACTCAATTACGAGTGATGTAAGTTTTCACAAACAAAATATATTGTAAGGATAATAAATAAAGAATATAAGACGAGATAGAGATAGCAGGACAAAAATCAACAACAATAATAAAAATTAGCTGATATTAAGGAAAATATAAAATAAACTTAATGTTGTATGTTATCTAAAGCACTGTTGCGATTATGGTCTACAATCATCATTTTTATCTCTTAATCCCGAGACCACACTTAAATAACATGGATATGACCCAAAGATTTTTAGACCATATAAATACTTCGTTTATTTACAACATTTTGAGTGTGTCCAAATACTTGTTCACAAAATCTGGATTATCTCCAATAACAGGAGTTATTTTCATATTATTTTTTGACATCTCATCAAAGATGAAGAAGAATATGTTAGTCCGTAAATACGGGGCTGAAGACCATCAAAGGCTGATTTAAGTAATCACTTAAACCAGCCCATGACGGTCGTCAGCCCCGTAAATGCCCAGACTTCCATATTCTTCTTCATCTTTGATGAGATGTCAAAGAAGAATATTTCGTTTATTATTTAAATACAAAATGTTGATAGGAGTACAACATTTTGAGTATGTCCAAATAATTTACGTGTGTAAAGTGATCACTTAAACTTATTTTCATCTCACCAATAGATGTCTCTAGTGAAGTTCTAGTGATTCAAGGACGATAATAGATGTCTCTAGTGAAGTTCTAGTGATTCACGGACGATATTTCGAAATTGGATCATATATATAGAACTCTCAAGAATTCGATTAGTGTGTTTGTCAATAATGGGTAGAATTGGTGAATGTTGCATGTGTGTAATCTGACCACTTAAACTAGCCTATGACGGTCTTAAGCCCCGTGAATGCCCAGACTTCCATATTATTCTTTATCTATGTTGAGATGTCAAAAAATTATATAAATAAAGCGAAAATAAATTTTAAAGAAAATTATAATTATAAATATTTTTTTATATTTTCTCATTTGTTTATTTTAAATATGCTTCAAACTTATGTTTTACTCGTTAATTTCTTTT
Source organism: Brachycentrus maculatus (assembly GCF_059751285.1). Taxonomy (NCBI): domain Eukaryota; kingdom Metazoa; phylum Arthropoda; class Insecta; order Trichoptera; family Brachycentridae; genus Brachycentrus; species Brachycentrus maculatus. The sequence goes on from NW_028281135.1 coordinate 950,045, forward strand.
AAATAATATATTTATATTATCCACTGACACTTCGTGATGGAATTGCATTTTAATATATTATTAGATTAAAACCAATATTTTTAGCTTTTCCACTTTATTTTTATTTGACCAGCGACCGGGTTTCGTCGTTACCGACATCATCAGACTGGTTTTTTTTTTAAATATGCTTCTAATGCCTATTTATTATACCTGTTTAATGTTTTTATATTTAGCCATGTATTAGTTTTGGATATTTAAAAAAAATCATTTTTGTAACCTTATTATTTGTTTTCCAGTCTTGTTAACCTTAATCATATGATTTAACACGTTGGTACTTACTTGACTTGGATCGACATCAAAAATCTATGACTAAGTGTGTATATATGTATTACATTATCAAAAGATAACGCTGCCAAAAATTAAGGCAATCCTTCAACCCTTTAGTTTCTAAACTCTTATACATACTTGAACCAAAGAATTATTAAGGTTATTCAGGATTATTAAGGATAGTCCCAAGAATTGACAATAAATATACACTGCAATATATCGTCCAATATATCGTGCAATATACAATATTTTTAATTTGTTGCCGACGGATGTTAGAGGTCAAAATAAAATATGAAACAAAGGCAAAATAAAGGAATGGGTAAATAAACAAGACTTAATTTTATGAAAATTGTAAAATGTTTATATTCTTAATTTGTTTCTCTTTTTTGTGTCTATATTAGGTTAAAATCGTCAAAACAATAAAAATGTATTAAAAAAGAACTCCACCGACAAGACACACAACGTGGCTTGGTGGGTCTCTGCAAAAAAAGTTCTAAATATGTATGAATTGTGATTGAAACAAATGTAAGTATACAAAAAAAAAATTAAAAAAAAATTAAAAATGTAATTTGTAAGACCTTAAGGTTTGGAACAAAGATAAATGAACAAGTTATGACGGTAGGGATTACAAATGATTGGAAAAATATCACGTATTCAAGAATTCCTAACTGTAATATCACCCACTAATTTGAGGAATTCATTTAAATGCAAAAAATAAACCGTTTTGCGTGAGTATTCAAGTGACATTAATATGATTATTTACCGACTTCCGTAACTGGTGCAAAAACCAATTTGAATACGGGCGATATTACCGGATACAGCGTGTCCCACTTCGCCGCTCTGGATTCGCGCCGAGAGATGTCGCACCGATCGGACGTTTCACGAACGCTACTACTAATTGCGCCGATTGATCACTTTCCGATCCGTGACAATTAAAAAACACGATCAGAAAATGTATTTGAACGCTAACAATAATTTTTCTACGATTACAATTATCGATAGTATTGGGAGTATGATAGTATGTGTCCGTCTCCGTAGTGTAATGGTCCCGAGTTTAATTCCCAGGGGGGTCAAATAAATATAAGTGATTTTTTTACTCTTATATTTATTCCATATTACCCTGGACTGGTACCTGAAGTGGAGGGCTGTTCAACTTTTCTTCATGTGTTAACGATCAAGATAACGCTGCGTTTGTATGATGCAGTGCCCTATGCACCATTGGGGTGTGGATAAGCGTTCGAATGAATGAATTTACCTTGCTGATTATGTACAAGGTTTATAGATCATTTAGTAGATTTTTGTTTCTTCTAACATAAAAAAGGATGTATTATTTTTATTTATTTATTTAAAAAACATATTACATACATAAGCCACATTGATATTGATGAAATTTGTAAGGAATAATTATTTCATATAATGCAGTATTGCTTAGATTTCAGGTTTCTTTCTTGTCTCATCATTCAAGTCTTAAAGATTTTTTTTTTTTTGTAAATGGTCTAATTTTATGACCACGTTTCGTACTTAGTACCTCATAAGCGCATAGGACACTGCATTTCAAAATTGATTGGTATCATATCATTGCAACAATATTTCTAAATAGAATCAATTAACTGGAATAATTCCAGTAGGATTTACTTAACGTTTAAAACAACCATTAAAATAAAAAAATATCTATTATCTGTTATCTTTTCGTCCGCCTCCGTAGAGTAATGGTCAGCACGCTCGGCTACCGTTCTGGAGGTCCCGGGTTCGATTCCCAAGGGGGGTGAAATAAATATAAGTGATTTTTTCACTGTTGTATTTATTCAATATTACCCTGGACTGGTACCTGAAGCGGAGGGCTGATCACCTTTCCTGCATGTGTAAACGATCAAGATAACACTGCGTTTATATGACTGGAGGTCCCGGGTTCGATTCCCAGAGAGGGTGAGAATAAATATTAGTGATTTTACACTAAAATATTAATTTAATATTACTCTGGACTGGTCCCTGAAGCGCAGGAGTGATCACCTTGCCTTCATATAATTAACGATCAAAATAACATTGCGTCAATGCGATGCAGTGCCCTATGAATTGGGTGCGGACAAGGGTTAGAAGAAGAAGAAGAATGGGTAATTTTCCACAAAATGGTGTCAAAAAATTAGCACCCTGGGAGTCGAACCCGAGACCTCCGAGCTCGTGGCCGAACGTGTTGACGATTACACTACGGAGGCGGACATTATAGAATTATCACATGTATCTAGTGTACGTATCTAGATGACATGGCATTTCACCTACTTTAATTTAAAATCTAGATCTGTTGGTTTTAACAGGCAAATATAAAAGTGAAGATCGTGACAAATAATGTCATTTTTCATTTTGTTAAATTTCTCTAGAAATTTGTAGGTTATTTGAATCACAATTATGCAGATTTCACAACGTACGTCAATCTATTTACAACGGCATACGATATCAGTGATTTCCAAACTTTACCGACTGACTACCTTTGTAAATCTACCGCGAGAAGGCGTAAATATTATGTATATATTTTAAAAACTGTTTTTTTTAAATTTAAATTACCATTAATATTGAAAATTTTCTCATATTAATGCCACATCAAATAATATTTAAATTTAGATTTTTTTCGTCTTCAAGTTCTCTTTTAATATTTTTATATGTACATACATATTATATATGTTTTGACTGAACGAAGCATCTATGGTTTCTAAACATACGTGCATAAAGTAATCACTTTAGCTAGCTAAATGCAAGGTCGTAAGCTCTGAAAAGCTCAGATTTTCATACTCTTTCGTATATCGTCTGTAGGGTGAATAATCCAGCGTTTGATTAAATTTTAAATTAATTTTAAATAAAAAAAAGAAATATTTGTGTTTTTATTATTTACACAAATATTTCAATTTCATACTATTTCTGTGAGCCTCAGCGGCTCATTATTAGAAATAGGTATCAGATTGTGGTGGAATGGGTTTGAACCGAGAAACTCTGACTTGAGAGTCCGCGACACTAACCACGGGACCAACACATAAATTTACAATATAATTAATTTTAAAATAAACAATAATAATAATAAATTCACAAAATTTTGAGTGTGTCCAAATACTTGTTCACAAAATCTGGATTATCTCCAATTACAGGAGTTATTTTCATATTATTTTTTGACATCTCATCAAAGATGAAGAAGAATAAGGAAGTCTGGGCATTTACGGGGATGACGACCGTCTTAGGCTGGTTTAAGTGATCACTTTAACACGTGTAACATTCACCAATTCTACCCATTATTGACAACCACACTACTCAAATTCTTGGAAGTATTACTTCCTAGAATTTGAGTAGTGTGGTTGTCAATATTTTATAATCAAACTGTCATTTTTTCTTTGGTGTACTCAAAAATCAGTGTCCGACCGTATTTCACATACCTGAAAATTATAGATAATTCAAATTAAAAAACAACCTGATATCAAAACCGAAAAAAAACAATGCTGATCATTTGAAGTCGTATTAATTTTGAGCAATGCTATTTATTGTTTCAGCATTCACTTTTTGGTAAGACATTATTAAATTATAAATAAAACACTTTATTTTTACCACTTGAGTATCATATTTTGACAACTAGTTCAGAAGCTACAGATGCATTCCATCTACGGTTTATAATATGAAATAAAACTTATATATTCAAACTTCAAATTAGTTTTTATTGTATATTCAAACCCGCAGCTCCCGAAACAAGTCCTTAAAATATAATACTCGAGTGGTAAAAAAACACTGTTTTAATTATAATTTACTTTTGAGTAACATCGCAATCCATATTATGGCAGTTATTTATAACAATTATTTATAACAATTTCATTCTAGTGGTGGGTTCTACAAAGTTCTATAACACTCTTTTCTCTCTGTCGCATTCCTCTTCCTTCTGAACATCTCTATACAAAATGTTTCTTATCTCTTTCAAACACACAAACTATTGTCGTGGAACTACGAACGGAAAGTATATAATGTGAAATGTGATTGCAGTTGGATCGGCTTATGGAACTTTTAAACGGAACTTTACACAGCAATAACATGAAATGGATTATTTAAAAAGGAGGTAGGTTCATTTCAATTTCGATAGAATTTACCACTAACATAGTTTAATGTTATTCATAAATATCGTCATTTTACTGGCAGTAGATATAATATATATATACATATATATATATATATATATATATATATATATATATATATATATATATATATATATATATATATATATATATATATATATATATATATATATATATATATATATATATATATATATATATATTATATATATATATATATATATATTAAAAGGTCATTTATTATCATTAAATGGTTGATAATGAAATTGCGTGCATCGAAACACGTGTCACTTTTAATAAGTGGTTTTAATGTACATAATTTAATATAATTATGAGTTTTGTAAAATAGTTTTAAATTTAGGTGACCTTTTAAATAATAAAGTAAGTCAAAAAGTAGCTATATAATTGACAAAACTGCCAGTAAAAAGACAATATATTATTACCATCCTTCAAAGCAAAAATCGTTTAAAAAATACGAGTTGGTAAATAATATTCTACTTGGAAAATTTGAGAGATTTTCAATTTTTTTCAGGATAAAAACACTTGTATAAGACTGCTTTTGAGATGAATATTGTAAACACGACTAATTTTGAGAACTACAGATTTTTCTCAACAACAGATTTTTCAAAATATTTCCATATGTTGACAAAAAACATTTGCAGTTTCCAAAATAAGTTCTGCACATGTTCTCCTCGAAGGGTGAAAATACTTATTAAGTGTTAAATTGACTTATAATCAGTTCTCAAAACAAGTCTTACATTAATAAACTCAAAACTGGTATTTTACAACTTTTTTTTATATTCTCAAAACATATCTTTGTTTTTCTGTATATACTTCTTGTAGGTACTTGTTTGTGTTTATTTATTGTGTTCGATGAGTGGGAAGTGTTCATTACTCGACAGTGTTAAGGAACCCTATGTCTTACTGACACAGATACCTAAAAGGGTTCAAATGTCAGATATTGTAGTAGGTACCTAGATCAAACAATTACTTGGTCGCGAACAGGAATAAATTTGATTACTTGATCCTTAAAATAGAACAAGAAAATAATTTGTAAAATGCGTGCCATTATGTTTATATGTGTCATAAGTCATTTTGTATCCTATTTCTTCGTTGTCGTATTTCCATACGTATTTCTATATCATTGGTTAATTTACTGTTAGAAAATATGAGATGTAACCTAGAAAATCCTGTCCTGTAAAAAAGATTGTCCTGACGAAGAGACGGGTACGTCTCGAAACCGGTAGACGTAAAAATCTCGGTGAGTGGTTACATACTTATTTTATTAAAAATTTTGTAAAAAAAAATAAAAAGTAAAAATGACCAACCACAAAGTATGTAAATGCTTTAAATATTAATAATATTGAGAATATCCATTTTAATTCATTCACAAATTTCTGACATTTTTTAAAAAAAAATCTAGAATTTTTACTTAAACGATATTTCTGTTGGTTAGAAAAAAATTAATTTACCTATGTGAATTACTAATACTACACATGATCAAAATCAGAAACCCTTAATTTTTTATAAGTTAGTTACCGGCATTTTGTATTAATGCGTGCGTTTATTTTCTTAGTTGTAAAGTTAATAATAAATCCCTTACCGCATCCCAATGGTGCATAGGGCACTGCTTCATATAAACGCAGTGTTATCTCGATCGATTACACATGAAGGAAAGGTGATCAGCCCTCCACTTCAGGTACCAGTCCAGTGTAATATTGAATAAATATTAGAGTGAAAAAATCACTTTTATATATATATTCGACCCCCCCTGGGAATCGAACCCGGGACCTCCAGTACGGTAGCCAAGCGTGCTGACCATTACACTACGGAGGCGGACAAATAAAAATAATATAAAACTTTTAAGAAACGCCTGAGACATTACTATTTATGATTAGAATCCTAACTGTCCACCAAACCTCTTCCATTCGTTTTTCCGTCTACCTCCTTCCTTTAACTTCCTTTTTCCTTTGCTTTCCTTATCATCATCAATTTATAATCTATGTTTTCTAAATGTTCAAGTACTATCTACCTTCTGATTGCAAACAGCTAAAATCACTTATATTTATTAAACCCCCCTGGGAATCGAACCCGGGACCTCCAGAACGGTAGCCGAGCATGCTGACCATTACACTACAGAGGCGGACAAGAGTTGTAAAGTTACGCTATAGATTGTAATTTATTTTACTGTATTAAGTAAACAATGACTGAGCATGCGGTGCCTCGTGCGGTGTGGCGGTGTGGCGGTGTGGCGGTGTGGCGGCTCGCTAGTGTCTCACTTCATAAATATTTAGAAATCCATTGTTTCAGTGCAGTTTATTGGTCTAATAACTCCCCACTGCGAATGCATAATGCCGTGGATGTTAGCGGGCAGAGGGCAGTGGCGAGCCCTCAATTCGTCAACAGCGAATTTTTAATTACCTAACGTATGAGTGACTGAAATCAAGGTGGCCCGGCCCTTCTTAGGTTTCAACTTCATAAATTTTATATTGCCTACACTGGCACTTCGTCCGCCTCCGTAGTCTAATGGTCAGCACGCTCGGCTACCGTTCTGGAGGTCCCGGGTTCGATTCCCAGGGAGGTCAAATAAATGTTAGTGATTTTTTCATTGTAATATTTATTCAATATTACCCTGGACTGGTACCTGAAGCGGAGGACTGACCACCTTCCCTTCATGTGTAAACGATCAAGATAACACTGCGTTTATATGACGCAGTGCCCTATGCACCATTGGGGTGCGGATAAGGGTTTTATTATATATTATTACACTGGCACTTCTATAAAATTTGCTTGTGGATTTACAAACATGTAATAGATAGGCAGTGACAGGGACATTGAAAGCATGATGGTTTGAACATGTGGAGCGAATGAGTCAGGAAAGAACGGTTAAATAAATTTATGAGGAAGACTGAGGAAAGAAGGGGAAGAAGAAGCAGAGTTAGACTGTGGAAAATTTGGCATTATCAGTTAGGCAAAGAGTTGAAATAATCGGCGGGTATGTATGAAATAGATGCATAAATGTGGAAGATAAAGCACTATTGCTATATTTTGATCGTGATTACATTTATAAATCCAAAATATGATGTTATATAAGTGTTTATATATTTATATTTATAATATCATATTATTTCGCAAGGTTAATGCCAATCAATGAATAATATGTAACATTTTTTTGCTGTTCTGGTTAAGATATCATATTGAGAGCATAAGAACATTTGTAGTTTTCAAAATTAGTCGTTTTTTACATAAATTAACTGAAAAATAGTTTTACACAAGTGTTTTATTTTTATACTTAAACCGGGGATAGATTATGAAGCGGAAGGCTGATCACGTGTTAACGATCAAGATAACAATGCGTTTACATGATGTAGTGCCCTATACACCATCGGGTACGGATAAAGGTTTAAATGAATGAATTAATGTATTTGTGTGTAGGTTGGTACCTACGCATTTAGATAATGGCGTAATTACTGTTATTTATAGCAAAGCTTTTCTTACAAAAAAATAAAACGGCTCACCACTGGTGTGGAGTATATTCGCTGTTTGCAAATATCCGCAGTTGGTAGCCTGTTTGTACTTAGTGGTGCCTTGCACTGAACTCTAGGTACCTATGATATATGTATATATCTCATAATTTCAACATCTGTTAACTCCATTTTTTTTAAAACAAACTTGTAATAAATACAAGAATACATTTTTCTTCTCTATACGCATCATGTTTGGTCTTCCTGACGTCGACTATCATTTGAGAGTATATCCCCTTGTCTTGGGCAGCTCTAAACAGCGCCTCGACGGTCCTGATCCCCGTCCAATCTCGTATATTTCGGAGCCAGGAGATCTGCCTTCTGCCCACACCTCGTCGACCCTCTATTTTGCCTTTTATGACTAGGTGCAATAGCTCGTACTTGTCTCCTCTCAGCACATGCCCCAGAAAGGACACCTCCCGGACCTTGATATCAGTCAGCAACTGTCTCCATGTTCTTGCTCTTTGGAGCACATTTGCTTCCTAGCTCCATCCCAACAACATCGTCTTTGTAGACAATCACAACATCGTTTTTTTTGGACTGTTGCGATCAGCTCTCCTCGTCTTCAGGTCCTTTATCATTTACAACGTCACCTACGTCTTCGAATCATGTTTTTTCTGTAGCATTCATGATTTATTTCGGTCTTCCTCTTGACGTTTTTCGAGAAAGATCCATGGCGATCGCCTGGTTTACAATTTGCATACGTATTTCTGAAAACCTGATTCTTTTTTTTTCTATTTATAATTTTTCAATAATCTCAAATATGGACGTTTAAAAAAGGGATTTGCTGTAGTTTGGTATCATGTTGTGAATAAAGCAAATTTAAATACATAATTCATTTATCGATTAAATAAATTCATTATTCAAAATCGGTCATTTCTCCAAGTACTAGATACATAATGTGTACAAAGTTTTGCGCTTAGCACAGCGTCGAAGTTTCCAACGAGGAAATCCATCCTAATTCCTATCACTACTAAACGTGAGGGAAATATGCATATATCTGAGTGATTGCATCCAGTGCCGGATTACGTACAAGCTAAAATGTTGAGATGCCAAAAATGTAAAGCACAAAAAATTTTACACTCAAGTGTGTCCAAATACTTGTTCACAAAATCTGGATTATCTCCAATTACAGGAGTTATTTTCATATTATTTTTTATTTAAAACTTCCAAGAATGTGAGTAGTGTGTTTGTCATTAATAGGTAGAATTGGTGAATGTTACACGTGTGTAAAGTGATCACTTAAACGCGCCTATGACGGTCGTCAGCCCCGTAAATGCCCAGACCTCCATATTATTCTTCATCTTTGATGAGATGTCAAAAAATCATATGAAAATAACTCCTACAATTGGAGATAATCCAGATTTTGAGAACAAGTATTTGGACACACTCAAAATATTGTAAAGTTTTATTTGAAATTGAGAATTCAGGGTGACCATCCAAAAGTATAAATTCAGAACGCGACCGGATAAACAAGAAGTCCAACGTTTACCTGCAAACAATTTTTTTGAAGAATATTTATTGGAATTTGTTTTTTTAAACAATTTTTTTTAAACATGACGGCTTCTTTATTTTCATAACCATATATATATTTATTTACATGAAAAATTGTTTTTTCAATACTAAAACGGTGTTTTAAGCAATAAAAATATTTACAACATTTTGAGTGTGTCCAAATACTTGTTCACAAAATCTGGATTATCTCCAATTACAGGAGTTATTTTCATATTATTTTTAAAATAATATGAAAATAACTCCTGTAATTGGAGATAATCCAGATTTTGTGAACAAGTATTTGGACACACTCAAAATGTTGTAAATAAATTATCTGGTCAAATTATAAGCTTAATAATAAAAATGAAAATGGTATTTTCTGGCGTTTCTCATGTGTGTGATTATAATCCAGGATTCGGATCTCACATACTAATATAAGAGTTTCTGCTTAATAAAAAAGCTTCTTTACATCTCACCAATAGATGTCTCTAGTGAAGTTCTAGTGATTCATGAACAAGGTTTCTAAATTGGTTCATATATATAGAACTTTCAAGAATTTGAGTAGTGTGGTTGGCAATAATGGGTAGAGTTGGTGAATGTTACACGTGTGTAAAGTGATCACTTAAACCAGCCTATGACGGTCGTAAGCCCCGTAAATGCCCAGACTTCCATATTCTTCTTCATCTTTGATGAGATGTCAAAAAAAAATAATAATATAATTACGTTAATTGTTTCTTGGGTTTAACGTTTAAAGTAAATTAAGTTGCGGGCTATAGATTGTTCCGCCTTAATAAACTAATCGATGTGATGGTTTCTTAGTTTTGGTTGGCATTTTTTTATTTTTATTTTTTTTATTTTTTTTTTTTTTACAAAAATACATTTTTGAAATACAAAATAGGTAAGTATACAGAACATCTTATATATAACGTTTCTACCTCTCTAATAAAGTAGATACTTGTGTTTAGAGAGGGAGTTCGTTTCACATTTATTTTTATTTTTTTTTATAAACTAAGTAAATTAAAACAAAGTAAATTAAAATTAAAAATATAAAATTAACAAGGTAAATTAAAAATTAAAAATAAACATTCTTTGGTATGGAGTCTAGGAAGGGGTGAGTCTTAAATATTTTTTAATTTTACTTTTAAAAGTTTGATAATTTTTTATAGATTTTAAGTTTTCCGGAAGTTTTTTTAAGTTTTTTTTACCTACGTACGTATAATGGTTTAACGCTGCTATTGTTTTACATCTGTGCAAAATTAAATTATTAGAATATCTAGAGTTACTTGAATTTTGCACTTCAATTGTTTTTTCTTTAAAAGTTTGTAAGATTGCGGCTTTATTAAAAATTTCTTCAATAGTTGGTATATTAAGTTCTTCGAATACTAGTTTTGATGGGTAAGTTCTGGGCTTTTTAAGAATTATTTTTGCAATCTTTTTGTGAATAATAGAGAGTGATTTTAAGTTTGTCTTATAAGCTCCTCCCCAGCCTATAATTCCATACTGAAGAATTGATTGTATTAAAGCATCAAGTCCGATATTGTCGACATTTGGTATTATTTGTTGATAACTAGAGCACCAAACAATGCGACACACTTAACAGTAAAGCTGACAGTGGCGAGCCAGACAATACTAACTGGAAATTGGTTTTACAGTTCTGATAATATCGACATACGGCTTGGATTCAAATTAGACTCACTTCATTATCTCTATCGTCATTACCGATTTTTAGGGCTCCGACGAATGCTTGTGATTACATGGCATTATCGATGGAATTAAGGAAGGTGTGTTGGGATGGTTTGGGCGTGTGGAGCGAATGAGCTAAGAAATAACAGTAAAACAAAATTATCAGGCGAATGTAGTGAAATTGATAGAAGAAGAAGACTGATCAAAAGTTGACGTGATCAAGTATTTCGAATCCTTGAACGTGCTTAAATTCTTCTTTTTACCCTTATCCGCACCCAGTGGTGCATAGGGCACTGCATCATATAACCGTAGTCTTGATCGTTAACACGTAAAGGAAAGGAGATCATCCCTCCGCTTCAGGTACCAGTCCAGGGTAATATTGAATAAATATAAGAGTGTTAAATCACTTATATTTATTTTCATCCCCCCCTCCTGGGAATCGAACCCGGGACCTCCGGCACGGTAGCTTAACTAACCATCGGCAACAAATTAAAAATGTTTGGAACGATATATTGCAGTGTTCGACTCCCATATTTATTGTTAATTCTTGGCACTTTCAAACCTTCGTTGTGTGTAAAGTTAAAACAGCAATTACTTGTACAGTTTTTTACACTTTCCTTTTGACTAGTGACCGAGTTTTGTCATTAGCGACATCATCAGACTGGTGGGAGGCTAGATAAAATTGTATGTTGTAAACAAAACTAGGCGACCCGATGAATGCTCAAATAAAATAAACTTACTTACTTACTTATAACCCTTACCCGCACCCAATGGTGCATAGGGCACTGCATTGAATTGACGCAGTGTAATCTTGATCATTACTTACATGAAGGCAAGGTGATCACTCTTGCGCTTCAGGAACCAGTCCAGGGTAATATTGAATAATTATTAAAGTAATAAATATTACAAAATAAACAGACCTCCAGCACGGTAGCTAAACACGCAGACCATTACACCACGGAGGCGGACAAATAAAATAAAAGTGGATAAAAAGTACAGTTGTTATTTTATTATTGTATATTATATATTAATCAAAAACTGAATCAGAGGAAGTCCTAGGAAAACTTGAAGTAATCAAGTATTTAAAATACTCTAGGAGTCAAGAGAGAAGTCGGAATAATCGGCGGGTATGTATGAGGAGATGCATGAATATGGAAGATGGCAAAATTGTTCGCAAACACATATTGGTGTGGCGTTCTATAGTCTTTGCCTAGCCATGCGGGGAAGCGGTGTGACGGTTAGTTAGTTTGTGATTTGTGGTGTTCCATCCTCGTAATTATTGGCAGAACTTTCTCCTTCATATCAGGAAGTTGTTTAAGCCCGCATCTCGATAAGAAAATCGATGGTTTTAATAGTTATTTTATGGGTTATGTTCATTGTATGAATTGTGCTATTGATTTAAATTGAATATTTTTGTACAATATGTTAAATAATGACGACGTTTTAAATTAAATATTAGTATTTCATAAAATCTATTATATTATGACACGTGTTTCGATTCATTCCGCATCATATTCAAACACCGTGTGAAGCTTTAATATTAAATATATTATTTTGAGAAAAATAATATGTGTATGATTTAAATAGAATAAAATAATATCGCTCACTCCTTTCAAGAACGTCATAAATCAAAATTCGTCAATTTTCAGTTGGGCATGTTTTCGGAATGCCAAAAAAAATTACTTTATCCCAGCAGAAGCGGCATATTTTTAACTTAATATTTACCCGCCACAGGGCAGAAAGCATTTTGAAGAAAAGGTATTGTTTAATATTTTTTTTAAATAATCTAAATATTTTTCAAATGGAGAAACAACCTTCAGGTTTTACTGAAAAAGATCTGTTGCACAGTAAAAAGTTCAGTAAGTGGCTTGATATTTATTTTTAATACATTGTATTATATTTTTAAACTTTAAAAACGTTCCCCTGAAAAATCGAGTTTTTTTATTATTTATGACGTCTTGAAAGGAGTGAGCGATATATCAATATGATCCACAAAGTAAATGCTTTCGATATTCAAAACATTAAACCTTAAATTTTAGACTTAGCTTTACATATAGTGTTTGAAGATGCGATATGCATCGAAACACGTGTCACAATAGATTTAGAAAATAGTGGTGGTTACACAGTAAAACTTAAATTTAAAATTATTTATTTAAAGGTTATCAAAAATTCTTTGTCTCGAATATATTTTATTTTTAATATGTCTTATTTTTTATCAATCACTCGCAGATTGACAATAGCAATGAATTCGTCCAGGTTACATAGTGTCCTTAGTTATAACATTTTGAGTGTGTCCAAATACTTGATCACAAAATCTGGATTATCTCCAATTACAGGAGTTATTTTTTATATGATTTTTTGACATATCATCAAAGATGAAGAAGAATATGGAAGTCTGGGCATTTACGGGGCTGAATTTTTCATCGCACGAATAGATGTCTCTAGTGATTCAAGAATAATGTTTCGAAATTGATTCATATATATGGAACTTCCAAGAATTTGAGTAGTGTGGTTGTCAATAATGGGTAAAATTGGTGAATGTTACACGTGTGTACAGTGTTCACTTAAACCAGCCTATGACGGTCGTCAGCTCCGTAAATGCCCAGACTTCCATATTCATCTTCATCTCTCCTTAGTTGTCTAAAGCTGTTATTTTTATGACAATATGGCTTATTTTTTTGACAGTCAATTGCAGAATGATGATACTAATAAATTTGTTCAGTATACATAGTGTCTAAATTGTTATTTTTATAAAAGTTTGTCTAATTTTTCATCAATCACTCGCAGACAGACAGAACGAATAAATTCGTCCAATTTACATAGTATCTTAATTTTATTAAATCTGATTTTACATAAACGGAGTACGGTTATAGATTAAACTGAGTCGGAATAAACAGAGCGTGTTAATCCGGAAAAAAAGTACAAAGAAACTTTTCTAAACGATCGTGAAAGTTTAACCTATTGGGAACCCATTAATAAACCAGGGCATTATGAATCATTATTTATATTGGAAACAAATTTACCGGGGTAAGTTGATAAATCAGATTTTAAACAAAGACGTGAAAAAAATGATCAGTATTTTGAACAGGAATTGATGATGATTTCGATAAAAGAAAATCATTAAAATATTATAAATTTTGCATATAAGAAAACCTCGACTTGAAGATCGGAAGCAAAATAAAAACATATAAAACTTGTGTGCGACCCATCATGATATATGGGATCGAATGCAGAGCGGACCCCGCAGAAACAAAAAACGCGCTAAGAGTGTCAGAAATAAAGACTCTAAGGACCATATCTGGAAGAGTCTACAGGATAGAATAGTGGACTATAGGATTAGAGAAATATGTGAGATCGAAGATGTCGTTAGAAGGTAACAGAAAACGCGCTAAGAGTGTCAGAAATGAAGACCCTGCACATCTGGCAAGAGTCTATGAGACTGAATAAGGAACACCAGCATAAGAGAAATATGTGAGATCGAAAATGTCGTTAGATGGGGACGATGGAATGCGCATGTGAGGAGAACGAAACCGTCCAGACTCCCGTACAAGTTAGATGACTCCCGGGCAGACCACCAAGAAGATGGATTGACAGCTGAGAATCGACGTCACAGGAGGGTTATCCTTCTTAAAAACTGAAAACAAGGCCTATACCAAGAAGAAATAAATAAAAAAGATAAAGGAACATCCTTAGAATCTTAAACTGATAGCTTTACGAATCTCAATGTTTCCCGACAGACCGCTCTTGCAAATATTTTTTGAATGCACTAAGTAACGGCCTGCCGGCCCTGCGCGACACACTTTGGGCAGTATTCAGGGCGAGTAGTAAAGAATGGTTACGAATTTAACCCGAAAATATTAACCGTTATTTTAAACCATCTACCGGTGGATACCGGTATCGGATCGATACAGAATACTGACTGACTGACGGACATGTGTTAAATGTCTCTTTGTTAGTACCTACGGAGACGATCTACTATTACATATGCTTGTCACACGTATAACTTGGAAGACCTCATGAGATTATTATTTTCATTTTTTCTTCCAGACACAATTGAATATACAACATTTTGAGTTTCTCCAAATACTTGTTTTCAAAATCTGGATTATCTCCAATTACATTAGTTGTTTTCATATTATTTTTTGACGTCTCATCAAAGATGAAGAAGAATACGGAAGTCTGACGACCGTCATAGGCTGGTTTAAGTGATCACTTAACACACGTGTAACATTCACCAATTCTACCCATTATTGACAACCACACAACTCAAATTCTTAAGAATTTGAGTTGTGTGGTTGTCAATAATTGGTTAATGTACTTGGTCAATAGAATTGGTGAATGTTACACGTGTGTAAAGTGATCACTTAAACCAGCTAATGACGATCGTCAGCCCCGTGAATGCCAAGACTTCCATATTCTTCTTCATCTTTGATGAGATGTCAAAAAATAATATGACAGTAGAATATATCTATAATACAGGTGTCTCAACATCTATCTATAATAGCATACTCAAATCAAGCATAGATGATGCCGCAAATTCACACACGATATATACGATATACAGAATAGAACGCCAAACCAATCTGTCTTTACGAAAAATCTTCATCTCTATCACGTGCATTATCGATAACATCAAGAAGGTTGTGTTGAGATAGTTTGGACAAGTGAATCCTTTAATGAATGAGAGGGACCTTTAAGGACTGTTTCACAATATGTCTGTGTCTCCAAGGAGTTGTCCTGAGGCGAAGTCCTGAGGGTCTCCGCGAAGGAATCATTCGTGACGTGATCGCCGCATCGATTAACTGAGCATATTGTAATTTTATCCTCTTTTGCATAACTTATTACTTACTTATACTTATTGTATGTAAGTGTGCTCCACATTTCCAGCAGTATTAAAATTTCCATTGTCTGCCCTTTCTCCTTATATGTCCATTTAAGTGCACCTTTCCCTATTATGACCATATTAAATATTTAATAAGCTTAAAATTTGCATAATAATAGCAAGCATATTAACCCTCTACTACATATTATGTAACTATAGGTATAAAATTATAGATAAAATATGTATACATATGTATATAAGTGTTATTTTTATTTATTTTATTTTATTTTTTGACATCTCATCAAAGATGAAGAAGAATATGGAAGTCTGGGCATTTACGGGGCTGACGACCGTCATAGGCTGGTTTTAGTGATCATTTTACACACGTGCAACATTCACCAATTCTACCCATTATTGACAACCACACTACTCAAATTCTTGGAAGTTCTGTATATATGAACCAATTTAGAAACCTTGTTCATGAATCACTAGAACTTCACTAGAGACATCTATTGGTGAGATGTAAAGAAGCTTTTTTTCAAAATGTTGTATATAAGTGATTTTACACTAAAGTATTTATTTTTAAAAAAATTAAAAGATTATTATTTAAGTTTTTATTATTTACACAAATATTTCAATTTCATACTATTTGTGTGAGCCTGAGCGGCTCATTATTAGAAATAGGTATCAAATTGTGGTAGAGTGGGCTCGAACCGAGAAACTCTGACTTAAGAGTCCGCGACCCTAACTACGGGACCACAACCCGACTCTGGATTGGACCCTGAAACGCAGGAGTGATCACCTTGCCTTCGTATGAGTAACGATCAAAATAACGCTCCGTCAATTAGATGCAGTGCCCTATGCATTATTTGATCGGGATAAGGGATAGAATCAGTAAAAAATCTCTGTAATGGAATAAGACTCTAAACCAAAACATTTTTATTTATGATGTGTAACGTTCACAAATCTATAAAGCGATCGCTTAAGCTAGCCAAAATATTAGAATATATTGTTTATTGAAAAAAAATATTTTTTTTTTAAAACCTTCTATAACTCTGTTATTTTCAATGCCATATATAATTTTGAAGAAAAACCTATTTTCTCAATACAAAAACCGTCGTTTAAGCAAAGAAAACTCAAATAATACATTAAATGTTTTTTTTGACATCTCATCAAAGATGAATCATCATCTTCATCTTTTATGAGATGTCAAAAAAAAAATAATATGAAAATAACTCCTGTAATTGGAGATAATCCAGATTTTGTGAATAAGTATTTGGACACACTCAAAACGTTGCATTAAATGTTTCATTAATTGACTCGACAGTCACTTTGTGGTAAAATCTATCCATTTTTATTTAATGTTTTACTTAGTAAATACCGCTATTTCTTAAAATCTACTGTGACTCGTATTTCGATGCATTCCGCATACGGTGTTTGAAAATGATGCGGAATGCATCGAAACACGTGTCACAGTAGATTTTAAGAAATAGTGGTATTTACTAAGTAAAACATTAATTAAAACCATTAAATGTTACCTGGGTTTAAAGAAAATTAAGTTGCGATCTAGCGATTGTCTCGTCTTAAGTGATCTGTCCTACGTATTAGATGGGAAATATGTTATTCCGTTTTGAAATAGACAGCCTGGTCATCTTTTCAGTTTATTAGCGTAGTAGGTACAACGCGAAGGGCAACTTCTTCTTATTCTCCTCTTACTGTTCATTATTGAGGCTTGTAACGTATATTGGACAGCTTGACTCCACTAATAGTCACTCTTTCATTCCATTCGTGAAGCTCATTTATTATCCCTAGACCTTCGAGAGAGTCTCCGACGAAGATCAACAGTTATTTGTAAACATCGACTGTTTGATGCGATAAAAAAATGATATTACACATATCGCTCACCCCTTTCAACAACGTCATATAAAAAAAAACTTGATTGTTCAGGAGATCGTTTTTAAAGTTTAAAAATATAATAAAATGTATTCATCAATCGAGACCCAAAATTTGGTGGTGTCAAAAGTCTGAGTAATCGGAGGGCTTGTATGACTAGATGTGAAGGAAGCGAGGAGTGTATGTCAGGACAGAAGAGTTTGGCATTCCATCATCTCTGCTTATCCCTGCGGAGAAACGGAGTGATGGTAGCAGTAGTAGTAGTAAGTAAAGAAAATCATATCTTCACTATGTAGATAAAATGTTCACTCGTATATAATCGATGCCGTAGATAAATTATTTTATCAGCTGAAGAAAAATCTAGATTGGTACAAATTACATTTATCTATATATCGCTCACTCATTTCAACAAAGTCATATAAGTATATAAAAAAAAATTCAGGAGATCATTTTTAATGTTTAAAAATATAATAAAATATATTAAAAATAAGTATCAAGCCACTTATTGAACTTTTTACTGTGCAACAGATCTTTTTAGGTAAAACCTTTATTTTTTTCCATTTGGAAAATATTTAGTTTATTTAAAAAAAAATTGAATACTTACTACCTTTTCTTCAAAATGCAAAAACAAAACTTTCTGCCCGGTAGCGGGTAAATATTAAGTTCAAAATATGCCGCTTTTGCTGGGATATAGTACATTTTCTGGGCATTCTGAAAACACGCAGAACTGAAAATTGACGATTTTTTATATTATTTATGACGTTGAAAGGAGTGAGCGATATGTACTGGTGATGTGGGCGTGTAGGTACCTACCTCACGCGAGAACTTTCACTCTTGTGTGGCAAAAATTACGGTAAATTCCACACTGCCGCTTCTGCGTCTGAGTGGCCTCGTTTTTCGACTCAAGTTTACAGTCATCATAGCCCTCTTGAGCAAACAGCTAACCGTCCAAAACTGCGGCCAGATAGTGACTTTCACCTTTTTTAATGCGTCTCATTCCTCTTATGTTACTATTTCTTTTTATTTCGATGAGTTTATACGCACTGCTACGCAAGCGTGTCGCTGAATTCCTAATGAGCAAGTATGTTAAGCATCATATATGTTTTTTAATGCTTTTTACTGACATTTCGTATATGTTCATTTATTTTATTAATGATATTTTCATTTCATTTTTTATCTCCGACTCCTCAGTGTAATGGTTAGCATATTTGGCTACCATACTTGAAGTCCCAGGCTAGATTTTCCGAAAGGGGGGGGATCAAAATATTAAAAAAATATTATTATAAATATTTATTGCATTTACTTCGTGGTTGGTCATTTTTACTATTTTTACTAAAGTTACAAAAATATTAGAAATGTAAGTACACATATAATCACACACTGAGATTTTAGTTCACCTGAAGCGCAGGACTGATAATAATCTTACCTTCAAATAATGAAAAATCTAATTAATTTGATGCAGTGCCCTATGAACCATTGGGTATGGGCAAGAGTCAGACGAAGATAAATTTCAAATTATAATTTTTGATGCATTTGAATTTCAATTGATTGATCGAACTCCACAGCGTATTGTTTATTGCGTTTGGCTAACATGCTGGAGGACATAAGTTCGTTTTTCGGGGAGGTCAAAATAAATGAAACATTAATAAGTGATATTTTGGACTTAAGTAAGTAAGTTTTTATTATTATTTTACCACCCCCATTAAAAGAAAGTAAGTTTCTTCTAAAATTATTCCGCATATGGTGTTTGAAAATAATCCGGAATACATCGAAACACGAGTCACAATAGATTTTTAGAAATAGTGATAATTTAATAAGTAAAACTTAAATTTAAAATGGACAGATATTACCACGAAGTGACTGCCGAAACAATTAATGTCTTTCATTTAATAAATGGGTTTATAAACACAATAAGTAAAATCTCGTTGGAAATTAGAAACGAAACGAGTTGCTTTTATATCGATTTTAAGCACGTGGAGTAGAGCGGCTGTAGTTTACTAGAAAAAAATTGATTTTAACTCACAGACAGTATCAAACAGGGGTACATAAATATTGGACTGCCGAATCAATTAATGAAAAAAATTATAAATTAAATTACTTTGTTAAAACCACTTTTTTACTACGTTTCGATGAGAACTTTGTCATCATTGGGGTTTATTTTAATTCAAAAACATTAAAATACTCTCACCAAAAACTTCCACACACTCCGTAAAAATCCTAAATGTTATTTTTGTTTTTTGGTGAGAGTATTTTAAAGTTTTTTAATTAAAATAAATCCTGATGATGACAAGGTTCTTGTCAAAACTGGTAGGTCAAAGTGTATTAATAAAAAAGTGGTAAAAACAAAGTTAATTAATTAGATAAAGTTTATTAAATGTGCCACAAAGTATCTGCGGAAAACATTCAAGAAGTTAAAAAATTATTTAATTAAAAGCGTATTAAGTAACGAGGCCCTCGACAATAGCGGAACACTGTGGGTACTCGCATCACACGTACGTATTGAAAAACAACTGCACAATAATTTCCTCAGTGGGTGAGTGTTACGGACTATTATAGGTTAGTGGCTTGCCCAGCTGATGGCTCGCTCACTGCTCCCATTATACACGTTTCAAGAATGGAAAAGTGATACCATTCCACTCGCAACTTTTTATCCCATTAAAGGTGTCTCTACTTGATATGAAACATCTTTCTTCTCAACGTTTTACTTTTTACAACACGCCATCTCCTTGGCTTCCTCCCAGGTCAGTCCGGCATCCCGAAGCTCCGCTGAGTATTGTGGGTGAGCGGCCTTCCGGGGCGCCGGAATCCTCGGGGTTGGAAGAAGAGACACGAGGGGTTGATGCTCTCAGTTGACATTCTAAGGACATGTCCCAACCATGATCACCTTCTCCTATTCAGGACTTCCAGTATGAGGGGCTGTTGGATTCTTCTCTTCACATCCTCATTTCTGACGAAGTCATACCAATTTAAACGTTTTAAGTGCGTCAAAATCCATGTTCTCATATCTGTTTTTTTTTACTTGGCAGTTCTTTTTCATTTTCTGCTAAGTGTTGGCCTTGTGACCAGGTTTTAAAAGGGATGCGATGCGATGTTAATTCCCAGCTGTCAATCCATCTAATTGGTGGTCTCCCCGGGAGTCGTCTACCTTGCAGTGCAATATGCGGGAGTCTGGATGGTTCCATTCTCCTCAAATGCGAATACCATTGTCTTCTTCGTTACTTCCTCACCTAATGACATCTTCGATTTCGCATTTTTCTCTTATCCTGGTGTTTCTTATTCTATTTTGTACACTCTTTCTACATATGCTCCTTAAAGTCTTCATTTCTGACATTCTTAGCATGTTTTTTGTTACTGCGGTGTCCGCTTTGCATTCGACTTAAAAATAAAATAGTCTCTGCTACATAAAAAGCTCAAATCAACCATAAGTACTGCAGCAAAATCGCAAATGAAGTGACGTGTGAATTTTATCATATATATGTGTACTTGTGTACATATATATATATATATATATATATATATATATATATATATATATATATATATATATATATATATATATATATATATATATATATATATATATATATATATATATATATATATATATATATATATATATATATATATATATATATATATATATATATATATATATATATATATATATATATATATATATATATATATATATATATATATATATATATATTATATATATATATATATATATATATATATATATATATATATATATATATATATATATATATTACAATATATATATATATATATATATATATATATATATATATATATATATATATATATATATATAATATATATATATTACTACTAACTGAGAATCATTGAGCTAGTCAAAACATAAATTTCTTTTTCATAAACAAATCAAATCACTTTGCATGAAAGTGTCAAGTACCTACCTACCGACCTCATTTTTTTAAAATCCCTAAATCAATAAGTTTCTTTTAATTATTACCATGCTCAAAAAAATCGTGTCAAATGGATTATTCGCTCGAAATGGGTATTTGCTTTGTACAAGAACTGTTCTCTCTGAATCATTGAAGTGTATCACGAAAATAAATGTAGTTCAGTAAATGTTTTTAGGCTATGTTTTATTTACAGTAAATATGTCAATATTTAGCTAAAAAGTCACAAATCAAATAATTGACTAACTGAGCAACGTATATATTAAATATTGAATAAAATAAGAAATATGTAATTTTTTCCACATTTATTTTATTTGACCAGCAACCAGGTTTCATCGCAAACGACATCATCAGACTGGTGATTTATTTCATTTGTTAAATCGAAAATTGAATTCATGTGGAAAAAAATACATGGTTGTTATTTTATTCTATGAAATGCAGTTCCACCAAGAAATGTCAGTACAAAACTTAAATATAAAATATTAAAAACAAACACGAATTTTTTGAGTCTACTGAATTGTATATATTAAATATTGAATGTTAAATAATTTTCAAAAATTATGTGACATAATTTTAACACATTTCGCCTTGTTAGGGCATTTTCTCAACTCTATTTTAAATCAAATAACTTGTGTTATTAAAAATGTGTAATAAAAAATATTTTAAATCAAATGTTACACGTGTGTAAAGTGATCACTTAAACCAGCCTATGACGGTCGTCAGCCCCGTAAATACCCAGACTTCCATATTCTTCTTCATCTTTGATGAGATGAAAAAAAAATTTTATTCATGTTATGTTTTTTCTTCTTTTCCACTGACATTTAGCCGAGCCGCAGCAACGTGTGGCTGGGTTAACTAGTAATTAATATAGATGAAACTTATTCGTTCTGACCACCTTGTATTCCAGCTCAATATGGCGTGTAAAATTTCTCCTACAATATTGTCCATTCAGCCTTCACCTTACTCTTCAAGCATACATTATACACTGCTAACTAATGGGTGTACCCAATACTGATACAGTATCCTACATGCGTACACACGAATGTGCATACGTGTTGGTGAAACGTACAGAAGCGGTCAAAATATTGGAATCACTACTTATTTTATTTTATGTAATTATATTTTTTATTAAAAAGAAATCGTTGTAACTTTTGAAAACATACATTGTTTGCAATAATTAAATAGTGTCCAAATACTGGTTCACAAATCTAAATTTGACTTTTTTTCAATATAGATGAAGAAGAATATGGAAGTCTGGGTATTTACAGGGCTTATGGCCTATCATAGGGTGGATCTTGATCACGCCAATTTACTAAACTTGATCATGCCAAGTCTTATACGACAAAACGTGTCTAACGTTTTATAATGATTTATTTTCCTATTCACAACATTTTGAGTGTGTTCAAATACTTGTTCACAAATCCCGATTTTCAAATCCAGATTTGTGAATAAGTATTTGGGCATACTTAAAATGTGAATAAAATAACTGTTATATAATAGCAATAAACGTATAAGCTGCATAGAAATCGAATATGAGGTTTATAGGCATTTCGCAGAATGTAAAATAACTTGGGTTTGGATATTGCATACAAAACAAAAGGGTCGGTGCTATACAACCTTTCTAAATCCAATCATAAATGGCTGCTGCGAACTCAATCATGGAATGTCATGCGATTAATCAGATACATAATATGTATGACATCCTAAATTTTATTAGTGTGATTATCTATCATTAGTAGAATGGTTGTGTAAAGTTATCACTTAACGAGCCTATGACAGGTCGTAAGCCCTGTAAATGTACAACTCTATGTTGAGATGTCGAAAATCTTGCTTAATAAAAACTAAGAAAGGTAATTTTAAGTTTAAAAAGTCCTTCTCAAAACTGACGTCGTCGCCATCTTGATTTTTCTCTATTGTGCTCTGTTTTATCGACTGAACACTTTTTTAACTAAAAAATCAAGGAATATGTATTTCTTTCGAAGTGTCTACCGAGTGTGGTCGTACCTCGCGAGCCCCGACTGTATGGTATAACTAGAGTACCCATAGATCGTGATGGCTGAGGCGACCCACTTGCAAGCGGCTTGTCTTCCGACCCGGACTCGCGCTGGTGATTCAGGCGCACCACTCTACCGGGCTCCAACTGCTCGCCACTGACTACTGACACACTTGCCGAGAAACCAAAAGTTATCTGCCTCGTGCGCAGCGGCGAGCAACCTTTTGGACGGATTTCTAGCGATGGCTACTTTTACTTTTTGATTGACGCTTGTAAATATTGACTTAAGAATTGCTTGTCAATTTTACAAGTTGATGATAACTTCCTCCTCTATCAGATGTCCGCCTACGTATTGCAGTGTTTGGCGTGTTTGATTACCATACATGAGATCTCGAGTTCTATCCCTGGCACTATTACTATCAATAATATCCCAATTATTCTTATAATATTACCTTTAAATAATAAAAATATTCTCAATATTATTCATATTTGAAGCATGTACTTTGTGGTTAGTCATATTAACTTTTGTATTTTTTTAATTTTCGTATAGTACCACCCTAAGAGCGCTTCCCTGTGATTGAATTGGAAGAAAAAGATTTTGGAAATGATTTAGAAAAAAAAAACTTTTTAGGTTTTTCCTAATGATCATCTCACTCTCACTATTTCTGACTACTGTTGGAAGAGCATTCCCCGCCATTGGTCCCGCAATAGCAAAGACACGCTCAGAAAATTTAGTGCGAATAAGCTGGTGTGATCACTTTCTCCATACCAGTTGTTGCAGCTGATCAAAGCAGAGAGAATGCTCATTCTTCTCTAGCAATTTCGCCTCTTCCACATTCATTATACCTGCCGATTATTCCGACTCCCGGTATATATGTATATATATGTATATATAAATATATAATTATATATATATATATATATATATATATATATATATATATATATATATATATATATACATATATATATATATATAATTATATATATATATATATATATATATATATATATATATATATATATATATATATATATATATATATATAGACTATATATATACACTCCTCGCCTCCTTCACATCCATACATCTAGTCATACATGCCCTCCGATTACGCAGACTTTTGACGCCACCAGATTTTAAGTTCTGATTGATCTGATCGTGCCCAGTTTTTTTTCTTTTCTTATGTATATATATATATATATATATATATATATATATATATACATATATATATATATATATATATATATATATATATATATATATATATATATATATATATATATATATATATATATATATATATATAATTTTAATAATAGCTATCAACCGCTGCAAACCGGAAGGATCAAAAAATCTGTGTCAATCGTTTCAAAGAATGAGATTACAAGGATGCTGTGGTATTATTACAGCTAATTTTTGAACCATTCACAGTTACTTGCGTTATACACGTAATCGATGGGGCCTTTCATTGAAGGCGAGAAATTTACTAAGAATCGCAGTGGAAAGTCACAGGCCATCGAAGCCTTATATTACATATCGCGTGTCTCACAGTTAGGAGAACCAACCTGAAATTATAATTTCACAACTTAAATGATTCATTTTCCATACTCTATAAGATTACGCATAGATACGACTTAAAATTGTAAAACGGAGTGATAAGTTTATGTATTAATTTTAAATCAATCACAGATTTTTTGAGTCTACTAAGTTGTATTTTATCAACAAAAACACATAAAAAAATATATTGTGACAATTGTTCCGCCTTGTTAGGGCATTATCAAACGAATGCATTAGTTGCATAATGCCCTAACATTCGTTTGATAACACCCTAACAAGGCGAAACAATTGTCACAATATAATTTTATATGTGGTTTTGTTAGTAAAATACAACTTAGTAGACTCAAAAAATCTGTGTTTGATTTAAAATTAATACATAAATTAAAATGGAGTTCTACAAATTAAACGCCAAATCAATAAATACGGAGTAATAAGGTTCAAAAGTATTAAGTACACACATCGCATTAAGGTCACAGTAAAATAACCGTGTTTAAAATATATAAATAAAACAGTTGTAAAATTTATGAATTAATTTTAAAACCAAATATTGATTTTATGAGTCTACTAAGCTGTATTTTATTAAAAACACATAAAAATACAACTTAGTAGACTCAAAAAATCTGTGTTTGATTTAAAAAATAATTTATAAATTAAAATGGAGTTCTACAAATTAAACGCCAAATCGATAAATACAGTTGTATAAGATCATCGAAACATAAACGAATTTTATAGAATAAAATGACAACTATATAATTTTTTCCACATTAATATTATTTGAACAGTTACCAGGTTTCGTCGTAACCCGGTTCAATTTATTTTTTTTTTACCAAAAATACCGTTTTTGGATTGAAAAAAAAGGTTTTCTTCGAATAATATGTGGTTTTCAAAATAAAGGAGTTTTTAAAGTTAGGAAGTTATAAACATATATTTAAAAAATTTTTTTTTCAATGTATCTAAAAAAAAAATTGCGCTAGAGACTAAATTTGAACATTTCAGATCTCAGCATCAAATTGTTTAAAAATAACATGGTCTGTGAATACATCCATAAAATATTTGAAGAAGGGTATAAATTAGCAATTTACATATACATATATGTTGACACTCACTACCTGAGTAAAATCAAGAATTAAAATCATACACCTTAGTAACTTCACTGCTAACTTAGAATCATTGAAATGTATAAACTCATGCCTCTAGCGAGATAGCGAGTGTTTTTGCCTAGAATTTTCACTCATGAATTTCATGAAATTATTGTAACTTTAAACATAAAGAGTAAATCCACTCACAAGTAGGCATAGGCTATGAAACTTTTAATGTTGAAGCCTGAGTAGGGACATAAACGGTGTTGCATAAGCCGTAGCTAGATTTCAGAGTCACTTGGACGTTAGATAATTCAAAAAAAATATATGTTGACAAAAATATCTTCGTAAAAATATCCCTATACAGTAAAAAAATCTCTTAAAAAAAATTAAGTAAACAAAACTAAAAATTTACAACATTTTGAGTGTGTTCACATACTTGTTCACAAAATCTGGATTATCTCCAATTACAGGAGATATTTTCATATTATTCGGTCTTAAGCCCCGTAAATGCCCAAACTTCCATATTCTTCTTTATCTTTGATGAGATGTCAAAAAATAATAATAATAATATAACTAAAAATGCCTAACCACTTGGTAAATGCTTTAAATATTAATAATTTTGATAATAAAAATATCTTTCTTCATCAAAATATCCCAAAGACGCATCCAATAAATGTGTAGACTCTATCGCAGATGCATAATATCGCGCCATCTCTATACAGTAAAAAAAAATCTTTTTTAAAAATATTTATGTAAAAATAACTAAAAATGAGTAACCACATAGTGAATGGTTTAAATATTTATAATTTTGAGAATAAAAATATCTTTCTTCATCAAAATGTCCCAAAGACGCATGCTTGGATGCGTCTTTGGGACATTTTGATGTGTGGACTCTCGCAGATGCAACATAGCGTGCCATCTCTCCACAGTGGGTGAGCAGCGTATCAGGGCCGCGGTAATAGTTGACCCTAAATTTTACTTTTCTCTCGCCGGATAATGGATCGTGACCCCGATCAGAGACGAGACGTGACCCAGCGCAGATCACGAACAGTTGGAGAAGCGGAGCGCTCCGGAGGCGGCGTGATATATTGCTTAGCCTGGAAATGCGATCACCACGGCTTCTCAAAAATTTCGATTGAAAATTTTAAAATAATTACATTTTGTATTTGTCGTAAAAGTATTTAAAAAAGACAGTCTTTTACCGCAAGATTTAAAAGGCATTGTTTATTATTATTATTTCTCAATTGAAAAATATTAATAATATAAGTATATAACCACTCACCGAGATTTTTATGTCTACCAGTCAGGACAATCACAGCATGCAAACAATACCACCCTTCACCGCCATAGCACTATTTACACACTTAAAACTACACAAAATGTTTAACACATACGATTTTTGGTCGACCCGAACCAACATGCACTAAAGGTTTCAGCACAGACATGCGTTACGAGCCGAGGTTAAACATGCACCAGTACAAGCATCTATTTTAGATGCTTTTCTGCAGGTAGAATAGTAAGGATAGGGAAGGTAAATGTAAAAAATACATCCCAATCACCCAAACCAATTGAAAATAAATCTTTCTTGAATTCATTTTGCAATTGACGGGAATTGAACGCGACGCCAGTTTCGCATTCGAGCGTCTACCCAACTACGCCACGACGCCTGTCAAATTATGTCACCAAATTATTTTTGAGTTTGCGTTTGCTTTTTTTTTCACGAATATATCGTAGTCGTACAGGAGAAAGTGACCAAATACCAAAACGTAAAATGTTCAGGAGGGCTATTTAAGTCACTTTTGCTTGGCTAGAAAATAACCATAAATGCAGTTAGTCATTTTTAACAAGTCAATATATTATACTTCCAAGTTTAAAATCCTTTGGGATTTTTTCCAGGGCAATATTAAGCTAGTAAGATATCAAATAGTTAATGATCACGGTTTTGTAAAAATATGCACTTGGTCACTTTCTCCTGTATGACTACGATATGATACATGATATTTGTACAAAATAAGATTTTTTTTTTAACCACACTTTTTAAATAAGTACATATTTTTAGAAATATGTGAACATAGCATCAACAGTTTGAGAACCTGTGACGCATGCGTAGCGGTGCAGCTATTAAACTCGAATTTGCATTAGTTTTTCTAGTAAATTTAATTATTTAAATCTCATGATTTCCATACGGATACACATTTTCTCGAGAGCAGGGAATCTCAAGCAATTCTAACTAACTAACTAACTAACCATCACGCCGCTTCCCCGCAGGGGTAGGCAGAGAGAATCGAACGCCACACCACTCTGTCTTTGCAAACATTCTTTGCCTCTTCTACATTCATGCATCTCCTCATACATACCCGACGATTATTACGACTCCTGACCCGGCCGCTTTCAAGTATTTGACATACCTGATTGTGCCAAGTTTTCAGTTCAAGCAATTCAGTTCAGATTATTATGTTAATTGTGTTTCCACATACGTGAGCTTATAATCATATACTTTAATGTAGAATTAAGACATTATGAGTTTCTACAGCGGTAACTGGAGAGGTACAAATGATACCTCGTACATATAAGCGCACATATAATTATATATTAAAGTGGGGAAATTGAGAAAATTTTGTATTACTTCAATGGTGTATAAAAGCGATTCTCTAACTTTTTTGGCGACAGAACCTTTTTGAAACACTAAAAATTTAGGGAGTACTGAAATGAGCAAAACCTGGTTTAAAGACAATGTGATTTGAAAACTTGGTTATCGAAAAATACCAATAGTATTTAAAATTATTTTTTGACATCTCATCAAAGATGAAGAAGAATATGGAAGTCTGGGCATTTACGGGGCTTACGACCGTCATAGGCTGGTTTAAGTGATCACTTTACACACGTGTAACATTCACCAATTCTACCCATTATTGACAACCACACTACTCAAATTCTTGGAAGTTCTATATATATGAACCAATTTAGAAACCTTGTTTGTTCATGAATCACTAGAACTTCACTAGAGACATCTATTGGTGAGATGTAAAGAAGCTTTTAAAATGTCGGTTAAAATGTATATTTAAATTACCTTTAACAGTTCAAATAATCTCAAATAATCTTTTAAACTTAGCCACATAGCTAAGCTAAATTATTAATTTGATAAAAAAAAACACAAAAATGATTTTTATTTGTTTATAATCAAAAATGTTAAATCTTGCAAGGAAAAAAATCAATGGAATCGAATAATTTTTAAGCGAATAATTAAACGATAAAAATGCATATGTAACACAAAATTTGGTCGGATTTGTACAGCCTATAACTCGTTTAAAAAACGATTTTTATGATCGTTTTTGTTTGTTAATTAAAGAAAAATACTCTTACAACATTTTGAATGTTCACAAATCTAGGTTATTTCCAATTATAGGAGTTATTTTTCATATTATTTTTTAAAATCTCATTAAAGATGAAGAAGAATATGGAAGTCTGTGCATTTATGAGGCTGACTACAAGGCTGTCGTCAGCCCCATAAACGCCCAGGCTTCCATATTCTTCTTCATCTTTGATGAGATGTCAAAAAAATAATATGAAAAATGCTTTTGCTTGAATTCACTTGAGTTATTTTTCCAGAAAAAAAAATGGAAAACAATTGTTTTTTCTCCCTAACGATAGTCTGATCACAAGAGGCGCATTGATGAGTGCTAAAATATTAAATCATCTTTTATTTTCAATATTTAAATCCATGAATGAAAATGTGTTAACAAATAAACATAAATATATATTTTAATAAAAATTCTCAATTGAAATCACCCATATTTTATTTATTGTTTCGGCATTAACTTTGTGGTAAGACATGTTACAATGATTAAAGAAAACACTTCGTTTTTTACCACTTGAGTTTTATTATAGACTACATGTTTCAGAAGTTAAACTTCCATCATTCATTCATTATTATACAGACCTGAATGATGGAAGTTTAACTTCTGAAACATGTAGTCTATAATAAAACTCAAGTGGTAAAAAACGAAGTGTTTTCTTTAATCATTGAAATCACCCAGTTTCCGGTAATGAATTAATAAATAATGCATATTTTTCACATCACACGCTAATTCTTGCTAGTACCCGTGAACTTCCCCTTAAACGCAATTTGTTGAAAATGTCAAAAAAACGGCAGTCCAACGTCTCCAAAGTAGGTTTTCTATATTTTCAATCACTGTATGTACTCGTATCTTCCACATATATGAGTATAAATATTGAAACACGTCGGTAAAATTTGAAAGGCATCGAGTTTGACCTACATACGTCAGGCGACTCCTGGAAATGGTCCTTCGAACTGTGGATCAACCGGGATAAATACCAAATATTTGTATAACGGACAGCATGTGAACAAAGCTTTATTTGAAGAAGACGTATTCTCACGAACTTTCTCTGGCTTTAGGCCGATTCTTGATACTACTAACTGATTTTTCCTTCAGACTGAAATAAAATCACTGAAATTATATATTATTTCATTTGCGCTTGGAAAAAATAACTTTACAGTTAACTGAAAATAACTTTACAATTGTTCGTACTCATATCAATATTTTTTATTGATGCATTAACATAGATGAAGAAGACTAGTGCCCAGATTTCCATTTTCTTTTTTATCTAGGTTGAGATATAAAACATTGTGAATAAATATTTGATCAAAATATAAGTTATATATTTTTCAATCTTACAACCATATAATGAAGTCGTATCGTCTTTGTAGACTGTTAGGTTCAGCTCTCCTCGTCCTCAAACTGTAGGTCTTTCGAGGAAGATCCAAGCGGAAATACACATTAAAATAACTTAGTGTATCCCGTTGGTTTTATCACGCTTTTAATTTAATTTAAACAACATTTTAAGTGTGTCCTAATCTGGATTATCTCCAACAGTATGAGTTATTTTTCATATTATTTTTTGAAGAAGAAGAATATGGAAGTAATTTAAACCTCTGCGATACCGAAAAATATATCTAATTTATTGTTTCGGCATTAACTTTGTGGTAAGACATGTTTCAATGATTAAAGAAAACACTTGTTTTTTACCACTTGAGTTTTATTATTGACTACGTGTTTCAGAAGTTAAACTTCCATCATTCAGGTCTGTATAGTAACTAAAATATAAAATATAAAATTGTTCTATAAACAATCACTAATCACTCATTTCACTCTCATAAATTAAAATTATTACACCTTGTTCCATATAAAGGCCAAATTATGAATTATCTTGAAAATTTAGAAATCCAAAAAAAAACTAAATTCTAATAATAATTTATTAAATAATATATTGTTTCAAAATTCTTCATCTTTGCTTTCCATTTTTCCTTTGTTTTCAAACTCCGCCCCTTGATTAACCCCTCCCCCTAACTTTCCCCTCTCCTTATTTATAGAACAATTTTATATTTTAGTTACTATACAAACCTGAATGATGGAAGTTTAACTTCTGAAACATGTAGTCAATAATAAAACTCAGTGGTAAAAAACAAGTGTTTTCTTTAATCATTGAAATATATCTAATGTCAATCTGAGGGTTGCTAACTGTACTGCCTACCTCTGCAGAGATATAGCGTGATGGTAATCGCAGTCAGACTGGGAACCTTACCGTACCACCTGCTTCTTATACAAACTCAACCTTCATCCTTTTCCATCCCTCTTGGTTTTTTTTGTATTGAGAGGAAATGATTAAACGGCTATATGAAACCATTATCCTACAAAAGGAAGCCAAACATATTGTATTTGTAGAGGCATAGTAACCCGAAAGAAAGCAATATACACAAAAAACACATCCTTGACCCAGATAAATTATACGTTAAGGGTTTCACATCCTAAAAGCGAACTTAAAAAGATTATTTATTGATTTATATTATCCACTGACACTTCGTGATGGAATTGCATTTTTAATATATTATTAGATTAAAACCAATATTTTTAGCTTTTCCACTTTATTTTTATTTGACCAGCGACCGGGTTTCGTCGTTACCGACAACATTACCAGTCTGATGATGTCGGTAACGACGAAACCCGGTCGCTTGTCAAATAAAGTGGAAAAGCTAAAAATATTGGTTTTAATCTAATAATATATTAAATTATTTATTGATTTGAACTTTACTAATTTAAGTTTTACTGAGTAAATACCACTGTTTCTTAAAATCTACTGTGACATTTTCAAACACCGTAGGCACGGTGTTTGAAAATGATGCGGAATGCATCGAAACACGTGTCACAATAGTTTTAAAGAAATAATGGTATTTACTGAGTAAAACATATATTGTTACATCTCAACATAGATGAATAATAAATGGAAGTCTGGGCATTTACGGGGTTTATAACCGTCATAGGCTGATTTGAGTGATCACTTTACACACGTGTAACATTCACCAATTCTACCCATTATTGACAACTACACTACTCAAATTCTTGGAACTTCTAAATATAGCATATTGTTCAAATTCGAAATTATTAATTAATTTGAATAGAATTTGTGGTTTTAAAACAATATTGACTTATTTTGATAGATATAAGATGAGTGTACTCATAATGGATTATTTATAGTCTAGTGTTAAGATAAAAAATATATATATTATAATATCGAAATATAGACGAATTGTATTTTGTATTGGTGCCTGTTTAAAAGCATATTTTATTTATTAATTTTAATAAGCTTTTTTTTAGCAGATACCCTTACTTTCAGATGTGTGTATACAAGATCCTTCCTGAATCATTTCACATACTAGGAGATGCCTAAAACTTAATTTTTATTTTTATTAAGTTTATAATTTTAACCAGTTTGGGTATGTCGTAATCGTTGTTCAATATTTTGGACACCCAAAATATTATGGATATTTTAATTTTTTAAAAGATAAATTAATATAAATGGGTCGATTTTCGAAGTCGATACCTTAACCCTTTTGTTGCAACAGAACCTGATGCGATCTATCTAAAGGATGCTTAAAAATGGGTCCTTTCTTTTATATTAAGGACAAAAATTGAAAGGGTTCAAATCTGGTGGATGCATTTATAAAAATAATCTTACCCATTCATTGTTGATTTTAAATCTTCATACGTCAGTATATTTTATTGATATCTCACGATGAAGAATATACTATCGATATATCACGGATGAAGAAGATATACATACTATATAATAAGTAATATCTCTTCTTCTTCATGAGCCCTCTGACCTCCACTGCTGGATAAAGGCCTCTTCCCCTTCATTCCATTTCCTCCGGTCGGTTGCTGCTTGCAGACAGTTTCTACCCCCCACAGCGACTATGTCGTCGGACCATCTCTTTTGGGGTCTTCCGACACGTCTTTTGTTCTCCCAAGGTCTCCATCGCAGAATTCTTGGTGTCCATCTTGTGGGGTCCTGCCTTGCTATATATCCTGCCCACTGCCATTTGAGTTTTGCCACGCGATCCATGATATCCTCTCTTTTGGTTATGTTTCTGATATCATCCTTTCTTATTTCATCCCTCAGGCTAAAACCAAGCAAGGATCTTTCCATGGATCGCTGTGTGCACTGCTGTGTGCACTTGACCTTCTCTGCATTTCTCTTTGTCTGAGCCATAGTCTCTAGTGGATATGTGCTCACTGGCAGTATGCAGGATTCGTATACTTTTCTTTTAAGTCAGGTCGGAATCTCATTGCTCTTTGAATTCTCTGTGTAAGTAATATACTATGTTTATTTTAATAATTGAATCAAACACCGTTTCACCTTGTTTGTGGATATTTGTTTGTACTTTGATAATGCCCTGACAAGAAGAAACTTTTGACAAAATTATTATTTTTTTTTTTATTTAAAAATAAAATATACACCTTAGTAGACTCTAAAAATCAGTGTATGGCTTTAATATTTGAAATGTAAATTTTGGAGTATAAACAAATTAAATGCCAAATCAATAAATAAAGTAATAAACAATCGCCCACTCCTTTCAACAACGTCATATATCAAAAGTCGTCAATTTTCAGTTGTGCATATTTTCGGAATGCCCAGAAAATGTACTATATCCCAGCAAAAGCGGCATATTTCTAACTTAATATTTACCTGCTACAGGGCTGAAAGTGATGTTTTTGCATTTTGAAGCAAAGGTATTGTTTAATTATATTTTAAATGAACTAAATATTTTTGAAATGCAGAAAAAAACATTTTTTAACAACAGGTTTTACTTAAAAAGATCTGTTGCACAGTAAAAAGTTCAATTTGTGGCTAGATATTTATTTTTAATACATTTTACTATATTTTTTAACTTTAAAAATGATCTCCTGAAATACCAAGTTTTTTGATTTATGACGTTGTTGAAAGGAGCGTGTTATATGTAATAAATATGTTTTCATAGTATTTTCTGCACATAAAATTTTCCTAATACCCCCAAAAATGTCAGGCCATATTTGGTCTCTCTCAGTATACGTACTGCTGCAGCGAGTGCAACGTTCCGCTGACCCAGTGAGCCCAACTGTGCCCAACTGTGCCCGAGTGTGCCCAAGTGTGCCCCCGCGATGCACTCGGCCCGCGGTGCGCCCGCCCCTCCCGTGAACTCGTACAGCCTTCACATAATAAATGGCTCCGTACGAACCGGTTTGCCGGCATTTCTCCTATCACCTTGCCCGCACAGGGTGACCGAAAAGCGAGTATCGTTTGAAAATGTGGGCATGTATCATTTGGAAGTCTGTCTACATCTTATGGTGAATAGAGTCGGTATGCAATCTAGAGTGCCTTAGGAAATACGAAGGAAAATGTTTGATTCGTTATATTAAGCCAAGTTTATGTATATTTACTTACTTAAGTCTTTATGTATTTTTTAACAAATCAAAAAGATGAAAAGGCTTTATATAACAGATGATATGAATATATATATTTATATATATATATATATATATATATATATATATATATATATATATATATATATATATATATATATATATATATATATATATATATATATATATATATATATATATATATATATATATATATATATATATATATATATATATATATATATATATATATATATATATATATATATATATATATATATATATATATATATATATATATATATATATATATATATATATATATATATATATATATATATATATATATATATATATATATATATATATATATATATAAAATACACAAATACATGTTAAGGAAAACATTTTTTTATTAAGATAAACATATAACATCGCTTATTAATGTCGCTAGATCTCACCTTTTATCCATAAATAAATGAACCTGTGACGCATATTTGCAAAATTTTAACTGTGTAAAATTTTCCAGGGCTATTTTTACCTACCTATTTTTATCAGTGTGTGCCTGGGTTATTTTGACCTGTCTATTTTGTACGTATTATTTTAACGAGCCTATATTCACCCGTCTACTTTATGTGTATTATTTTGACGGGGCTATTTTGCCCCTCTATTTTATGTGTTTTATTTTTACTGGGCACTTTTCACAAGTCGCAATTCGTGATATTTGACGTAAGAATATTTATAACCACCCTGTACTGTCTCAAGTTCGGTCTAGGTAAACTTCTTTCTCCGGCTCGGAAGCTGCCGTATGGCGCACGAGAACTCGTTTTTTTCTTCTCTTTTTTCACTTTTTTCATCTGCCGGTAGTTGCCTGTCCAATTATGAAACTAATTCGTTCTGAAACACTGCTTCGGCTCTTTGGAACCTTCATTAATATCAATAAATCAACAAAATAAATTCAATAAATATATATAGGATGAAAGATTTTGTCCGCCTCCGTAGTTTAATAGTCATCACGCTCGGCTACCGTTCTGGAGGTCCCGGGTTCGATTCCCAAGGGGGTTAAAATAAACATAAGTGTTTTTTTCACTGTAATATTTATTCAATATTAACATGGACTGGTACCTGAAGCGGAGGGCTGATCACCTTTCCTTCATGTGTAAACGATCAAGATAACACAGCGTTTATATGACAAAGTGCCCTATGCACCATTGGGGTGCGGATAAGGGTTTTATTTACTATATATAAGATGGATATATATATGTATATATATATATATATATATATATATATATATATATATATATATATATATATATATATATATATATATATATATATATATTTAACCCTTCACTGCATGACTTTTTTTGCATGACTGCATGACTGCATTGACAATTCGTCTTCGAGAGACAAGTGAAGTTATTATTTTGGCGTACATAGCGCGTTTTTTGACTAAATTATGAACTATATACGTGAGTTTTGAATGTATCTTATCAGTAACAACAAAGAATGGTTGCTTATATTTTTAATGAACGTTTTAACACTAACTTTTGGGTATGTAACAAATTTGATGCACTATGCAGTGAAGGGTTAAACACAAGTGCCCTCAATTAGGAATATCTAGGAAACGATTGAATAAAAGTCACAGTTTAATATTTATTTATTTATTTAATAATAGTAATAATAACAGAAACAAATATTTGACATAAATTTGATGAACCTACCCAACCATAAATTGTAACAATACATACTAACAAATTACAAGAAAGTACTCAAATGACACACAAGTTGCCTCATATATTTGTTTTACTGTTCTTTCTTCAGTCATTTGTTCCACATGTCCAAATCATCTTAACACACTTTTCTAAATTTTATTGATACCGCTGATCTCAGCATTGCATTATTTCTTTACGTCACCATTTCATTCCCAAACCATATCAACAAATCTTCCTTAATTTTATAGATAATGCTTATTATCTCCGTCATAGGCTGGTTTAAACTTAAACCAGCCTATGACGGTCGTCAGCCCCGTAAATGTCCAGACTTCCATATTCTTCTTCATCTTTGATGAGATGTCAAAAATAATATGAAAATAACTCCTATTATTTTTTGACATCTCATCAAAGATGAAGAAGAATATGGAAGTCTGGGCATTTACGGGGCTGACGACCGTCATCGGCTGGTTTAAGTGGCCACTTTACACACGTGTAACATTCACCAATTCTACCCATTATTGACAACCACACTACTCAAATTCTTGGAAGTTCTATATAGATGTCAAAAAATAATATGAAAATAACTACTGTAATTGGAGATAATCCAGATTTTGTGAACAAGTATTTGGACACACTCAAAATGTTGTAAAATAACTCCTGTAATTGGAGATAATCCAGATTTTGTGAACAAGTATTTGGACACACTCAAAATGTTGTAAAATAACTCCTGTTATTGGAGATAATCCAGATTTTGTGAACAAGTATTTGGACACACTCAAAATGTTGTAAAATAACTCCTGTTATTGGAGATAATCCAGATTTTGTGAACAAGTATTTGGACACACTCAAAATGTTGTAAAATAACTCCTGTTATTGGAGATAATCCAGATTTTGTGAACAAGTATTTGGACACACTCAAAATGTTGTAAAGGAATAAAGTTGATTCATTGATCTATTGCACTAAAGCTACGAACGATACACCCTTTATCTCTGCAGTAGCCACCATTTATTTGTACTTTATTTGACGTATTTACAAAGCCGATAATGCGCCGGCGCATCGGCTTTCGTCACATTTCGATATTTCGAGACACTTGTTGCTCTAAATACTCCATCCGACACAAAAACAGTTTAGTTTTGCACAATCCCTGGCCAATGGAACACGCGGGCGGCCGGCAGGGCCAGCGGACCGCGACTCCAGTATTACTAGTATTCGCGGGTTTCAAGGTGGACTTGCGACACTTGCACTCAAAGAAGTTCCCCAAACGTAAGGTGTTTCCACATCTTGCGGGCGGAGAACTTAAGGGGGCAGTGTTTAAATCCGTACTGCGCCTCCGTAGTGTAATGGTCAGCAAGCTCGGCTACCATTTTGGAGGTCCCGGGTTCGATTACCAGGGGGGGGGTCCAAATAAATATAAGTGTTTTTTTCACTCTAATATTTATTCAATATTACACTGGATTGGTTCCAGAAGCGGAGGGCTGATCACCTTTCCTTCATGTGTTCAACGATCAAGATAACACTGCGTTTAAATATGCACCATCGGGATGCGGATAAGGGTTTAATAATAATAATAAATAAGTTTAAATCCAAAATCTTCTTCTACTTCTTCTGTTTGGTATAGCCCTTTTGGTCTGTTTTAAAGAGGGATTAGCCTCCTGCGATGTTGATTCTTAGCTCTCAATTCATCTCTTTGACGGTCTACCTGGCAGTAATCTACCTTGCAGCGCAATGTGGGGGAGTCTGGATGGTTCCATTCTCCTCACATGCGCATACCATTGTCTCCTTCGTTGCCTTCCCCACCTAACGATGTCTTCAATCTCGCATATTTCCCTTATCCTGGTGTTCCTTATTATGTCCGTAGACTCTTGCCAGATATACTTCTTAGAGTCTTCATTTCCGACACTCTTAGCGCTAAAAATCTAAATTACTCACAATTTATTTCATTTAAGGGAAACTCGCAAGCATCAAATTCAGAAATCGAACAACCACGCGAGGGGCCCGACGTGTCTTCACTTATATTTTTGTAAATAATATTTTTTGGAAATGAATTTTTTTTAATATTGATGTGTGTTTTGAAAAAACCGAGATAAGAAAAGAAAAATTATATATAAAACTTATTAACATCGCGTCGCTTCCTCGCAGGAGTAGGCAGAGAGCCTCTTCCACATGCATGCATCTTCTTATACATATTCGCCGATTATTTCGACTCCTGACCGACCGCTTTCAAGTATTTGAAATACTCGACCACTCAGATGTATTCATCTGTTTCAAAAACTATGATCTTGGATTTGCCAACATTCATCAGAAAATCACTTTCCTTGCATACATCATACGTTTTTGTCACCAACGCCTGCAGGTCTTCTCTGCTATCGGCAAAAAGAACAACATCGTCAGCTTACAAAAGGCAACAGACAGCCAAATTATTCATTCTAGCTCCAACATTTAAAGCTTCCAGTTCTTTCATGCAATTTTCCATTATTTATAACGCACGACTTAATTATTTATAAGAAGGAAAAACTCCTCTCTTAAAAAGTCGCTGAATCGTAAAAAGTTACAAGACGCCGTTAAAAATATGTTTAAACAAATAAATGTATATTTTTTATCGTAAATAATATCGTTGTTCCATTTTATAGAGCAGTAGGAACCGGATTAACACATCCGCGTATCTACCGTGAATCATAAGCACTTACGTTCAAAACTGTAAGCCAACATATAAGCGATTGACTCATCTTTTCATTTGGAAATACATACTTATGTAAAGTCGAGCCCCGGAGATCCGGACTAATTGGAGTTGTGGCCTGTTCGGATTTGGAAAAGTCAGGATTAGCCGAGAAATTTGTAGTCCAGTACATACACCTCCACCTCCGTAGTGAAATGGTCAACACGCTCGGCTATCGCACTGGAGGTCCCCGGTTCGATTCCCAGGGGGGTCAAATAAATATAAGAGATTTATTTCACTCTAATATTTATTCACTATTACCCTGGACTGGTACCTGAATTGGAGGGCTGATCACCTTTCCTTCATGCGTTAACGGATCAAGATAACACTCAATATTTATGATGTAGTGCCCTATGCACCATTGGGGTGCGGATCAGGGTTTTGAAGATGAAGATGACATACTAAAAAGAAAAGTGTACGAATCCTGCATACTGCCAGTGAACACATATGCAGTAGAGACTAAGCTCTGACAAAGAGAAATGCAGAGAAGGTCAAGTGCACACAGCGATTCCTGGAAAGATGCATGCTTGGTTTTAGCCTGATGGATAAAATTAAAAAAAAAGATTTCATAAAAAGAACTAAAGTAGAGGATATCATGGATCGCGTGGCAAAACTCAGATGGCAATGGGCAGGACATATTGCAAGGCAGGACCCCACAAGATGGACACCAAGAATTCTGCGATGGAGACCTTGGGAGAACAAAAGAGGTGTCGGAAGACCCCAAAAGAGATGGTCCGACGACATAGTCGATGTGGGGGGTAGAAACTGGGTGCAAGCAGCAACCGACCGGAAGAAATGGAAAGAAGGGGAAGAGGCCTATATCCAGCAGTGGAGGTCAGAGGGCTCATGAAGAAGAAGACATACATAATATTTTACGCTACAGTAGTTACGTTGTACGTCGCCCTGTGCCACCTAATATTTAACAAACGCTTTTCTTTCATTATTTGCATCTTTTTACAATTCAATTTATATTCAAACGCGGATTTTTAGAGTCTACTAAACTGTATTTTATTATTTAAAATAAAATTTCATAAAATTGTTTCGCCTTGTCGTAACATTTTTGTTTTTTGATAATAGTTTCAAAATGCCATAACAAGACGAAACAATTGTCACAAATTGAATTTTTACGTGTTTTCAATAATAAAATACATTTAGCAGGTACTAACACACACACACACACACACATATATATATATATATATATATATATGTATATATATATATATATATATATATATATATATATATATATATATATATATATATATATATATATATATATGTATCTATATATATATATATATATATATATATATATATATATATATATATATATATATATAGATACATATATATATATATATATAACACACACACACACACACACACACATATATATATATATATATATATATATATATATATATATATATATATATATATATATATATATATATATATATATATATATATATATATATATATATATATATATATATATATATATATATAT
This sequence comes from Brachycentrus maculatus, assembly GCF_059751285.1. Taxonomy (NCBI): domain Eukaryota; kingdom Metazoa; phylum Arthropoda; class Insecta; order Trichoptera; family Brachycentridae; genus Brachycentrus; species Brachycentrus maculatus. Next base: position 991,166 of record NW_028281135.1, read on the forward strand.
ATATATATATATATATATATATATATATATATATGTATCTATATATATATATATATATATATATGTATATATATATATACAATATATATATATATATATATATATATATATATATATATATATATATATATATATATATATATATATATATATATATATATATATATATATATATATGTATCTATATATATATATATATATATATATATATGTATATATATATACAATATATGTATATATATATATATATATGTATATATATATATATATATATATATATATATATATATATATATATATATATATATATATATATATATATATATATACAATATATAATTTACTAATAAGGCTGTTGAGCAACAACGTTTGGTTTTGTTATTATTTAGAAACGAGTAATATAAAGTGAAGCTGTATAAAAAAATGATTGCAGTGTCTAGTTTATAGTTTTTTTATACCATTTGTCACTAGTGGGCAATAGACGTCGCGGATTTCCACACAACTTAGCACAGTAAGTCACTCAACTGGCAAGAGTTGCCCGCGCTGTCGGAACCAGACGAACTTGGAAACGGCCAGTGGATATACGTCAACGTTATACTGCATTAAATATAAAAAATTATTTATTTATTGATTTGGCGTTTAATTTGTAGAACTCCATTTTAATTTATGAATTAATGTTTTAATCAAACACAGATTTTTTGAGTCTAATAAATCCCTTACCGCACCCCAATGGTGCATAGGGCACTGCTTCATATAAACGCAGTGTTATCTCGATCGATTACACATGAAGGAAAGGTGATCAGCCCTCCACTTCAGGTACCAGTCCAGTGTAATATTGAATAAATATTAGAGTGAAAAAATCACTTATATTTATTAAACCCCCTGGGAATCGAACCCGGGACCTCCAGAACGGTAGGCGAGCATGCTACCATTACACTACGGAGGCGGACATCTTGAGTCTAGTAAGTTGTATTTTATTAAAAACATATAAAAATAATATTGTGACAATTATATCGCCTAGTTATGGCATTTTCTAACGAAAATGCCGTAACTAGGCGAAACAATTGTCTTAATATTAATTTTTATGTGTTTTTAATAAAATACGACTTAGTAAACTTAATTAATCTGTGTTTAAATAAAAATATATATTTACGTTAAATGTTACATTGGTTTGAACATGTTACAAAATTATTTTACGGTTTATGGTATGTTGAAGCTTAACGTAAACACGACTTATATTCTTCAATATTTTTTGCAGATACTCTGTGGTACATTTTATAAAACATTATAAGATAAAACTAAAGCTTGTTTTTACCATGGTACTTTTTTATCTAACTCGTTCCGACAAGAACCTTGTCATCTTCAGGGATAATCTTCTTGTCAAAAACGGTTGGAAAAAAGTATCAAAAATAAAAGTGGCCAAAACGAAGTTTTAGTTTTATTTTATAAAGTTTTAAACGCGACTAGTTTCTAGAACATACGTATTTATTATTTTTTTTTAATGAGCAAAAATTTTATTGACTTAATCAAATTTTTATAAAACATTTTCGTTTAATAGGCACGACATTTCACTCACTCCTTTCAACAACGTTATATATCAAAAATCTTGATTTTTCAGGAGATCGTTTTTAAAGTTTGATAATAGAATGAAATTAATTAAAAATAAATATCAATATCAATACCACGTATTGAACTTTTTACTGTGCAACAGATCTGTTTAGGTAAAACAGAATGTTTTTTCTCTATTTGAAAAATATTTAGTACATTTTAAAAAATAATTGAACAATAACTTTTCTTTAAAATACAAAAAAGACACTTTCTACCCTGTAGCGGGTAAATATTAAGTTAAAAATATGCCGCTTTTGCTGGGATATAGAACATTTTCTGGGCATTCCGAAAACATGCACAACTGAAAATTGACGATTTTCGATTTATGACGTTGTTGAAAGGAGTGAGCGATTTGTGTCTTGTAAAATAAAACGTGAAATTGATGAAAATGAAAAATTCAATGACTGGGCAAGCAGCAAACTTAAAAATTCAAAGAAGTTTCTGTTTATGTTATGAAATTTTATGAAATATATTATTTTGCTTGTCTATTGACTGTTCTTATCTACTCACAGTGATGTATAAAGTACTTCATCGGATAAATGCAGTGTTATCGTGAACGTAAACTACAAATATCAAGGCAAAAAGTTTTAAAATCGTCGGAAAGTGCTGATCTTGCGAAACGAATTATCTGATACAGTAATTTTTCAACAATCGTCTAACTATTTAACCATCACGTCGCTTCCCCGCAGGGGTAGGCAGTGAGAATAGAAGGCCACACCACTCTGTCTTTGCAAACATTCTTCGCCCTTTCCACATTCATGCATCTCCTCAGACTTCCCCGCCGACAATCGGTGTTTTCAAAATAAAAAATAAAAACAAAATATGCATTTTATTAAAATTTCATATGTGAAGTCGGTATAACTAATAATTTATGAAAACTTTTGAAATTTTGCACATGTCACTACAAGTCATATTTTAAAAATAAATTAAAAGCCCTCTAATTGTAATCCTAACTTTATTGAGTTTTTTTTTTTTAATAATCAAATAATCTTATATAGAGTTATTTTAATGCAATGAAATCTCGTTTTTAGGCGGGAATTAATAAAAATCTCAGTCATATGAAAAAATAGTTAGCGCCCGTCAAACTGTCAATATCCGTAATGTTCATACTACGTCCTTACAAGAAAATTACTCCAGCGAGGAGGACAACACTACTCGACGCGTGGGAAAATGAGTGCGAGTAACAGAGACAGCAAGCCCCGCTCTGCAGTCGAATTACCAACCTTACGCAGAAATGCGTAACAGAAACAGCGATAGTAATCCGTGGGAAATCGCACTAGCCAGAGCGAGACACAAACACCAAACTATGCACCGAGAAAGGAGCACAGAGAAATGGTGCGAGCGAGCGCCAACTACTAGCGCGTGGGAAATCACACTGGTGCGAGAGAGACGCAAACACGTCTATAAATAAAGAGAAATGGTGCGACAGAGAGCAGTGGGAATTCGTGCAAGTGGGAGCGGGATGCAGCGAGACCTGTTTGTGCACGTCGAAAAGAGCACGGAGAAATGGTGCGAGCGAGACGAAGGGATGGCTTTGGGTGGGAAAAGAGCGAGTGCGAGAGAGAGGAGCATACTCGATTCTGTGTTGGATAGTTCGCCTACTGACTGACTGACTTATTTGACACAGCGTTTAAAATGCCGCCGGTATTTTCATCCGGCCGACACAGGGTATTTACAATGCAAATATATTGCATAAATTTACTTTAAAAAAAAAAAACAAATCTATCTATTTATTACTTATTATACTTTTATAAGTCAAAAAATATATATATCTATTTATTACTTATTATACTTTTATTAGTCAAAAAATTCAATTCATAGCTATATTTTGAGATGCTTCATATTTTTTGCCTTACTCTTATGATTTTTTTAACATTGACTTCCTGATATGCCATATAACTACCATATTCTTCTTAAAACCTTAAACTTCTTAAAAGTGTTATCTTGATCATTAATACTTGAAGGAAAGGTGATCAGCCCTCCGCTTCAGATATCTACCAGTCCAGGGTAATATTGAATTATTGATTTTGAAATTTTACCTATTATTATCGGAGTAAAGTCAAACATATCCCTCAAACGAATGTGCGGCAAAACGAAGATTATCAAATGGTGACGTAACGAAATATTGCAATGCTGAGATGAGTGGTATCTTTAAAATTTAGAAAGGTATGTAAAGATGGTTTGGACGTGTGAAACAAATGAGTGAAGAAAGAACATTAAAACAAATTTGTGAGTCGAATGTAGTTGGAAATAGCAGCAGAGGAAGATCGTGGAAAACTTGGTATGATCAAGTTTTTCAAATATGTACTTGAATGCGATCAGGTCACGAGTAGGAATAATCGGCGGATATGTGTGTGGTGATGCATGAATGTGGAAGAGGAGAAGATTGTTTACAAAGGTAAAGCGTTTTATTCTCTCTGTTTAACCCTGAGGAGAACTAGCGTGATGGTAAGATAGTATGTTAGTTAGCCGCTGATGTGTCTAAATTAGGTGTAAATAAATATAAAACATCGATACAATAATAAAATGCAAAAAGCAATGAAATGAGCATAATAAAGTGTAAAAGAAAGTAGTGCGATAGATATACAGTATCTACTCAATGAATTAGGGCCACCCATTATTTTTTTGAATACTCTGAAATCTTTTGGATTATTATATTTATTTTACATAAATACTTTAAGTTTTCTATTGACATCTAATATCATGTATATTACCTTCAATAATATGTAAAACATACCTGGATTATTTAAGCCTTTACAAAATTTCAAACCCTTTTTCTGAGAAAGGTCCCTAATTAGCACAGGTAGACAGATATTTGAAAGTTCAAAAAATAGTCCTATCTCATTTATTAGTGAAGTTTCTTGAGTTCTGGTTGTTGTTTTGTTCAGAGAGGTTATATAGTTATCGTGTCTTGTGAAAAAAACTAAATTTTTAATTTTAGTTCATAAAGTATAAAATTTTTTTGTAAACACAAGTGTTTTTATTGAAAAGGACAAAATGGGAAAAAGTAAAGACATTTCTGAGGAAAAAAAGTCTAGTGTTATAGTGCTACTGAAATAAGGAATACTATCTAATAGAGGAATTTCAAAAAAAGAAAACGTTTCTCGTCAAACAGTGGACAGAATTTCAAAATCAATAAAAAATCAGTCACCCGCGACCAGCAATCGGCGAAAGAACTGTCGTAGGATTAGAAAAACAACACCGAGGACTGATCGAAAAATCGTTCAAAGTGCCTTAGAAAACCGTAGTGCATCAGCAAAAACATTAAAAATAAAATTGGAAGAAGAGGGTATAAATATATCGGTATCAACACTAAGGCGACGTCTTTACGAAGTAAATCTGAAATGCAGGCGCCCTATAAAAGTACCAAAATTGACACCACGAATGAAAGCGGATCGATTAAAATGGGCCAGGCTACATCGAAATTACTCGGTAGATGATTGGAAAAAGGTATTTATTTAAATTGTATTTTCAACATATCATTTTAGTAAATAAACTTATATATTTGAATTAAACTTAAATTTTCATTATTTTTCAGGTCATCTTTAGTGATGAGTGCCGGTTAGAAGCCGTGACAGAGAGCCGTCGATTCGTCAGGAGAACACCAATGGAACGTTACAAAGAGGCCTGTGTGGTAAAAGTTATCAAACACCCCCCTGCAACAATGATATGGTCATGTATTATTAACAATTTACCTGGGCCGTTGTTTTTCGTGGAAGGAACAATGAACCAAAATTCCTATAAGCAGGTCCTCGAACGAATTTTATTGCCCTTCTACCATACACTCGACCCAACAGAAGGTGCATACACCTTCATGCAGGATGGGGCACCTTGCCACCGGGCTAAATCAATAATAAAATTTTTGTCTATCAAAAATCTGCCTTTGAAATTCTCTGGACCTTAATCCTATAGAAAACGTATGGAGCATGTTAAAAAATAAGGTATACTCATATCCAAATCCGACAATAGACTATCTAAAAAAAAATATTCAAAAAATTTGGTCAGAAGACGAAGAAATAAAAACATGATAAAACAGTGCATTTTAAGTATGCCAAAAAGAATTGAGGCAGTTATTTCTGCCAAAGGTGGAAATACTAAATACTCACTATATTTATATGAAAATATATGCATAATTTAAGCGTAATAAAGTGTTCATGTGTAAATAAAATTCAATGTTGTTTTATTCAAGGTTTTCTCTGAGTTATTCCTGTTTGAATTGAGAAATTGCGCGAAATTCTGCGTGGCCCTAATTCATTGAGTAGATACTGTAATGTGTGCAGTAAAAAATCGATTTGATTTAAATCCTGGTGAAAGCTTCACCGATTTTATGACCACCGTGTTATTGCTTGTATACATGCGCCGAACACAAAACACTTCACACACACACTCGCACCGTGTTTAGTGGTGTTCCCATTCATGGCACGCACACCAGAACACAAGCCAGTGTAGCGTTCAAGTACACCTCTACATTATTGACAGTATGCGGGCAGGTTAAACGTATTGTCTAGCGGCTCATTTGAATATAATTAATAATGTTAAAAATGTGCTCCATTTAAACGCAGAAACAATGGGCCACGTGCTAAGATAATATTGCTGGATTACCAATAGAGAACTATTGTTTCTGGTGATTGGTATGTATAGGAAAAAGGTTTAAAAAACCTACTTGAAGCGTTAGGTACCTGCCCATTTCATGAAAATTATTTTTAATTATATTTTTCTTGCTCAGATTTAAAAAAACAAAAAAATGTATGGTGGCGACCTTTCCTTTCTGCATATCCCTGCAGTGATACAGGAGACAGTAGATTATCCTTAAGAACTGGATTGATTACATTACTTAAATGATGTTGATGATCGAGCTAACACTGAATCATTTTGAGATCTCAACATAGATGTAGAAGAATATGGAGGTCTGGGTATTTACAGGGTTTACAACCTGTCATAAGCTGGTTAAGTGATCACTGTACACACTTGCATCATTTTAATAAAAAAATTATTACTAACCGTGCTTCCAAAAAATATATTTTAATATGCCCATTATAAAGTAGTCCGAAAATGTAAATATAATCATTATTTTATTTTATTTTCTTATATTTGTAGTGTGAAAAAGAAATATTCAATCTTCAGTCTTTAGTTACCAAAGAAAATACGAGTATATTGTAGTTTACGCATACATTTTGTAATTTCTGGAATGTCTAAATTCAGTCACATTACTACTTCACGAACTCAACTGACAACGCTTTTGCGTAAGGGTACTATATAAACTATCTTCTTCTTCACATTGTACTGGTCTACGCTAAAGGTTGACATTATCATAGCTACTTTCACTTTGTGGTCGCTCTAAACAGTGAGGCAGTGCTACATTAGAACCGCTCTTTCTGGTTTATAAGCCAGGACATACTTTTTCTTCCTGTAATGCGTTTACATCCAACGTTACCTTGTAGCGTAATATAAATTATTTCGTATTTATCTCCCCTCATAAATTCAGAAACCCTGTTCTAGAAACATTATCCATAAATTAATGCATAAATTGACTTCAAAGCAACTAAAAAAGCTAAGCAATAAATACAAATTACCTGATAGACTTCGTACGCTTCAACCAACTGCAACAACTGCCATGGAGCAAGGTGATCATAAAAGCATACCAAATTCGCCAGTGTGCCCTTGCTGCTGAATATCCGATGGCACGGGATGCTCTTCGACTTTAAGTTATTCACCGTGAAGCGCCCTTGAGGTATTTTTTTTACGAAAATGGCGCTATATAAGTTATCCAAATTTATTATTTATTATTATTATTAAACCGTGAGAGTGAGATGATCTTTCAGAATAAACCAAATAATTTGTTTTTACGATTTTTACTTATAACTTAATCACTTTCTGGGTAACTAAAGCGTCCTTGAGGTAGAATTTTACGAAAATGTCATTTTTTAAATTATGGTTAAGTAATAATAATAATCTTTACCTTATTGTGCTATTCTGACATCTTAATTTTACCAAACTTTACGTGACCTTCTAAAAACATATAATTTAACGATATTTTGAACATATATTTAAAAAAAAACGAACCAAATTGTATGGATTGTTAATAAAATTTAGTATTTTGATAAATGATCAGGCTATGGTAACAAAAAAATGTAATGTTAAGAAAAATATAGCAAATTTAATCGGAATACTTGAAAAAAAAAATAAGGTAGTAAAAAACATAGGTATGAAAAGTGTGTTTTTTTCCAGTTAGAACTAATTATAACTGAAAAAAAGTCATGTAAAGAAAAAATGCTTAATTTGGTAGGATTACTTGAAAAAAAAGTAAGGGAGAAAAAAATGTAGGTATGAATGATGTGTTTTTTTCCATTTAGAAATAATTGTAAAAGAAAATAATGTAAAGAAAAAAACTAAATTTGGTAGGAAATTTGAAAAACTAAGGTAGAAAAAGATATAGATATGAGTTATGTATTTTTTCTGGAAATAAATAATTCTAATTGGAAAACATATAATTCACACCTAAATCTTTTTCTATCTTACTCACTTTGTTTTTCATTTGGTAATTTTTTCTTTACATTTTTTAAATTATAAAATTTAAATGGAAACGACACCAAACAAAGAAACTAAACAGAATCAAATTAAATTTAAATTTCGATTTAATTATTGTAATATTAATTCATAACCATTCATCTCCATAAACGTTTTCGATGACAAAATAATGATAATAATAAGGTTGGCTTCCGTGTTACGAGCCCGCGAGCATTCGGCCACCAAACACCGAAATGTACCACACACACATACATGTATGTATACATGCACGTATAGTGTAAAAAAACATTGTCCGTGTGTTAGTTAACATTTAAAAAAGAAGACCACAGATAACGGGACTCGGCTCGGAAGTGTGTCAGCGGCCGTAAGGTCGTAAGTCCCGCGCCAGAAACGTCCGATCCGACCGCCGAAAAGGCCCAAGCGCCGCGCCCCGCGCAGGCCAAAACCGACCTTGACCCCGCGGAGCGCGCAGGAAAAGCGACAGTGAATCGCCTGCCGGTGAAATTGGACGAGATTTTTTTCGCCATTGCGTTTTCGATTTCGGTCTCTGGTATTGTTCGCGTTTGTGGGTCAGTAAGGAAGAGAGATTTTATTGTTTGTTTTTTGTGCCGGGCGCTCGGAATTGTGATTGATTTATTAAATGTATGATGAGTGTCGCGAATTATGTAATCTGCGCGCGTTCTCCGTAGGGGTGAGCAGATAAAACAATCGGGCAATGAATTTAATACATATAAACCAACGAGTGAGTACAGAATTATAACAATAAATTATAGGTTATGTAGGTTTTTCCCTCCAAATAATTATTTGGAGGGAAAAATATAGGTCCCTCAGTATTCTTGACATGTTGAACAAAAACACAATGATTTTGATAAGACTTATTTTAGAGGTCTCAACAAAGATGAAGCAATTTATAGGAAGCAAATGTGAGGCATTTACTGAGCTTACGATATCATCGGCTGTCTTAAGCGACCACTTCACACACTTGTGTAACGTTGACATTATGGATTTCCAATTACAGGCGTGATTATGAATACCTGTTTTTTGAACTTATGCGCATATGATTTATCCAAGCAACCTTTCATATGTGAGTTCGGCGTCATCTCTAACGTAGACTAAAAAATCATATTTTATTAAATGTTTAATCGTGTGATCGCTTAAGCCAGCCAATGACAAGTCGTAAACGTCTGGCGGTGTATGTTGATTACATGTTTCGAAAAACCCTGTGATTCACTAGACTTGTACCATATTCCGCCTTGTAATAAATTGTTTCGTTTCTGTTAAGACATTTATAATAAATCTTGATAACAATTCGCTCACTCCTTTCAAAAACGTCATATATCAAAAATCGTCAATTTTCAGTTGTGCATGTTTTCGGAATGCCCAGAAAATGTACTATATCCCAGCAAAACCGGCATATTTTTAACTTAATATTTACCCGCTACAGGGCAGAAAGTGTTGTTTTTGCGTTTTGAAGAAAGGGTATTGTTTAATTGTTTTTTTTAAATTTTATATACATATATAGTAAATCTTTTTCAAATGGAGAAAAACTCATCAGGTTTTACTATAAAAGATCTGTTGCACAGTTAAAAGTTTAATAATTGGCTTGATATTTATTTTTAATACATTTTATTATATTCTTAAACATTAAAAACGATCTCCTGAAAAATCAAGTTTTTTGATTTTTGACGTTATTGAAAGGGGTGAGCGAATTGTGAATTACACGTCGTTTTAAATATTTAAATATTTAAATATTATTTTCATAATCCCAACGAAGTAATAATACGAACGTTTAAAAAATATTTTTGTATATATAAGAGGTTAGACAAAATTGTAAGGACTGTGTATACACAACAAGGCAGGGGTCGAAATCCATGATAATTTTTTTTTAATGAAAAAAATTATTTTAATTGAACGAATTTAAGAAGTGCATTAAGATAATAATACATGTAATTTGTGGTAAATGTTTTTAGTATGATTTTATATAATTTTATTATAGAAATGGATTTTTGTATATAAATGTTGGTAGCGACGAAACCCAGTCACTGGTCAAATAAAGTATACATATAATAATAATAATAATAATTTGGATAATTTTTATAGCGCCATTTTACTACCTCCGTAAAATACTACCTCAAGGGCGCTTATAAAGACATGGATAATAATAATAATAATGAGATGATGATAATGATATAAAAAATGGATTAAAACGTCGTCAATCGATCTCGGGCTGTCGAGTCTGGAGCGGGGGAAAATGAGCCGACAAATTAAAACACCTTCCTCTTGATCCCATGGGCTGGAGAATGGCCAAGGTGTTCAGCAGGACCCATTCCTGAGCGATGGTCGTCACGCTAGATATGTGGAATAGGCTCTCTTCTTCGTCTTATTCCTCATTACTGAGGGTTGTGACGCTTGTGGAAGCAATGCCTCTTCTCCAGTTATCCCTTGACTGCGCTGCACGTAGCGCTCCAACCGCCGAGGTGCCTGCTGCTGCCTTAACTTGATTGGTCCATCCTGTGACGATCTTCCTCTCCCTATCTTCCCCTCCAGGCTACAGATCACAACCAGTCGTTCCAGGCTATCCTCATTGTCACGCGCAACGTGTCCTAAGAACTGAAGAATCCGTCGTGTACAGACATTGGCCAGGTCAAGCCATCGAAGTGTATTTCATGGCGAATAGACTCGTTGGTGCGTGTAGCTGTCCATGGGATTCGGAGCATGTGCCTCCAACACCACAAATACTATTAACTAACTAACTAACTAACTAACCATCACGCCGCTTCCTCGCAGGGGTAGGCAGAGAGAATAGAGCGCCACACCACTCTGTCCTTGCAAACATTCTTCGCCTCTTCCACGTTCATGCATCTCCTCATACATACCCGCTGATTGTTACGACTCCTAACCTGACCACTTTCAAGTATTTGGCATACCTGATCGTGCCATGTTTTTCTCGGTCTTCCTCTGCTTCTTTTCCCACTAACATTCGCCTCATAAATTTGTTTTACTGTTCTTTCGTTTCACATGTCCAAACCATCTCAACACACCTTTCTTAATTTTATCGATAATACTTATCTCAGCTTTGCATTCCTTCCTTATTTCACTATTCGCAAATCTATCATACATCGTTTTGTCGCACATTCTTCTGAGAGATCGCATTTCGACTGCATTCAGTCTACTTTCATCCTTCTTTTGCCAACTCCATGTTTCACTTCCATACATTAGATTTTAGATTTATATAATAGTATTAATGTATGGAATACTATTATATAAAGTTTTTATTTTATTTTATGCATGGTGTTATTTATTTGGCGAAAAAAGTGGGTTTTACTGAATCAGATTTTCAGCCTTTTAATTTGCAACCAATACAAGATACAAGAGTGCCAATAGAGTATCAAGGTGGTAATTACCAAACAGTTTTTCGTCAGATTTTCGTGCGCGTCTAGTTTTCATTTTCTATGGACAGTTACTATGAGGCAAGCCCTGCTGGGACGGATTGGGAAAATATGTTCAAATATAATACTCTAGATAAAGCAATATCTTTCTTGAAAAAGAGTTTAAAAAAATCATATAGGACTGGCAAAAAAATTACATTAATTTTTTTTTAATATATATACATACATTTATAGCTCACTCCTTTCAAGAACGTCATAAAAAAAATCGTCAATTTTCAGTTGGGCATGTTTTTGGAATGCCCAGAAAATGTACTATATCCCAGCAAAAGAGGCATATTTTTAACTTAATATTTACCCGCTACACGGCAGAAAGTGTTGTTTTTGCATTTTGAAGAAAAGGTGTTGTTTAATTATCTTTTTAAATAAACTTAATATTTTTTAAATGGAGAAAAAACATTCAGGTTTTACCTAAAAAGATCTGTTTGCACAGTAAAGAGTTCAATAAGTGGCTTGATATTTATTTTTAAAACATTCCATTATATTCTTAAACTCTAAAAACGTTCTCCTGAAAAATCAAGTTTTTTGATTTATGACGTTCTTGAAAGGAGTGAGCGTTATGTGGGTGTTGATATTAAAGAAAATGGCAAATAATAAAATGATGTTTAATTATGTATCTTCTTCTTATACGATTATAATAATGTGCCCGTAAATTTCTCAGTGCCGAGGTCACATTTTGCCATAGTTATTTATAAAACTATAGCTTACGACATATCATCTTATCATCAACTAAGGCAGGGTAATCGATCGCCTACAACTTGTTTTTCTGTAACCCCAGGTAACATCTAACCTAATTGATTTTTTTGCTTAAACACTGAAAAATACAGTGAAAAATGTGTTTTTCTCCATAATAATTATATGCTTTTGAAAAGAAAACAGTTATTTGAGTTCAAAAAAATATTTTCAAATAGTTTTTCAATATATATTTTAAAAAATTCAAATTCTTAAATATATTCTTAAAAAAATGTGTGCGTTGAGGCACTTACCTACGTTGTATGTTTGCGAGTCGCCCTTAGGTTATCGCGAAAATCCATAATTTAATTTTTTTCTTAGCTTAGTTTCTTCGTTAAAAATTCTCGAGCTTTAAACCCTGTTTCAGAATAATGATTTATTTTATGATTAAAATATAACTTTGTTTTAAAATCACTATAGATATAAATTTATAGTGATTTTAAAACATTGTTATATTTTAATTATAAAATGGAAAATCACAAAGTTATTGCTTCAAATATAAATTATAATGATTTATTCATTTACTATTTAAATACCCGCCTCCTATTAAAACTTTTTGTCCGCCTCCTTAGTGTAATGGTCAGCACGCTCGGCTACGGTTCTGGAGGTCCCGGGTTCGATTCCCAAGGGGGGCAAAATAAATATAAGTGATTTTTTTTTCACTGTCATATTTATTTAATATTACCCTGGACTGGTACCTGAAGCGGAGGGCTGATCACCTTTCCTTCATGTGTAAACGATCAAGATAACACTGCGTTTACATGACGCAGTGCCCTATGCACCATTGGGGTGCGGATAAGGGTTTTATTATTTATTATTATTATTTAAATACCCACGAATTAAAAGAAGTAGATATCGAATGCAACCCTGTTACAATATAGCTCTGTAGACCGAAGGTTGCACACAAAATATCGCGAAATACTATTGGTAAAAAGAACTTTGGTACAAAAACTGCGCGCCGATGTCTACTAGGTAGTCGATTTCAGGCACGAATAATGGACAACAGATTGCCTCATTATTATAAAATTCATTTTTTCCTTCCACAAACCTATTTTATTCGTTCTCGAAATGTGACCGTCCAAACACAGAGCATTGCCTTAGAGAAATTTCAACAAATTTCGAGGACAATTGGATATATCGAAAGCAAACAATAAACACACACTCTGTAGTGTAATGGTCAGAACGCTTGGCTACCGTACTGAAGATCCCGGGTTCGATTCCCAGGGGGGGTCAAATAAATATAAGTGATTTTTTCACTCTAATATTTATTCAATAGTACCTACCCTGGACTGGTACCTGAAGCGGAGGGCTGATCACCTTTCCTTCGTGTGTAAACGATCAAGACGATGCAGTGCCCTATGCACCATCGGGTGCGGAAAAGTGTTTGAAAAAACAGTAAGACAGGCGGAACGTAGGCGACTGGAGGCGTTTGAGACGTGGTGCTACAGGCGTATATTGGGGATTCAACGGTCGGAAGATGTAGGGAGATATTAAGGCTGAGATTTTGAACGTTCAAAATCAGAACGCGATCGGCTGGGACAAGAGTCAGACGTGTCTCCGTGCATATATTTTTTTTAAATGTGTATCGGAATAAGATTTTTATTTGAAAATATATATCTACTGAAAAAATGTACGTGCAATGTACATAATGTAGCATTCTTCCTCTCTACATTTATTCAGTTTTAGTTAGGTTAATTTTAAAAACAAGTAACGGCGTATTTTGAACGCATATACGTTATTTTATGACCATCCTTCACGACTATTATGCGCTCGTAAGCGCAGCGCGGGCTCGACAATTATGACCGGTACTGTCGGCGCTATTGTGCATTGTGTCTGGGGAGTGCAGGTAATGAACTTCGAGTCCCCCTCTCGGCTCGGCTGCACTTCGTTCAAGGACAACTCGGTCATACTCATGGACCCCTGAAAAGTACAGTTAGAGTACCTAACGGGTTTCCTTGTAACGTACGAATACACTTGCCGTGCCTAAAAACGAATGTACACTTTGAACCCGATTGGTTTTTGACTTTTAGGCATCGTAGAGATATGAGTATCCTACAAGAATTATATCAATTGTTTTCTAGGGATGAAAAGATGCATATTGATGTAAAAAAATTAAAATATCAAAATTCTTAAGTAAAAAATTAATAATTATTAAAGAAAACACTTGTTTTTTACCACTTGAGTTTTATTATAGACTACAAGTTTCAGAAGTTAAACTTCCATCATTCAGGTCTGTATAATAACTTATTATACAGACCTGAATGATGGAAGTTTAACTTCTGAAACATGTAGTCTATAATAAAACTCAAGTGGTAAAAAACAAGTGTTTTCTTTAATCATTGAAAACATGTCTTACCACAAAGTTAATGCCGAAACAATAAATAAAATAAAAAAATTAATGTCCATTACATGCAAACCTTAAATATATATAAAAGAAAAGAACAAGACCATCTTACATATATAAAACAATAAATCTTGAGTGTAAGTCCCTCTCCAAGCACAAGAGCGCAGTCTCTTTTTTGGAGAGGCACAGCGATACTAAAATTATAAGTTTGCACATATCGCTCACTCCTTTCATATATTATATTAAAAATCGTAAATTTTCAGTTGTGCATGTTTTCGGAATGCCCAGAAAATTGGATATATCGACAGCAAACAATAAACACACTCCGTAAGTCAAAACGCTTGGCTACCGTACTAAAGAACCCGGGTTCGATTCCCAGGGGGGGGGGGGTTAAATGAATATTAGTGATTTTTTCACTCTAATATTTATTCAATATTACCCTGAAGCGGAGGGCTGATCGCCTTTCCTTCGTGTGTTAACGATCAAGATAACACTGCGTTTATTTGATGCAGTTCCCTATGCACCATTGGGGTGCGGATAAAGGCCTCCTCCAGAACGGCAGCTGAGCGTGGTGACCATTACACCACGGAGGCTGACTGTAAGCGTCCCCCACAGTATGAAGAATTATATGACCTTTATTCAACTTCTTCTTTCTTGTCTTGCTTGCTGAGGAGAGTCCATGGCGTAACGTCAGTCTATATGGTTCTAATAGTCGTTTTGTTTGTTCCAGGCGCCCCCCCACCCCACGCCGGCGGGAGGCCCCCCTGTCCTGCTCCTGACGGCCCCGCCCCCGGGAGGATGAAGTATCGCGCCACCGCCAACATGTCCGCGCTGCCGAGCGGCTCGCCCGCGCACTCCGCCGAGGTGGACTCCCTGCTGCAGTGCTGGCAGGGCCTGCCCAAGGGGCCGCCCAGCGCGCCCGCCTCGCCCTCCGCGCACGACGTGCTGGACCACCTCATCCTGGCCGCGCAGCTGCCCAGCTCCAGCCTAGCGGAGCTCAAGCCGCTGCCGCCCTTCACGGGCTACACCGGCCACCTCTCCATCAACGGCATCTCGGGCCACCACTACCACGCCATAGCCCAGCGACTGCCCGAGGAGAACAACAACTTCCCCTCGCAGAGCGGCTACGGTGAGCAGAACATAGTCTCCAGCTCCACGTGCGCCGCCGACTCCGCCGTGGAGGAGTCCAAGTACCAAGTGAACTCGGAAAGTGAATCCAAAATGTTCTCCTCCACGGCGGAGAATACGGACTCTAAACTGTTCTTGAACGTCAGTGCGGACTCTTGCGCCAACGTGCACGCGGACTCCCCGGCCGGCAAGATGTACGGCATAAACCCGGACAGTTGCGCGGAACTTAACGCCAACTCCGTAACGACCAAATCAGAAATCTACGACATCTCTTCCATAGAAGATATAGCGGCCATTATCGGCTCCGCTATAGCGGACACGACGGTGCCCTCGCAAGTGGAAGACCCCGAACAGAGCGGCTCGAGAGACAGCTGGATGGACCTCGACGCGTGGTTCGAAGGAACCTGCAACCAACAGGACACGAAAATCATAATATCTCCCGACAACCTCTCGGAATTTGTACTTCCGCACTCTCCTCAGCCGGCCCACCAAGATTACTTCTCAAAATCAGAGTACTCTAGTAAAATAAACCAAGAGTTTCAGACGAAGAGTCAGGAGTATATACAAAGGAGTCTCAGTCACGGTGGGTCCACGTTACAAAGCTTGCTCACCCACGGGTACATGCCGCTTCTTCAAAACAGATTGCAGAACGGCCCACCAGTGAAGCAAGAAGTGCCCAGTTCTACCAGTTACGGGATGGACATCATTTCGACGTCGAGTCCACCCGGAAACGTGGTGTCGACGACTGACAATATATTGCTAAACGGAAGGTACATGCAGCACCATTACGCGATAGGGCTGAAACCGGATGGATTATGCAGTCCGGACCACATGTTAGGGAACTACCCTCACACAACAACGACAACACCGATGTCAAACAAAAGTAAAAGAAGCAGAGCGCAGAAAAAGCAGCAACAGTCTTCCGTCACCCACAGTATAGCCTTCCAGAGCGCCGCAGACCTGAGTGGTCTGCTCGGGAAAGAAAAACCGGTGCACAGATGCAACATTTGCAATAGAGGCTTCCTCAACAAATCCAATATCAAGGTCCACCTTCGCACCCATACGGGGGAAAAGCCCTTCCGGTGTGACGTATGCTCCAAGGCCTTCCGGCAGAAAGCCCACCTCATCAAACACCAACAGATCCACAAGAGAATAGGCAGAGACTAGGAGATAAAAGACTGGATAAGTCATCTCGATGTCTGCTGGCGACAGAAGCAAACTGCGGAGACTCTTTGAAGATCGATCGCTTCAACTATTTCTAGAAGGGTAGAGAACCATTTGGTGTTGGTTGATAGTTCAGCTATATGAAGATCGATCGCTTCAACTATTTCTAGAAAAGCGGAGAACCATCTAGCGTTGGTTGATAGTCCAGCTATATGAAAATCAATTGCTTCAACTAATTCTAGAAGATATTATAACCGTTTGGTACTGGTTGATAGTCCAGCTATATGAAGATCAATCGCTTCAACTAATTCTAGAAGACAGTAAAACCGTTTTGTACAGGTTGATAGACCAGCTATATGAAGATCGATGGCTTCAACTATTTCTAGAAGGGTAGAGAAGCATTTGGTATTGAATGACAGTCCAGCTATATGAAGATCAATCGCTTCAACTAATTCTAGAAGGTCACTTCTCTCTAGAGATCTGGTGTTATTTAATATTCCTCTTCATCCAGTGCCTTCTAGACTAATTGTGGCGGTTAAGCCTCCCTTCGCAGGACGGTTGGCAGTTAGCAGATATGCTTGTCGCTTTGCACGTGCTATGTCAAAGGTACCTCATAATATTGTTATAGCAGGTTGGGCAGGAATCTCTTTTGAAAATATATTTGTTGCTATGTATGTAGAATTTCTAAATAAAAGCATTATATATATCCTATGGACGAGTGCAATGTTATTTAGTTTGTAATTTTAACGTAATTTTAGTATGGTTGGTGCATCACTTCTTGTATAAAACTTATGTATAATTTTAACGTAATTTTAATATGTTTGGTGCATCACTTCTTGTATAAAACTTATGTATAATTAGCGTAAACCTATCTATTTATTTATTTTTAAACATATAATTTTGTACGATATGTATAATATAAAATAATATTTAAAACTTCTCGTAATATAATATATTGTTATTATCTTTCTACAGTTTTAGTTGGTGCATTAAGTATCGAATAAATTATTAATTATTTTTAAGATAATTGTTATTTATTATTTGCAACGTATATTTTTTTATCGTAAAGAAATGTTATTTCATCGAATTTATAAGACTTTTATATTTGCTTCGTGAAAATATTTTTCAATCACGTTTTTTTTAAATAAAAAATTCAAACTTTACAATGATGTTAACACCGCGTCAATGGTATGCAGTGCCTTATGCACCATTTGGTGCTGATGTGTGTTAGTAGAAAGAAGAATATTTTTTCGTACGTTTTAAACTATACCTCTCAAATAATCTTAAATTTCCCCTTCTGTTTATTTTTTCAAGTTTTTTTTAATCGGTAATAAAATGTATTTTAATTTGAGTTTCAGACTTCAGAGTTATTTTAATGTTCAAAAAATATCAATTGCAAAAAATGAGTTATATAAATTATACCCGATATATGTAGTATACCTACCATATTAGAAACAAGTTATTAAAAACACTCTCATTATCGTTCATTGTTCACATAGTGTAGTACCACTTAAAAACTCTACTTCACGATTATCGGTCTCAAAATATCCATTCCGTCATCAGGTCAACTATAGCCTATAAATGTAATATGGTGATGGAATGGTTTTTCCGAAAGCAGTAGTCATGAAGTAGATTTTTTAAGTGGTATTTATTGCACCTATGATAAGAAGTGTATAAGGAATGTGTTATATTACCATACCACAATGTTAACAATGATTCAATTACAAAAAAAAACTATTTGTATTGTAAAGACGAATGACATTTTTTGTAATTTAAAATCGTATATTTATTTCAATGTTTTTGTCATATTTTAGAAAACAGTTCATTTAAAGCAGTGGTCACAAACTTATTTGAAAAACGGGCCGTATTGATTTTTTTAAACCTAAGGGGCCGGATGAAAAGTAAATTCTTTTGCCGAAAAGCCTTTTTTCAATTTGCATCCACTACCGTAAACATTATTATATTTCGGTGTCAGAATAATGAACTACTTATTGGGAGAAATAGATCATTTTTGTACGTTTGGATTAAAAAAATTGTCAGGAAGGATACGGCTCGCGAGCCATTTATTGGTGGCCACTGATTCAAAGCATTTTATTTTAAAAAGTGTTACATTTTTGACTTATAACAAAAATTAACTTCAAATATAGTACTTGAAACTACCCTGACAATAATACTATTTAATAATTAAGTATTTTCACTTTCATACTTTCAAAAAATATAATATAAAAAAATAAAAATGAAAAATAATTTTTCGATAATTTTAATATATTTTAAGACGCAATTTTTTATGCGTGACAATTTGAGATCTCAAAACACCCTGTATAAATTCATCAAGTCTCTTGAATCAATACGCCCTGTATAAATTTACATACAGGGTGTTCAAAAGGTGATAAAACCATGTACCTTTCAATCATATGTAAATAACATTTTCGACGTAAGTTTAGTTAAGTATGCAATTGCACATAGCCTAGAAAAACAACACTAATAATATAAAACTGCTTCTAGAATTTAAATAAATAATTTATATATTTTTTACGTACCCTTTAATATAATATATTATTTGTACATTGTTTTATAATATTTTATATAAATATATATATATATATATATATATATATATATATATATATATATATATATATATATATATATATATATATATACATATAAATATAAGTTACACTTTTTATGAAACGTCATATGGTCGAACAGTTTCAATTTATACAGGGTGGCACAAAATTCATCACCCCATCGGAAAATGTTTATAATTTTTCCAGATGGCGTAGTACGTCAATCAAATGTGACATTTGTGAACTAAACAGCTGTAATATACAAACAGATTCAGGGTGGCGCAAAATAAATCATCCATTTTTGTTTTTTAATAACTTGTTAACGTAATACAAAAAAAAATATTTGAAATATTGTAAACCTTTATTTGGACCTTATTTTTTTTGTAAAGTAAAAAATATGATATCCGCCAAGTGGCTGCCGCCAGTGTTGACAAATATTTGTCCCCGTGTGTATTAATCTGTTTGTATACGGCAGCTATCTAGTTCACAAATGTCAAATCGGCTGTCCAAATTTAAAACACAGTAAGGGACATTTTTTTGTAGTACGTTTTTTTGCATTTTTGGACTAAGTAGAATCTACTTAGTCCAAAAATGCAAAAAAACGTACCACAAAAAAAATGTCCCTTAGTGTGTTTTGAGTTTGGACAGCCGAAATACGATTGATGTACGATTTGCCGCGCCATTTGCAAAATTTTTAACATCATCCGGTGATTAATTTTGTGCCACCCTGTATACATATGGATTTTTTTTGTATTTTAATTTAATTTATTATTTTTGAATGTATATTTTTTTACGTATCTATTTTTTGTTATTCACAACATTTTAGGTGTGTCCAAATCTTTTTTCACAAATCTGGAATTCTCCAATCAGGAATTATTTTATATTTGACATCTCAACATAGATGAGGAAGAATACTAGGCATTAATAGGGCTTGCGACTTGTCATAGGATGGTAAAGTGATCACTAAAGATGTGTAACATTCAATATTCTACCCATGCTTGACAACCACACTACTCAAATTTCGGAAGGCGTATTTATGCTTTAATTGAAAACGTTTTGCTCACGCGTACTTCTGCAGCACCATCTTTGGTTGAATTCGATAAGTTTTTTTTATCAGCAGAGATCTACGTAAAATATATGTAAGATCTTTCTTGAATTATTTTACATACTAGGAGACGCCTGAAAATATGATATTAAATTTTTTTTAAACTTATATTTTGACATGTTATTTATTTACAATATATTGAGTGCGTCGAAATCTTTGTTCACAAATTCGGGGTATGTCAATGTTGAGATATGAATATAAGTACCTAAACAAAGCCAATTTGTGACATAAGATGTAGACACATTCAAAATATTGGATAGATAAGAGAAAAAAATATATTTATAATTAAAATGTAACTTTGTTTTAAAATCACCATAAATATTTTATAATAACATAATTATAATGTCTACCGTTTCCGAAGCTAACCGCTTGTTTGTCAAGACTGATTAATACCAAATATTAATCAGTTAGTAAAGAAGCTGTTAGCTTCGAAACCGGTGGACATTATAATTAAGTTATAATAAATTATTTATAGTGATTTTAAAACAAAGTTACATTTTAATTATAAAATGGAAAATCACAAAGTTAATGCTTCAAATATTTTTTTTAAAGTATTTAGTTATTTTTGAAAATAATGAAAATGTCCTTATATTATTTTCAATATTTAAAACACCTACAATGCAAATTCGTGGGTTTGACTAAATTAAATGATAATATTAATTAATAGCTTTATATTTTATAAGTAGGCACTTCTGAATTGAATCTTGCCAAAAATTCTGACTTGTTATTTTTGTTAACAACATATTCTTCTTCATCTACGTTGAGATATAAATAAAAAGACTTTGATCCCACAAGCTGAAAACCACTGTTGTCATCATATCGTTCACTCCTTTCAACAACGTCATAAATCAAAAATCGTCAATTTCCAGTTGTGCATGCTTTCGGAATGCCCAGAAAATGTACTATATCCCAGCAAAAGCGGCATATTTTTAACTTAATATTTACCCGCTACAGGGCAAAAAGTGTTGTTTTTGCATTTTGAAGAAAATGTATTGTGTAATTGTTTTTTTAAATGTACAAAATATTTTTCAAATGGAGAAAAAACATTCAGGTTTTACCTAAAAAGATCTGTCGCACAGTAAAAAGTTCAATTAGTGGCTTGATATTTATTTTTAATATGTACATTTTAACATATTTTTAAACTTAAAAAATGATCTGAAAAATCAAGTTTTTTGATTTATGACGTTGTTGAAAGAAGTGAGCAATATAATTGCCGAATTGATATTGATATTCTTCCTGGCTCCATCCTAAAGTATCTTCTTTGTAGACTGCTGGGGTCAGCTCTCCTCGTCCTCAGGTTGTAGGTCCTTCTGTCATGGACCACGTCACCTAGGCCATGCCTTCGAATCATGTTATCTTTCTGCAGCATCCATGAATTTTTTGGTCTTCCTCTAGATGTCTTTCGAGGAAGATCCATGGCAATCGCCTGATTTACAATATATTCTGGTTCTATGATTCCGGTACATATTCACATGTAAACATAAAAAAATTTGGTAGAAATATCACTATTGGGATTTTAAAATCGATCAGTAAACTCACTAAACCTCACCAAACATCTGAAAGAGTCAGGTTCTAATCCCAGAGCAGGTACTAATATATTAAGTTTTGTCATACTAACCAGTATAATTATTGTATTTTCTTTAAATATTTTATTAAATTATCGACATTTTGTGTTCCAACTTACCTACTGTGAATCGTAAAAATGGTTTTCGGTCATCAGATTATCGTAAAGACAGTAAGATAAAGATTGCTTTATTTTGGTATACATAACTATATATATATATATATATATATATATATATATATATATATATATATATATATATATATATATATATATATATATATATATATATATATATATATATATATATATATATATATATATATATATATATATATATATATATATATATATATATATATATATATATATATATATATATATATATATATATATATATATATATATATATATATATATATATATATATATATATATATATATATATATATATATATATATATATATATATATATATATATATATATATATATATATATATATATATATATATATATATATATATATATATATATATATATATATATATATATATATATATATATAAATATATATAATTAAACATCGAATTATTATAAATAAATGTTTTTCGTCGATTAAATAGTTATTTTCATTATATTAAATAAAAATTTGTACAAAGAGTTGACTATTATTTAACACGTACATATGTACTTATTTATAAGAATGTGTCAGTTTCTCCAGCACACATTTGGGATACTACTTTAAGAATATACTGTACTTAAATTAAAGTTGTTTTAAATGTTAATTAATGTAATTTATATATGTGTAATTAATTAAGTTGTAATTTATTTATTTTTTATTTTATATTATTTTGTTTTCACATTTTGTCGGTTGATGAATTGTATAAAAAAGGCAATTGCAGACTTCTTGTATGCAATGATAATTTCTCTCATTTTTTTGTACGCAGATTGTATTTAATTATTTATTATGTAATTCTATTGACGTCACGAAGATCTAATCAAATTGTAATAATGTCTATTTTTGAGTATTTGTAATTTGTGTAAATCTGTTTTATGTAAGATAAATTTAAAAACATCTTTTATTCCCCATAAAATTCCCTCCAAAAATCATGCAAGCACAATGATTTATGGACAGTTGTTGACACTTTATAAAGACAGTTTAGATTTTCAATTATACTGTAAAAGGATAACAGAAAGTTTCTAAAAAAAAAAGACGGATATTTTTTTCTGAAAGTTTCTAAATTATGTCTTATAAAATCCTGAAAGCTCGATATATCATTCGTACTTGATATAACTTATTAAAAATGATATTTTTACTCTGATATTTATTCAATATTACCCTGGACTGGTACCTATAGCGGAGGGCTGATAACATTTTCTTCATGCGTCAACGATCAAGATAACACTGCTTTTAAAAGATGCAGTGCCCTATGCACCAACAGGTGCGAATGAGGGTTAAAAAAAGCTTTTTTAAATATTTTTTCAACCCTTATCCTCACCCGATGGTGAATAGGGCACTGCATCATATAAACGCAGTGTTATCTTGATCATTAACACGTGAAGGAAAGGTGATCAGCCCTCCGCCTCAGGAGCGAGTCCAGGGTAATATTGAATAAATATTTTTATCATTACTTTTTATTATTATTTTATTTATGAATTTTACATCAATGAAGCCATTCACATAAATGCGTTACACAAAGTTAGTAGGTACTTGTACTATTCCAGTAACAAAATTCCACAGTTGTGAAATTGTGAAAATACCCGGAAGAGGAACGGAAGGGAGGAAAAGGGGAAAACGGAAATATCAAAGCTCAAGTCAAAGACAGATAATTGTACCAAACTACGAACACACCACGATATCAATGTCGAGTTACAATGTAGGCGATTTTAGCGCTGACAATGTCGAGTAGAACATATTGAAATTCCCATACTCAACGTTAACCAATTTAGATGAACTCTGTTTAGAGTTTGTTTTACTCGAGGGAGGCGATAAGGTGTCAGTTGTCCTGGCGATCCGACAGGAAACTCAAAAGCATAAACGTCCCAATTATTTTGAAATACTATATATTTGTCCGCCTTCGTAGTATAATGGTCAGCTCGCTCGGCTACCGTGCTGGAGGTCCCGGGTTCGATTCCCAGGGGGGATGAAAATAAATATTAGTGATTTTTTCACTCTAATATTTATTTAATATTACTCTAGACTAGTACCTGAAGTGGAGGGCTAATCACCCTTCCTTCATGTGTTGACGATCAAGATAACACTGCTTTTATATGATGCAGTGCCCTATGCACCATCGGGGTGCGGATAAGGGTTTGAAGAAGAAGAAGATATATTTATTCCGAACAATATCAAGTTACTAACTAACCATCACGCCGCTTTCCCGCAGGGGTAATAGAAGAAGAGAATAGAACTCCACACCACTCTGTCTTTGCAAACATTCTCCGCCTCTTCCACGTTCATGCATCTCCTCAAACATACCCGTCGATTATTTCGGCTTCTAACCTGACCATACCTGCAATCAAGTTTTTGGCATATCTGATCGTGCCAAGTTTTTTTCGGTGTTCCTCCGCTCCTTTTTCCAACAAAATTCGCTTCATAAATTTGTTTTACCGTTCTTTCCTCACTCATTCATATCCAAACCATCTCAACACACCTTTCTTAATTTTATCGATAATGCTTATCTCAGCTTTGCATTCCTTCCCTATTTACAACATTTTGAGTGTGTCCAAATACTTGTTCACTTCAATCTGGATGATCTCCAATTACAGGAGTTATTTTCATATTATTTTTTGACATCTCATCAAAGATGAAGAAGAAATTCTTAGATTGGCATTTCTTAAACCAGCCTATGACGGTCGTCAGCCCCGTAAATGCCCAGACTTTCATGTTCTTTTTCATCTTTGATGAGATGTCAAAAAACCTTCCCTATTTCACCATTCGAACATCTTTCGTCCATCATTTTCCCGCACATTCGTCCGAGAGATCGCATTTCGACTGCATTCATTCTACCTAACTATATCATGTATTGTTTTAGCATTAATCGGCCATAAAAACTTTGATCACGATCTCTGTGACACTTAGTTTGTGAATTAGAAATTTTTCGCACGTTTTTTTTAGTATTATTATTCCGACCGCCGATTTCATAATGTCAACTTTCTTTGACCTTAGCTCGGCGTAGTATAACACTTCTTTAGCCGCAGCAGAAATACAGGGTAGCGCGAAAGTAATCACCCTATCGGAAGATGTTATAATTTTTGCAAACGTCGTCGTACGTCAATTATATTTGACATATCGCTCACTCCTTTGAACAATATATCATAAATCAAAAATCGTCAGTTTTCGGTTATGGAATGCCCAGAAAATGTACTATATCCCAGCAAAAGCGGCATATTTTTAACTTTATATTTACCCACTACAGGCCAGAAAGTGTTATATTTGCATTTTGAAGAAAATGTATTGTTTAATTATTTTTTTAAATATACTAAATATTTTCCAAATGGAGAAAAAACCTTCAGGTTTTACCTAAAAAAAACTATTGCATAGTAAAAAGTTCGACAAGTGGCTTGATATTTATTTTTAATATTTTTTTTTTAAACTTTAAAAACGATCTCCTGAAAAGTCAAGTTTTTTTTATTTATGACGTTTTTGAAAAGAGTAAGTGAAATGTCAAATATGATGGACGTAAGACGCTATTTGCGAAAATTATAACATGCTCCGATAGAGTGATCAATTTTGCGTCACCCTGTATACGGCACTTACGCCGTTTTGCATCTCATCTCTCGCCTTCTGCATTTTGGTAATAATAATAATAATAATATAATTAGATTGTGACGAATTTATGGCGATGCGGAAAATCGAAAATGGAAAATTAAGTACTTTTTTAGAGAGAAAATTAACACGGTTAATGGACAATGAGGTCAAATTCTCTAATCAAATTAGATCACTTTACAATAATGTACGATATTTTTTTTATTTTTTATTTTTTTATTGCACAAATTGGTGTGGATATTAAAAAATACAGGTGTCATTTGGTGTTTTATAAAAAAGTTTATGGCGAGTAAGGGGATATTCGCAAACACGGAATTAAATCACCGGCCAACCACCGAAGAGATAACACGTCTCTTCACGCTCATTTTTTTTTTAAATAATGGGTATTGGATATTTTTTTAGTTTTTTAGATATACATTTAGAAAAAATATTTTTAACCCCTTATCTTTCAAAAACTCTTGTTTTCAAAACCGTACAAATATTTTTTTCAATAAAAAACGGGGTTTTAAGAAAAAACGTATAACTTAAAATGTTACCTGGATTTAGAGAAAATTATGTTGCGACTTAAGGAATACTGAACCTTAAGATGTGGTATATTCCCATGTAGTAGGTATACATTGATATAAAAGCACAAACATTGATTGGTGTCCTCGGCACGGGAAACCTCAGTAAGGGCACATAACCGAAGTCTGTTATTTGTAATTTGTTATTATGTATATGATGACAATAAATAAATAAAATAAAACGTAATTAAACTTGCATTGGTCAGCGGACAGCAGCATAGGCGGATCAGACCCCCAGGAAGACCACCTAAACGATGGAAGGATAGCTGGTCTTCCACCTCCCAGGAGCGACCCGAGAATGACAGGACCTAGTCCTAAAAGAAGAAGAAGAAGAAGAAGAAGAAGTAATTAAACTGTATTTTGATTATAAAACATTTTAAGTTTATTTTTTACTCCTATTTTTAATAATTAGCCTAAACTCAATAAAATTTTTGAATTGAAATATGTATTTGTGTGTATATAATAAAAAAATCTCAAATATTCATTTAAAATAAAATAAAAATAGGTAAGTATGTACATAACGTTGTTTTAAAAAGGCATCTTAAGGTTTCGCGCTTCCTTGCGCATTCACATCAGTGTTATAAGCGCAGATAATTTCCTCAAAACTTTTTTTTTACAGTTTTGAGACAGTTTTTTTTTTAATCCAAAAATATGTATTATTTGGAGAAATAAAAGGACTTTGTTTTTTGATTCACTCACATTTTTATTAACAACCAACTAGTTTTGGCAACAACCTGTTGCCCTCTTCAGGGTTTGTTTTATAAATAAACAGACATACATAATAATTAAAAGAAACAGTGAACAAATTATTGGGTTTCGATAAGATGACATTGAAACATTACATTTTAATAATATAACTGAATAATTTGGAAGTTTTAGAATTAAAAAGGTTAAACAGAACTTAAATATACTCAATAATAAAATTAATTTAAGTCAAAGTCCAATTTTTAATATTTTTCCTATAAAATCAAACCCAACCTAAACACAACTACCCCTACCCCTATCCTTATCGAAACCCAATAATTTGTTCACTGTTTGTTTTATATATTATGTGTGTCTGTTTAGTTATAAAACAAACCCTGAAGAGGGCAACATGTTGTTGCCGAAACTAGTTAGTTTTTAATAAAAAAAAAGTGAGTGGATCAAAAAAACAATGTCTTTATATTTATCCAAATAATATATTACAATGATCTTCAAAGTTAATGCTTTAAATATTCAAAATACCTACTAGGATTTTTTTTGAAAAGGATATTTAAAAAAAACTTGTGATTGTAACAGAAGAATATTTTGAAGATTTTCTTTCAAATAGATTCTAGTCTAGGCAGTCTGACAGAAGGTTGGTGACCTCTGAAGCTCGTTCATAGTTGACTGTGAGGAGAAAATACTCGGTCGGTAAGTAGGTGAACAGACCGAGTTTCTCCTTAGCATGTGATATCAAAAGAGCGATTGAGAACCATCGTTTACGATGAACGGAAGCAAAAAATACTTGGTTAATACCACTCTTATAAAAAAGTGGTAAAGTAAAAATTCAATTAAAAATGCATAGATATTACCACAAAGTGACTGCCAAATCAATTAATGGGAAAAATAAGTAAAATAATATAATTATGATAATTAATATGAATATAAAATTTTTAGAAAGTAAATCAGGACATAAATGAAAAATTATTTTGATTATTTTGATGAATTTATTTTTATTTATTTTTTGCTAAAAGTCTTCATTTTTCTGCTTAGTAAATGGAGTGATAAAATTGTTAAATATTTTATACTTCTTACTTTACTAAAATCATCTTCTTACCCTTATCCACACCCAATGGTGCATAGGGCAATCCATCGTATTGGCGCAGTATTATCTTGATCTTAACTTACATGAAGGCAAGGTGATCACTCCTGTGCTTCAGGGACCAGTACAGGGGTATATAAAATAAATATTAAAGTACACTTCCCTGAATCGAACCTGGGACCTCCAAAACGGTAGCTAAATACGCTAACCACTACACCACAGAGGCGGAAATATGTAGGAATCAGGAATACTTTTAAATAGGAAAAAATAATCTAACATATTATTATTTGTAATTTTGAAACATGTAAAATTTCAGCTGATAATATAGCTGTCAGTTAAGAGTAATCTAACATCAGTGCCTAAATACAAGTTTAAAAAATAAATCCAATATTTTTGTTGAGCAATGTGCAGAATGGTGAACGTAACACTAAGTTTTGTTCGCCTCCATAGTGTAATGGTCAGCACGCTCGGCTACCGTTCTGGAGGCCCCGGGTTCGATTCCCAGGGGGGGTCAAATAAATAGAAGTGATTTTTACACTCTAATATTTATTCAATATTACCCTGGACTGGTACCTGGAGCGGAGGGCTGATCACCTTTCCTTCGTGTGTTAACGATCAAGATAACACTGTGTTTATATAATACAGAGCCCTATGCACCTTTGGGGTGCGGATAAGGGTTTGAAAAAAAAACCCTAAGTTTTGTTCACACATCAAATCAATGACAAATATTAAGGATCTTAACACTGTAATATGTATATAACTGTCGCATGTGTTGATCATTTTTGTTACTTCCTTTAAAAACGAAATAACTACGATTAAAAAAAATCTCAAAATAATGATGCAAGGTTGCAGACCCCTGGAAGATAGATGGAAGGCAAATTATGACTTCGCTTTACTATGGTTAGGTGATTGATTTATAACCGAGACAATGTAACCATAGTGGGATTTAACATACCTTATTCATATGTAATTAATACGCTAAAAAGATTAACCACACACACACACATCGCTCACTCCTTTCAAGAACGTCATAAATAAAAAATTGACAATTTTCAGTTGTGCATGTTTTCGGAATGCCCAGAAAATGTACTATATTCCAGCAAAAGAGGCATATTTTTAACTTAATATTTACCCGCTACAGGGCAGATTTTTTTTTTAAATATATTAAATATTTTTAAATGGAGAAAAAACATTCAGGTTTTACCTAAAAAGATCTGTCGCACAGTAAAAAGTTCAATAATAGGCTTGATATCTATTTTTAATACACTGTGTTATATTTTAAAAACGTTCTCCTGAAAAATCGAATTTTTATATATATATATATATATATATATATATATATATATATATATATATATATATATATATATATATATATATATATATATATATATATATATATATATATATATATATATATATATATATATATATATATATATATATATATATATATATATATATATATATATATATATATATTTAAGAAAAGAAAAAAACTGGGCACGATCAGATCAATCAGAACTTAAAATCTGGTGGTGTCAAAAGTCTGCGTAATCGGAGGGCATGTATGACTAGATGTATGGATGTGAAGGAGGCGAGGAGTGTATGTCAGGGCAGAAAAGTGTGGCGTTCCATCTTTTCTGCCTACCCCTGCGAGGAAATGGCGTGATGGTAAGTGTAGTAGTACATACGAGCAACACCTCCTGAAATGCGAATACTTATATGGTTAGCTGGAGTTTTCCTTATGGACAAAATAATGAGTTCAGGCATTCGTGGAAGCCTGGCTGTAACAGGCATCAATAGTAAGGTAGAGGAAAGGCAATTAAGATGGTATGGGCACATAGGACGCAGAGAACTTGATCATATTGTGAACTAGCGAATCGCCATGGATCTTCTTCGAAAGACATCTTTGTAGAGGAAGACCAAAGAATTCATGGACGCTGCAGAAAGATAGCATGATCTAGGTGACGTTATCCATGATAGAAAGACCTACAACCTGAGGACGAGGAGAGCTGACCCCAACAGTCTACAAAGACGATAAGTTGAGAGCCAGGAAGAACATATGTATATCATACATAAACAGAAAATAATAACTATTTATTTTTCATTGTTTTTTTTCCACATTAAAAAATATTTATTCACGGAAACAGTAATTTTAAAAAAAAACACACACACACATATACATATATATATATATATATATATATATATATATATATATATATATATATATATATATATATATATATATATATGTAATAAAATAACTAGGTACCTACCTATACATTTTATTAAGTACTTACAAAAAGTACCTACATAAAACAGTTCTACCACCAGATGCCGCATGCGTCGCTCAGAATAAAACAAAAGACTTCCGATAATATTATTAACTGTCAGAATCAGATAGATAGATAGATAGATAGATATAAAAATTATTATAAAGATAAATTAAGAATAAACTTTAATTACAAAGCAACACATTGTTTATTTTATTATTATACGCCCACTTTACATATTATTTACACCCAATTTATAAAGAAAAATATTACCACGTTATAAAACGACAATTTTGTTAATTGGAAATGGATTATGAAACATTAGATGTATTAAAACAATTACTACAATATGTTCGGAGTGAGAGAGAAAAATTGGAAGATGATCAAAGAAAACGATTAGAAGATAATCAAAGAAGACGTGGAAATTTAAGAACTAGTGATAAAATTAAAAATAAAAATCATGTGAAAAAAATTTCTACAAAATATAAAATAAAATATACTCCAGAAAAGAAGAATTTCGAAGCAGATTGTGTGAGCAGGAATCCAGTATTAGAATCGAAGGAAAATGCAAATGAACAATTAAAAGTTGTAAATTTGGTTAACAAATAACAAATAACACAGAAACAGTGCTTGAAAAATGAAAATAAAAATAAAGTAGAAAAAACTTCTACGAAAGATAAAATAAAATATACTCCAAAAAAGAATAATTTAGAAGTAGATTGTCTAAGCAGGAATCCAGTATTAAAATCGAATGAAAATGCAGATGAACAATTAAAAGTTGTTAATTTGGTTAAATTAGAAGATATTTTAAAAGATCAGAATAAAAATGAAGACATACAAATAACACAGAAACAGTGCTTGAAGAATGAAAATAAAAATAAAGTAGAAAAAAATACTACAAAATATAAAACAAAATATACTCCAGGAAAGAAGAATTTAGAAGTAGATTGTCTAAGCAGGAATCCAGTTTTAGAATCGAATGAAAATGCAGATGAACAATTAAAAGTTGTACATTTGGTTATATTAGAAGATACTTTAAGAGATCTGAATAAAAATGAAGGAATTCAAAAGAAAAAAACAAATGGATTGAAAAAAACTGTGTCTACTTTAAAAGGGTCAAGAAAAAAAAAATACAAAAAAAAGAAAGAAAGAAAAAAAAACGGAAAAAAAAGAAAGAAAGAAAAAAAACAAGAAAGAAAAAAAAAAAAGAAGGAAAAAAAGAAAGAAAGAAAAAAAAAAAAAAAAAACTTTATCATATCACTAAACTTATACCAGTCCCTTCACTACAAGAAGATGATCCGGAGGACGAGTGAAAATTTTACTATGAATTTTCATCCCCAAGGGGGGAGATGTAATAAAATAACTAGGTACCCACCTATACATTTTATTAAGTACTTACAAAAAGTACCTACATAAAACAGTTCTACCACCAGATGCCGCATGCGTCGCTCAGAATAAAACAAAAGACTTCCGATAATATTATTAACTGTCAGAATCAGATAGATAGATAGATAGATAGATATAAAAATTATTATAAAGATAAATTAAGAATAAACTTTAATTACAAAGCAACACATTGTTTATTTTATTATTATACGCCCACTTTACATATTATTTACACCCAATTTATAAAGAAAAATATTACCACGTTATATATATATATATATATATTTATTTCATATAGTTAAAAAAAATTTAAAAGAAATAATTTTAATTAATTTTCTGGATATTTCGACATGAAAAATCTTAAAATTAATAACCGAGTTCTCTCCTATAAAGAGACTAAGCTCGTGTGCTTGGAGAGGGACTTTAATTAATTATTGTTGATGTTTGTTGGTAATATAATTGATTTTATTATAATTATTTTTTATTATACATAGTAAGTAAAAATATCTCTTCGTAAATCACAGTGTTACTTAGTAACACCGTTTGGTTAAGTTTTACTTTAATTTTCAAGTTACGTGTTACAAATTTAAAAAATATACATACGTTTTATAATATTCATTCATTCAAACCCTCATCCGCACCTTAATGGTGCATAGGGCACTGCATCATACAAACGCAGTGTTATCTTGATCGTTAACACATGAAGAAAATGTGATCAGCCCTCCACTTCAGGTACCAGTCCAGGGTAATATGGAATAAATATTGGAGCGAAAAATAACTTATATTTATTTGACCCCCCCTGGGAATCGAGCCCGGGACCTACAGAACGGTATCCGAACGTACTGATCATTACACTACGCAGGCGGACATTTATAATATTAGACTCAACATACTCGTGATGCTCTGGAAAAACAAAGAAACAACATTTAAAGTTTATTATGTCCTTCTCAAAATTGACGTTACGTCGCCATCTTGTTTTTTTTCTGTCGCACTCTGTTTTATCGACGGAACACTTTTTAAAAAATAATATAAAAAATGAATACATTTCTTTACATTATTAATTATTAATAATATATACATAACTGTATTTACACACGTTTTTAGTAAGGTTATAAATTAAATGACCTATGTACATAACATTACTTCAAACGAACTGACTTTGATCTCCATTTTTTTTTAACATTAAAATTAATAATCCACTAAAGAATAATTTTAAAAAAACTTGAAAAAAATATTTAAACTAAAAAATCAAATGCCGAAGTTGATGCTGAGATGAAATAAAACATACAATTTCTCCACGCGAGTAAAAGAGACAAAATGACATAAAAATTCTTACAACAAAAGAGTGTAGATATATATTAGATTATGCTCAAGATAGAGACGGATATAAAAACGTACGCGATATTTAAATAATGACGCAAAAGAAATGCGAGAGGGATAGAAAGAGTCATTTGGGTAGCGAGCGAGGGAGACGGGCTGAAAGGAAAAACACGGATATTTTTCAGTGCGAGGAGTAAAGGTGATGCATTTTCCGCGCGCGTGAGAGAGACGACAAGACGAAGGTATGTCTTTGTGGAACGAGATGTACGTACGAAGAAAGTATGCCAGTGACCTAGATGGATGAATGACTTTATGATGCTTTTGTAGGCTTATACAGCACGCCAAAAGTACAAAATAAATTAAATTTATTTAAATAACTAATTAATTAACCATCACGCCAATTCTCTGCAGTGGTAGGCAGAGAGAATAGAACGCCACACCGCCGTCTTACGAACATTCTTCGCCTCTCTACATTATTATTACTATTATTATTCCGACCCTGACTTATAAGTATTTGACAAAACTGATCGTGCCAAGTTTTCCTCGGTCTTCCTCCGCTCTATTTTCCAACCACATTCGTCTACATACACACTTCTATTGATAAACGCAAAAAGCGGTCTTATACAAGCGTTTTATTAATTTCATTTTTATATAAATTTACCATCGTCTCCTTCTTCAAACTCTTAATTGCACCCGATGGTGCATAGGGCACTGCATCATATAAACGCAGTGTTATCTTGATCGTTAACATATGAAAGAAAGGTGATCAGCCCTCCGCTTCAAGTACCAGTAATAATTATAAGTGAAAAAATCACTTAAAATTATTTGACCCCCCCCCTGTAAATAGAACCCGGGACCTCCAGAACGGAAGCCGAGCGTGCTGAACATTATACTGCGGAGGCGGACAATTCGTTGATTTAAATGTCGGGTTGTGGTCCCGTGGTTAGTGTCGCGGACTCTTCAATCAGAGTTACTCGGTTCGAATCCCATCTACCACAATTTTAAACCTATTTCTAATAATGAGCCGCCTAGGCTCACAGAAATAGTATGAAATTGAAATATTCGTGTAAATAATAAAAACACAGATATTTATATTTTAATTTTAAAAAAAATATATATGTACTATTAAATCAGTTTTTTTTATTTGCATAAATCTAAATATATATTTACGTAGTTCGGTGAGTTTTGACAGTAAAAACTAAAAGTGAGAGTTCGGTGCGCCACTAACACCATTCACGAACCTAACTGTTTTAATATTTAACGCTTTAGATCTCAACACGTAACGCGCGACCGACATTTAACACTTTTTTCAACAAATGCCTAAACTTGACATACCCCACTCTTGTACTCAGTCGACTTGACTCATTCAATCATTGTTCTCTTTAAAAATTGCACAACACTTTATCTCATTTCGTTTAAGTCCTTTAAAAAATGCATCTAATAACTTTTAAGAAACGTCTGAGACATAACATATTAAAATTTATTAAAACATACGAGTATAGACATTTTCCATTCCTCGCTATAACACATCATTCTTCAGTAATTCCTTCTCTGTCCAAGCGGCCAGACTATTGAATGAATTACCTCTCCGCGTAAACAAATGCACCTTCTCTAATAACTTTTAAGAAACATCTGAGACAATACTATCTATCATTAGAATCCTAACTGACCATCAAACCCCTCCCTTAATTTTAACAGTTACTGAGCCTTAGAAATACAAAAGTTAAAGTATGAAATTTCTCCTGGATTTGAAACATAACATATTAAAATTTATTGAAACATACGAGTATAGACATTTTCCATTCCTCGCTATAACACATCATTCTTCAGTAATTCCTTCTCTGTCCAAGCGGCCGGACTATAGAATGAATTACCTCTCCTTGTAAAAAATGCACCTTCTCTAATAACTTTTAAGAAACGTCTGAGACATTACTATCTGTCATTAGAATCCTAACTGTCTATCAAACCTCCTCCCTTAGTTTTAACGGTTACTGAGCCTTAGAAATACAATAGTTAAAATATGAAATTTCTCCTGGATTTGAAACAAAACCTATTAAAATTTATTGAAACATACGAGTATAGACACTTTCCGTTCCTCGCTATAACACATCATTCTTCAGTTATTCCTTCTCTGTCCAAGCGGCCGGACTATGGAATGAATTACCTCTCCTTGTAAACAAATGCACCTTCTCTAATAACGTTTAAGAAACGTCCGAGACATTATATAGATAAAACCCTTATCCGCACCCCAATGGTGCATAGGGCACTGTGTCATATAAACGCAGTGTTATCTTGATCGTTTACACATGAAGGAAAGGTGATCAGTCCTCCGCTTCAGGTACCAGTCCATGGTAATATTGAATAAATATTACAGTGAAAAAATCGCTTATATTTATTTTACCCCCCTTGGGAATCGAACCCGGGACCTCCAGAACGGTAGCCGAGCGTGCTGACCATTACACTACGGAGGCGGACATTAATACCTATTATTAGAATGCTTACTGTCCATCAAACCCCTCCCCTAGTTTTTCCCTCTACCTCCTTCCCTAAACTCGCTTTTTCCTTTGCCTCCCTTATTATCATCAATTTGTAATTTATGTTTTTTTAAATGTTACTATCTACACATTTTATTCTAATTTTTTGTATTTATTTATTTATTGATTAGGCGTTTAATTTTTAGAACTCCATTTTAATTTATGTATTAATTTTTAAATCAAACACACATTTTTTGAGTTCTTCCTTCGTGTGTTAACGATCAAGATAACACTGCGTTTATATAATGCAGTGCCCTTTGCACCATTGGGGTGCTGATAAGGGTTTGAAGAAGAAGTTGTATTTTACTAACAAAAACACATGAAAAAATTTATATTGTGACAATTGTTTCGCCTAGTTATGGCATTTTCAAACGAATGAACTATCTAGACACTCAAAATGTTGTGAAAAGTATAGACTTTTTCACCAAAAAACACAATTTATTTTCCTACCACAATTGTACTCTCATTTTTAAGTAATTACCATAATGCCTTTATTTGAAAAAAATCTAAACAAAGCCAACGCGAAGAGTCACGCTCTATTAATGCACAAAATGGTGACTTCCATCACCTGATGGCGTCAGGCTGAATCCAACGGATAACGGTATTATGGTGGAATTAATAACACCTTACAAATCTCGTCTTTCAATCATTATTTGGTGACATTTCATCCTTCCGGCGTGTTTGACTGTGCGAATCAAAGTAAAAGAAAAAAAATATGAACAATTTTTCTTGCTCATTTTTGGTTCTAGGCCTAAAAGTAGCTTCCTTCAAAAACTAGTATGGAAAACTTGATAATAGAATGGCTCAAACAAAAATATAATATTAATATTTTGACATCTCAACACAGATGAAGAGGAATATGGATGTCTGGGTATTTACAGGGCCATGACAGGTATTTAACTGTCATAGGCTGGTTGAATGATCACTTTACACACGTGAATCATTCACCATTTTACCCATGATTGACGAGACGACTACTCTGCTATTTTTTTTGAACTCCTGGATATAATATTTATCTCATGACATTGTACATGCGAGTTCACTAGGGCCATTTATTGTTGAATTGTGAAAGGTTTTATTTAGCACTTTTATTTGGGTGTACACAAAAATCTAACCTAGATTATTTTTTATACTGAGAAACGTCTGAAACCATGAATCAAATTTTTTTTATGCAGCTAATAATTTTACCAGATTATTTTATTTTCATTTTGAGTGTGTCCAAATGGTTTTTCGCATCTGGGTTTCTCCACTTTTTTTACATTTTTGACATCTCAACATAGATGAAGAAGAATATCTCCTTCTTGCGATGTGGATCTGGAGTCTGGATGGTTCCATTCTCCTCACATGCGCATACCAATGTCTTCTTCGTTGCCTTCCCCACCTAACGACATCTTCAATCTCTCATATTTCTCTTATCCTGGTGTTCCTTATTCTACCTCGTGGACTCTTGCCAGATATGCTTTTTAGAGTCTTCATTTCTGACACTGTTAGCGTGTTTTTTGTTACTGCGGTGTCCGCTCTGCGTTCGATCCCATATGTGTCGCACACAATTTTAATATATTTTAATTTTGCTGCTGATCTTCATACAATTTTCTATAGGCCTTAAAATATAAACTTTTGCAGTCAAATTATCTCGAAAGACATCTAGAGGAAGACCAAAAAATTCATGGTAAAATTCACGTTTTTTGTTACTGCTAACAACATCTTCGATCTCGCATATTTCGCTCACTCCTTTCAACAAAGTCATATAATAAAAATCGTAAATTTTCAGCTGTACATATTTTCGGAATGTCCAAAAAAATGTACTATATCTCAGGAAAAGCGGCATATTTTTAACTTAATATATACCCGCTACGGGGCAGAAAGTGTTGTTTTTGTATTTTGAAGAAAAAGTATTGTTCAATTATTTTACTAAATATTTTTCAAATGGAGAAAAAACATTCAGGTTTTACCTAAAAATATCTGTTGCACAGTAAAAAGTTCAATAAGTGGCTTGATATTTATTTTTACATTTCATTATTTTTTTAAACTTTAAAAACGATCTCCTGAAAAATCAAGTTTTTTTTTTATATATGACGTTGTGGAAAGGAGTGAACGATTTCTCTTATCCTGGTGTTCCTTATTCTATCTCATAGACTCTTGCCAGATATGCTCCTTAGAGTCATCATTTCTGACATTCGATCCCATATGTCACGACGAGTTATATTTTAATTTTGCTGCGAATGTAAAAAATTCTGATTATTTTAAAACGCCTACATAGCGAAACTCTCGAGTATTAAACTGGCTATCGAACTATTAGACCAGCTCATCCCAGAGGCGCCATTGATTATAGTGATTTTCAATTTTATGAATACTATAATAAAGAATTAGTTATATTATCCGTCTCTGTAATGACTGGCTCGACCAACTGCAATATGGAGCGGCTGATGAAGACGATAGTACAAAGCGTCATGGATATAGTCTGTCAATATAACGTGCTCCATTCGTTCTATAACGACTGCTCTATAACTTTTATGCCTCGGCTGCCTGTGAGCGATTTTTTTTTGTTTATTAAATGTGGAGGTCCTCACCAAAACGTTACATTTCTATTATAAATGATTTTAATAATAAATCCTTTACCGCTCCCCAATGGTGCATAGGGCACTACTTCATATAAACGCAGTGTTATCTCGATCGATTACACATGAAGGAAAGGTGATCCAGCCCTCCACTTCAGGTATCAGTGCAATGTAATATTGAATAAATATTACAGTGAAAAAATCACTTATATTTATTAAACCCCCCTGGGAATCGAACCTGGGACCTCCAGAACGGTAGGCGAGCATGCTGACCATTACACTACGGAGGCGGACAAAAATAAATGATTTTAAGTAATCAGAAAATTTGAAAAATTGTTACGTTTTGGTGCGATTTAATGATTTCATATTGGTTTAACACAGGATTGGTCACGTTTTGTCGTACTTTGATTAAGATTTCGACAGAAAACAGCAAACATAACAGATTTGCATTTAAAGGATTTTTTATGAAATATTGGAAATGTAACTTTTTGGTGAAGGCCTCCACAAATAAAATTACAGTTTTTTATATACAATTTAATACAATTTCTTTACATTTTTACTTAATACAATCTTATAATTTTAGTTGCGCTAAACCTCTCAAAAAAGAGACTGAAGAGAGCTCTTGTGCTTGGAGAGGGATTTTTGTTTTTCTTTTGTTTAAAGTATCATGTTATACATTTAAAAACATACATATATTAAAGGGAAACATTTATATTTATGCGGTCCGAGGGAGTTATCTTGTTTAGTTTTCTATTGTATAATCTGTATAAATTTAAACTGTTCGTTTAGTTTATTTTGTAGTGTTTGTGTCTTATGTATTTTTGATTTCTAAAAGGAAACTGTTGATTTTTTTAATCCTAAGTACGCGTAATTTTGTTGGTACTGTTTTGGGTTGAATTTGGGTATTATTAAATAATTTTTATATCTTTGGATCTTTTTCTCCATCAGACGAACGAATTGTTCGCAACATTTTAGGAGTGTCCGAATACTTTTTCACAAATCTGAATTATCTCCACAGGAGTTACTTTTTGACATCTCAACAAAGATGAATAAGAATATGGAAGTCTAGGCATTTACGGGGCTTACGACCGTCATAGGCTTGGTTAAGTGATTACACACGAACATTCACCATTCTACCCATGATTGACAACCACACTACTCAAATTTCTCAAAATAAATACTTAGACTTCCTTATTCTTCTTATCAATATATTAATTTTATTAGTATACAGAGATATGTTGATTTTATTTGACTATTGTTATTACCTTTATAAAGTGTCTACAGATTATTTTTTAAAGAGGTTCCCTATTAAATAAAGTTGTAGAACCTCTCCGAGAAAGCGGAACAAGATTGTGCGAGGGAGACGTCTGTAGAGATGCTGTCTCTATCCTTCCTGTAAGCTGTAGGTACATACATAAATATCTGTGTCTATATTACCAATACTTGTATACACCGCTCAGAAGTATGATAAAGAGAGAGAGATTTTTACTAAAAAAATGTATTTAAAAAAGATTTTACGAAAATTCTCCTTTAATCATATCTTAACATAGATGAAGAAGAATATGGAAGTCTGGGTATTTACAGGGCATACGACAGTTTGCTGAATACAGTTTGTATTTTCATCTGTTGATAAGAACATCTGTAGTTCTTGAAACCAGTGGTATTTACTCAACTAAACCAAAAAAATGCTCTAATACAAGTGTTTTTTATTTGTATTTAAATCATTATATCATTCTAAAAAGTTTAGGCCTTATCAATAAATAATATAATCTTTTTTATTGTTTTTTTTCCGTTCAGATATTATTTATTTATTTCTTATTTATTACGGCATTACTCGGCTGTCCAAATTTAAAACACAGTAAGGGACATTCTTTTTGTAGTAGTTTTTTTTTGCATTTTTGGACTAAATGGAGTCTACTTAGTCCATAAATGCAAAAAAAACCTACTACAAAAAAAAAATGTCCCTTACTGTGTTTTAAATTTGGACAGCCGTACTGCCTTTTACAAGAAATAAGATAGAAATTAGAAATTAAGATAGATTACATAGAAAATAATAATCAACGATAAAAAATAAAAATAACAATAATGAAAAACGAAAAGATGAGTATAAGTTATAAAACAAATGCAACACTTGGTTTAAAAAAATTGGTACAAATTAGGGGAGCTAATAATCGAAATTTTTGCTCGCCTCCGTAGTGTAATGGTCAGCACGCTCGGCTACCGTTCTGGAGGTCCCGGGTTCGATTCCCAGGGGGGTTAAATAAATATAAGTGATTTTTTCCACTGTAATATTTATTTAATACTACCCTGGACTGGTCCTGAAGCGGGGGGCTGATCACCTTTCCTTCATGTGTAAACGATCAAGATAACACTGCGTTTATATAAAGCAGTGCCCTATGCACCATTGGGGTGCGGGTAAGGGTTTTATATATAATAATCGAAATAAAATTCATACCAAGAGATCCAAAAAGTGTTCTGTAAATTTTGACTTAAAGATGTTTATTGATGTACTAAAAAATATCTTTTACAACATTTTGAATGTGTCCAAATGCTTGTTCACAAATCTGGATTATCTCTAGGAGTATTTTTCATATTATTTTTTGACATCTCATCCAGACTTCCATATTCTTCTTCATCTTCGATGAGATGTCAAAAAATATAAAAATAGACAATGTTGAGAATATGAGAACATCTGTAGTTCTTGAAACTAGTCGGGTTTAATTGCATTCATCTTCAGTGCTAAAATCCATCCATTTTTAATTTTAGTTTTACTAAGTAAATACCACTATTTCTTAAAATCTATTAACACAAAAACTAAATTAACCAAACCAAAAACTAATTAACTCTAAAATGTAGATTTATCTTCTTTTGCGGTGTTTGAAAATGATGCGGAATGCATCGAAATACGTGTCACAATAGATTTTAAGAAATAATGGTATTTATTAAGTAAAATTTAAATCAAAATACATGCATTAATAATTAATAAACATTAAAAAAAAAAACAAAAATGTGGTCTTATACAAGTGTTTCATTTTTTAATTGAAATCATGAAATGTCATGTTGCTATACGATATTTTTAATTTAAAAAAAAATTATTATCACGTCAGACGACTTTAGTACGACTCCCTTGTATTGGAGTCGGAGAAATGGTGACCTTGTTGCATGACCCACATACCTCCGCCGCCCGCCGCTCCGCTCCCCGCTCCTCCCCGCTCCTACACGCCATTGTTCCCCACCCCCTCGCCCACACCGACACGCTTGCTACCGCCGGGGTAGGCAGAGACAGCCATGGATGCTGGGGCTTGCAAAAACCGAAAAGCGTCTGTCCCTCGCTGTACAATTAGTAACTCAATATTTTGAGTATATTTTAGTGTCTTTCTTTTAACCCTTATCCGCACTCAATGGTGCATAGGGCACTGGATCGTAGCGACGCGGTGTTATCTTGATCGTTAGCTGCATGAAGGCAAGGTGATAAGCTCTGCGCTTCTTGTACCAGTCCAGGGTGATACGAAATAAATATGAGAGTACTTGAGTGCAAATTTTAACTAACTAACTAACTAACCATCACGCCGCTTCCCAGCAGGGGTAGGCAGAGAGAATCGAACGCCACACCACTCTGTCTTTAAAAAAATTATTCGCCTCTTCTACATTCATGCATCTCCTCATATATACCCGACGATTATTACGACTCCTGACCCGGCCGCTTTCAAGTATTAGTGCAAATTATCGCTCTCAAATTCTTTGTTTAAATTTGCTATTTATAGCAAGGTTTTTCTTTATTTATTTGTTATCTTGATCGTGTTTACACATGAAGGAAAGGTGATCAGCCCTCCGCTTCAGGTACCAGTCCAGGGTAATATTGAATAAATATTACAGTGAAAAAATCACTTATATTTATTTGACCCCCCCTGGGAATCGAGCCCG
This sequence comes from Brachycentrus maculatus, assembly GCF_059751285.1. Lineage (NCBI taxonomy): Eukaryota > Metazoa > Arthropoda > Insecta > Trichoptera > Brachycentridae > Brachycentrus > Brachycentrus maculatus. Next base: position 1,033,473 of record NW_028281135.1, read on the forward strand.
GGACCTCCAGAACGGTAGCCGAGTGTGCTGACCATTACACTACGAAGGCGGATAAAAAAAAATATTAGAGAAATAATATTAACTTTTTAAGTAAAGATTAAGATATCAGTCGTAACAAAACTTAAAAAAAAAACTGTTGTCGAGTTTATAGTAAAAATGAATTTCATTTTTTATGACTTAACTACATTGAACATCATAGAATATACAGTTTGTGGCTACGGAAACTGAAAGTAGTGCGCTAAGATTTAGATGAAAAAATAAATGGTGTCATCACTATCATTATTTACTGAAAATAAATCAATTAAAAAGCGCTAGTGACATCTGGCGGTAGAATTTGAAAAATATTATTAATACTACGTTACTGCCATCTGTTGGCTAGTAGATGATAAGATACCAAACCTGGCCATTAAATTGTTTGATGATATTACCGCCATCTATTATTGAGTAGGAAACATAAATGGTTTAAGTCTATACTATTATTTGCTGTTAAATATGTTACATCTATTGATTCATAGATTAACTCTGCAAACCGTAGCGTAATGCCAGCGAATTATAAACTTGCGTACAATGATCCATTTCGTCATTCTAAAAATCCACAAAGCCAATACATTATCTATAAAAAAATTAATGCCTTTAGAAGGATCATTAATTGTTCGAGAAAATTTTAATATTTGCAGCTTCCCTATTTGTGCCTTTATGTATTTAGTGACAAATGATTACTATTAGAGCTATTAATCAAAAATCATTTGCATTTATTTTTTTCCAAGCTCAAAACATTCCTCTTACCCTCATCCATACTCAAGTGCATAGAACACTGAATCAAATTGAAAGGCGAGGTCACAAGTCTTACCCTTCAGGCACCTGGAGATCGGTAGCCTGGAGGGGAAGAGAGGGAGAGGAAGATCCCCACACAATGGACCGATCAAGTTAAGGCAGCAGCAGGCACCTCGGCGGTTGGAGCGCTACGTGTAGCGCAGTCAAGGGATAACTGGAGAAGAGTCATTGCTTCCACAAGGGTCACAACCCTCAGTAATGAGTAATAAGACAGAAGAATCTCAATACATAAAAAATTTAAACAAAAACACAAAATATAACTATGAAAATACAAATAAAAACACAGAAAATTGTGTAAACATTTCTTTATTCTCAAAGATAAATCTATACAAAAGTTCTTGCTTACGTGAAATAAAATTACAAAGTTATGCATAGTTGCAATTCTCACAAAATACTGACAGTGTCATCTAATAGTACTATGGACGTAACTAAACAATGTAACAAGAGAAATAATAATTTATATTGTTGTCGTACAAATGTATTATTATATCGTATACACGAAATACATAAATTGAGCTATTTTAGAGATTTCTTTCACAATATGTTTGAACAAGTGGTGTTGTTGGAAGAAGAAATGAGGTAAAGATAAGACTTTTGTTGGAATCACAATTCAATAATAGTTAAACTATATTTTAAATTCAAGTTACATTCAAATTTGGTTGAAATAGCCTCAAAAATTAATTTAACCTATCAAAAACCATTTAAAATCAACTGTATTATTCATTAACATAATTTAAAAGACTGCTTCGATATGTAATACAAAGTAATACTGAGTTTTTAAATATTTTAAACAAAAAAATAATAAGGCTTTGGATATTGTCATTGAATACTTTGATTGTAAAAATAAAACCTACATCGTACATTTTATAACAAAAGCAATCTTTAAACTTAGTACTTTCAGTATTTTTATATTAGAAAATAATAATAAAAAAATACATTATTTAAGGACGCAAATGAAGTAAGAGATAATAAAAAATAAAAGAAACAGTTGCAATTGGAAAAGAAACTGTTTTTAAGAGATTTTTCAATTTTTCCGGAACAACTTATAGGAATGTAACCTAACCTAACCTAACCCTATAAAAGGAATATCACGCATGAAATTATAAATGTCAAAATTATTTAATTAAAAAAATTCAGTGTGTTAGTGCTGATATTTAACCCTTCCGGGAGTAAAATAATTGATGTCTGACATTCTCTGAGTGCGTTCTTTTAACATGAAAAAAAATCTTCACGAAATGTATGTATTATGAAGATAGAAATTATGTATTATAACGCCTCTTCAAAATATTTTTAAATTATGAAAAAATTAAATTTAAATATTTACAGATGTCATTGCTATACAAGTTACATCATACTAACTGACAGATAACATAGACACGTTCATTAACATCGATACTCCTTTGAGGAAAATTCGCACCGACGTTCATTTATATCCATACTCCTGAAAAGGTCAAAACATTACGCTAGTTTTAAATTTGATAACATTTTAACGAGTGATTTAATATTTATGTATTAAATGTTAAATCAAACACTGATTTTTTAAATCTACTAAGTTGTATTTTATTGTTAAAAAACACGTAAAAATCAATTGTCAATTTTGCCTAGTTATGGCATTTTCAAAGTAATGACATTCGTTTAAAAATGCCATAACTAGGTGAAACAATTGATTTTATTGTTGTTTTTTAACAATAAAATACAACATAGTAGACTCAAAAAATCAGTGTTAGATCGAAAATTTAACAATCAAAATGGAGTTGTAGAAATTAAACGCCAAATCTATAAATAAGTGATTGAATATCCATGTCGTCTCAGGTTAGGTTAGGTTAGAAACGGTTGGTCATGGGGTTGAGGGAATCAGTTGGCGGACTCGAAGTACTCCTTGGAGAGCTTGGGATCCGCCTTCATGGTCTTCTGGCCCGGTCTCCACCCGGCGGGGCACACCTCGCCGTGCTTGTCTGTGAACTGGAAGGCCTGCACCAGCCTCAGCGTCTCGTCAACATCTCTGCGAAGAAAAAAACACGAAAAAACGCGTGATTAAGGTTATGTGTTTTGTACACCGTGTGAAAATTTTATTTAAAAATGGGAAAAATGTGAATATTCCTAAATGGTGCTTTTATTGACTACAGTTGAAGTAGATACATATTTAACAATTTTGTTATGTTAGCTCTGGTGGCACAAAATTTATTACTCTATCGGAAAATGTTATAATTAATCATCTAATATCGTTTTTGAATACCTTTTTAATAATAAAAAAGATTTGGAGTGATTAAAATCTTTATTTGGACTTTAATTATTTTTTTTTGTAAAGTGAAAAAGACGATATCTGTCAAGTGGCTGCCGCCAGCATTGATAAATATTTACGCCCATTTTATCAATCTGTTTGCAGCTGTCTAGTTCACAAATGTCAAATATGATTGACCCACAACACCATTTGTAAAAATTAAAACATCTTCCGATAGGGTCATTAATTTTGTGTTGCCCTGTATCTGAAAACAAGAAGAAAAAACATCGTAAGTAGTCGCTATAGCTGGCCAAGCGACACAACCAGCCCGAATGGCGACCTGAGCCGTACTAAAAGGAGATCGGCGGAAATAGTATCAAGCTATAAGCTATATACACGAAAAGCACGGCAAGCATGTGCACACTGAGAAACGTTTGTGTGTTGGTGATTCTAACCCCGAATTTCCACAAATTATTTATTTCCGTCGCTGCAAATGAAAAATATTTTTTGTATTGACTGTATTGAACAACTCGTTATGAGAGGTTCCACAGTACTTTTATGTAATACATAATTTTATTACTCCTAGGTATGGGGGGCTCACCTGCCAACGGGGAGATCGTTGATGGTGATCTGGCGCAGGTTCTGCTTGCCGTCGATGATGAAGAGCCCCCGGAAGGGGATGCCCGACTCCTCGTCCAGCACTCCGTAGTCGCGGGAGATCTTCCCGTTCTTGTCGGCCAGCAGCGGAATGTTCATCTTGCCGAGCCCACCTGACAAATAGCACAATTACATTTCGACATCTCAACATACATAGATGGAGAGGAACATGGAAGTCTGGGTATTTACAGGGCTTACGTCATGTCATAGGCTGGTTAAATTATCACTTTACACATATGCAGCATTCACCATGCCACCCATGTTTGACAACCGCACAACTCAAATTTTTACTACGCTTAATGATGTCCGCCTCCGTAGTGTAATGGTCAGCACGCTCGGCTACCGTTCTGGAGGTCCCGGGTTCGATTCCCAGAGGGGGGTCTTAAAAATATAAGTGATTTTTTCACTCTAATATTTATTCAATATTACCCTGGACTGGTACTTGAAGCGGAGGGTTGATCACCTTTCCTTCGCGTGTTATCAATCAAAATAACACTGCGCCAATACGATGCAGTGCCCTATGCACCATTGGATGCGGATAAGGGTTGGAATGAGAATGAATAATGATATGGCCATTTAACCAAAAATGTGCCTCATCGGTGAACAAAATTTTGCGTCAAAAAAGAGGATCAAGCTGAATATTGTTTCCGGCCCATTCACCAAACCTACGATGCGCATAATGGTCATTCAATGGCAAAACGTACCGACTACAAAACAATTGTCAATTGTATAATTATCAGTCTGAAGAAACAATGTCGCCAATTTAAAAGCCAAACCTATAAAAAAAAACACCCTATATATGTTTGTAAAAGGCACTGAAAAGATGTAACATTGTATTATTCTCATGCGCAGATTCAGCAAAATCGTGTATTAAAATTATTAATTCCTCATAAACACTTTTGTTACCAGAGATTGCGAGTTATGGACATAATATCGTTTTTATGGTAATCTATTCATTGAATGTACTCATATCAGCGACTTAGCTGCAAGATAAATTACGTATTCAAACAACTGGAACACACATGTACTTATAGACACACCTATGACTTACAACTCTTATCTACAGTCTGCCCCAACGTCTCATGAATGAAATGCCTCATTACGTAATGCAGATAAAGACACGTAAAAATGAAATTGAGATAGAGTGGGATATCAAAAGAGTCAGAGTTTAACAAACTTATGACACGGAAAGCTTATCAATAAGTCCAAAGTTGAATAAGCGGGAAAAATCAGCACACAAATTTGGCGTGATTCATTTTGGGAATCTCCAAATAATTTTTTAAAACGGGCGACATATCGCTCACTCCTTTCAAGAATGTCATAAATCAAAAATAGACAATTTTTAGTTGTGAATGTTTTCGGAATGCCCAGAAAATGTCCTATATCCCAGCAAAAGAGGCATATTTTTAACTTCATATTAACCCGCTACACGGCAGAAAGAGTTGTTTTTGCATTTTGAAGAAAATGTATTGTTTAATTATTTTTTGAAATATATTAAATATTTTTCATATGGAGAAAAAACCTTCAGGTTTTACCTAAAAAGTTCTATTCCGCAGTAAAAAGTTCGGTAAGTGGCTTGATATTTATTCAATACATTGTATTATATTTTTAAACCTTAAAAACGTTCTCGTGAAAAATCAAGTATTTTGATTTATGACGTCCTTGAAAGGAGTGAGCGATATAAGTCTGGCTGTGTTGACAAGAGAAAAGCTCCGCAAAAACGTGATCATTGACTATTTGATATCTTACTAGCTTAATATTGCCCTGAAAAAATCCCAAAGCGATTTTAACTTGGAAGTATAATATATTGACTTGTTAAAAATTAAAAACTGCATTGATGTTTATTTTCTTTCCAAGCAAAAGTGACTTAAATGGCCCTCCTGAACATTTTTTCCGCCTTCATGGTGTAATGGTCAGCGTGTTTAGCTACCGCGCTGGAGATCCCGGGTTCGATTCCCAGGGGGGGGGGCTGAAAATAAATATTAGTGATTTTACCCTGTAATATTTATTTAATATTACCCCGGACTCGTTCCTGAAGCGCAAGAGTGATCACCTTACCTTCGTGTAAGTAATGATCAAGAAAACACTGCGTCAATTTGATGCAGTGCCCTATGCACCATTGGGTGCGGATAAGGGTTATAAGTAAGAACATTTTATGTTAGTTGGTCACTTTCTCTTGTACGACTACGATATACGATATACGATATACGATATACGTTTCTCAATCAATAAATAATTCACTCCGATACATATTTAGGATGATACCGACTGGCATCTGACAGTCTAGAATTGCCAACGGGCTGTATATCGCTTTGCATCTCGTATTCAGCGAATTGATCTGCAGCAACAGATGACACCCTCCTTCGCCATTCCGGTGCATCATGCGCCACCCTCTTCAGCTCCTCACACGTTGAACCAAACATACCTTCCTTGCGCGGGGTGTTGATCCATGCCTGGTGGGTGTAGTGGCTGTCCGTGGAGGCGGCCACCAGCTCGCAGCCGATCTTCCTGAACTCGTCAGCTCTGTCCGAGAAGGCGATGATCTCCGTCGGACAGACAAACGTACTGAAACCACAAAACAAAACTAAATCAAGACGACACTAATTACTTCATCATACAATAAAACTTCGATACAAAGGACCTCTATGAAACCGGTTTGATGCCACGAGCGCGATAACGCGTTCTCCGATTCCGTGCTCGCCGGGCCGGCCATGAATAATATTTATATTCTCAATATTATTAATATAATAAAGCATTTACTTTGTGGTTAGTCATTTTTAATAATAAATAATAAAACCCTTATCCGCACCCCAATGGTGCATAGGGCACTGCGTCATATAAACGCAGTGTTATCTTGATTGTTTACGCATAAAGGAAAGGTGATCAGCCCTCCGCTTCAGGTACCAGTCCAGGGTAGTATTTAATAAATATAACAGTGAAAAAATCACTTATATTTATTTTACCCCGTTGGGAATCGAACCCGGGACCTACAGAATGGTAGCCGAGCGTGCTGACCATTACACTACGGAGGCGGACTAAATTTTTACGAATTACAGATTCGTTATACTGGAAATTTCGTCGATTCGGTATTCGCTACAAACAGATTTGACCTGTATTATAGGTGTATCAACCTGAGACAAAAAAATTATCGTCCCTTTTTATATGAAAAAAGATGGAAGTCACTCTGGGCTCACATTCCCGGCATTCGGCTGGCTTGAGTGATCACTTTAAACAATTGCATTAATTTTTAAAAGATGTATAAACGCACTGTTGTCGGATTCCTTTCGCATGTTAGTTATAATTTCGATAGATTTGGATTATTGTTGACAGTTGAGAACTTGTGAAGTATATATATTTAACACAAGTGAGATTCCTTCAGGATTGTTATTGGCATTAACTCTTAAGTGGAGTACTTCCGGCATTTGTGAAAAAAATGGATGTACTAAAAACTTTGTAAACGACCTTCATTCGTTCTTAATAAAAAAGGTTATTCATTCTGTCTATATGAAATGACAAAAAAATAAATAAATTAACCGTGACAAAACTGGTTTTACTTGACATTGATTTTAAAATTTAATCTCCAATATTATATTAGCGTAGTAATTACATAAAGATTATGATAATTTAATTTCACATTATAATATTAAAGTGTTTTCAATTATATTTAATTAATATACATAATAATAAATAAATAAAATAATAAATGTTTTAGCAGGATATCGCTCACTCCTTTCAACAACGTCATTTATCAAAAAACTTGATTTTTCAGGAGATCGTTTTTAAATTTAAAAAATATGACGAAATGTGTTAAAAATAAATATCAAGCCACTTATTGGACTTTTTACTGTGCAACAGATCTTTTTAGGTAAAACCTGAAGGTTTTTTCTCCATTTGAAAAATATTTAGAATATTTAAAAAAAAATTTAAACAATACCTTTTCTTCAAAATGCAAAAACTACCCTTTCTGTCCTGTAGCAGGTAAATATTAAGTTAAAAATAAGCCACTTTTGCTGGGATATAGTACATTTTCTGGGCATTCCGAAAACACGCACAACTGAAAACTTACGATTTTTGATTTATGACGTTCTTGAAAGGAGTGAGCGATATGTGCACAGAATAAACAAATTAAAAGTTACAGCATTTTGAGTGTGTCCAAATACTTGTTCACAAATCTGGATTATTTCCAATTAATAGTATTATTAATCCAATTATTGTTCTAAATAAATGAACTGGTCAAATTATAAGCAAAAATTATAAAAATGAAAATGATATTTTCTGGCGTTTCTCACGTGTGTGATTATAATCCAGGATTCGGATCTCACATAACAATAAAAGAGTTTCTGGTCAATAATAAAGGTTCTTTTCATCTCACCAATAGATGTCTCTGGTGAAGTTCTAGTGATTCAAGAACAACGATTCGAAATTGGTTCATATATATGTATAGAACTTCCAAGAATTTGAGTAGTGTGCTTGTCAATAACGGGTAGAATTGGTGAATGTTACACGTGTGTAAAGTGATCATTTAAACCGGCTTATGACGGTCGTCAGACCCGTAAATGCCCAGACTTCCATATTCTTCTTCATCTTTGATGAGATGTCAAAAAATAATATGAAAATAACTCCTGTAATTGGAGATAATCCAGATTTTGTGAAAAAGTATTTGGACACACTCAAAAGGTTGAAAACAAACACTTATATAGTTTCTATCGGATACTGGATTGCATGTTTCACTATACTTTCACGGGGAACAAGACAGTAGTACTTCCTGTATTATGGCAGACATGCGGTCTACGATAATAAATTTGACCACAAATTATTATCTATGGGAAAAACAAAAATATTATGCTGAAGAAAGGTAGAGATAAAAATAGATACTTGGTTCCTGACCACAAAATTAAATAACGCCATTTAAAAATGTGAATGAGAATAATCAATATTCAAATCTAAGTAAAACAATTAATAAATCTTTATAAAATTAAACAACTTTGTTTTAACCACTTTTTTATTATTAAAATAAAACCCTTATTCGCACCCCAATGGTGCATAGGGCACTGTGTCATATAAATGCAGTGTTATCTTGATCGTTTACACATGAAGGAAAGGTGATCAGCCCTCCGCTTCAGGTACCAGTCCATGGTAATATTGAATAAATATTACAGAGAAAAAAATCACTTATATTTTATTTTACCCCCCTTGGGAATCGAACCCGGGACCTCCAGAACGGTAGCCGGGCGTGCTGACCATTACACTACGGAGGCGGACATTTTTATTATTAGTACACTTTAACCTGCCGGTTTCGACGAGAACCTCGTCATCATCAGGCATTGCCAGGGCTCAGATCAGTCTGAGCCATGCAATGCGTGCCTGGGTACAGCTGGTATTTTAATATATATTACAAACACCAAAAAAATTTAATATTGGACAGTTCTAAATACTCTTCAGCTTCAAACCCTTATCCACACCCCGATGGTGCATAGGGCACTGCATCATATAAATGCAGTGTTATCTCGATCGTTAATACACAAAGGAAGAGTGATCAGCCCTCCGCATCAGGTACCAGCCCAGGATAATATTAATTAGAGTGAAAAAATCACTAATATTTATTTTCACCCCCCAGGGAATCAAGCCCGGGGCCTCCAGCACGGTGGCCAAGCGTGCTGACCATCACACTACAGTGGCGGACAATAATTCTAAACATACTAATCGTATCCTATTGCAGTGTTTTTTCTTTTATAAATTATGCTTAGTCATTGAAAGTACAAGAAAACGCTTTATTGTCAACAATTAATGTAGCAGTCACATTCCAGTTTTTATAGGTCCAAAGGCCTTCGCAAAAGTTAGAAAAAAAAATAGTATGTATCACCAGTTCGTGCTAACAAGGTCATAAAAAAATGAGTATTATTCATATTTATGTGATATCAACTCAGGACTGCACAAACCTTAAGTGCTTCTAGGTTTACAACATTTTGAGTGTGTCCAAATACACAATAGTGGTATTTACTACGTAAAACATTAATTAAAAATTATAATAAAATATTTATGATAAATAATAATTAATAAAACCCTTATCCGCACCCGAATGGTGCATAGGGCACTGCGACATATAAACGCAGTGTTATCTTGATCGTTTACACACGAAGGAAAGGTGATAAGATAACATTAAAATTTTATAAAAACATTTTGAGTGTCCAAATGAGCCAAATTCCATATTCTTCTTCATCTATGTTGAGATGTCAAAAATATAAAAATAACTCCAGTGGAGAAACCCAGATTTGTGAACAAGTTTTTTGACACACTCAAAGTGTTTGGACAATATGAAACATCAACAAAGACAGACTGTCTTGTCAGCTCATGCAGCTAGCGCGGGTAGTTGTATGGATGAAGAGCTAGAACTCACAAGTCCAGGGGGTAGAAGAAGAGGACGAGGTATTTGCCCTTGTAGTCGGCGAGCGACACGTCCTTGAACTGGCCGTCGACCACGGCGGTGGCCTTGAAGACGGGAGCAGGCTTCTGGATTGCGAGAGGCATCTTCAACTATTAATTTCTGGAAACAAAAAAAACACATCTATGAATTAAAATTTTCATATTTTATAAAATACAATTCAAGCTTTGTTTTTAACCTCTTTTATTTTTGATTCCTTTTTTCTATCTTCGGGGATATATATATCGCTCACTCCTTTCAAGAACGTCATAAATCAAAAAACTTGATTTTTCAAGAGAATGTTTTTAAAGTTTAAAAAATATAATACAATGTATTAAAAATAAATATTAAGCCACTTATTGAACTTTTTACTGTGCAACAGATGTTTTTACGTAAAACCTAAAGGTTTTTTCTACATTTGAAAAATATTTAGAATTTTGTAAAAAAATAATTAAACAATGCCTTTTCTTTAATATGCAAAAACAACACTTTCTGCCCTGTAGCGGGTAAATATTAAGTTAAAAATATGCCGCTTTTGCTGGGATATAGTACATTTGGGATATAGTACATTTGTTGGGCATTCCGAAAACATGCACAACTGAAAATTGACAATTTTTTATTTATGACGTTCTTGAAAGGAGTTAGCGATATACTAAAAGTAATAAAGAGCTGTGTATTCCAGACAAATTGGTTGATAGACCTCTCACACATCAGTTGGTTACAACTGCTATGGGCAGTGATCTTACCAGCTCGCAACCAATGCACTAAATTTGGCGAGCGTGGCTTTGCTGTTGCGGGGCCGATGGCGTAGAATGCTCATCGACCACGTAGTTAGAAATAGTGAGAGTGAGATGATCTTTAGAGAAAAACTAAAAACATATTTGTTTGCTAAATAATTTCCACCATAATATTTTCCCCAATTCATTCACAGTGAAGCGCCCTTGAGGTAGTATTTTATGAAAATGGCGCTGTATAAATTATCCAAATTTATTATTATTATAAGTCTTTTCAAGCAATTTTAGCATACATACATGAAACAGGTAAAAACAGATGGCAGCGCCATCTGTTGATCGTAACAGCAACACTCGCAATACTAAACATCGATCATGATAAACAACGTCCTTCTTTAAAATATTGTATACCCATATGTATTGTCAAATTAAACTTAATAGAAATATGTAGTTTCTCTTTCTTTTCTTTTCTATTTAACCAGAATGAGGCACAGCAATGTGTGGCCGGGTACAGCTAGTATATGGATTATACTTTAATAATAGACACATGACCATAGGAATACTACAGTCACGCGTTGACGGGAGTCGTGTTGAATAAAGATAAGAATTTGTAGCTGGTTTTATATGTTTTGAAACACGAACAAATACACTTATTTATGATGTTTAAATAGAAAGCATCATTTGGTTTTGAACAAAGTTATGGGTTTTCGTAAATTGGGTATTTTATCTTTTTAAATTTATCTGTATGACAAATGCCGCCTTTACAATGCCTGCATTGCTCCTATTCTGTTATACGGCTGTGAAACATGGCACCTTACAAGGGCCCAGAGTAGCCGTGTACTTAGCTTTGAGAATAGAAGTCTGTGAAGAATTTTAGGCATGCGTGGTTTGACTTGACTCTGAGGAATGAAGAGATAAGGCGTAGGACGCAGCAAATCTTGGCACAACTGTCGTCAAGAAAAGGCGATTCAGTTGGCTTGGCCATGTACTCCGCATGCCTCCCGAAAGCCGCCATCTTGCTTTTACAAGGCATCAGGTTCGCGCCGCCCGGGACGACCACTGCTGACAGTTCGTCGGCAGTTCTCATCAGTTTAGAAGAGGCGAAGGATGTCTGTAAAGACAGTGATGTGGCGATCTATCCTCTGTGCCTACGCCTGTGGTATACGGCTTGACGATTAGTTATTTAGTCAGTGAAAGAGGTATTGATTATATGACTTGCTGTTTAAAATATAATAGTGGCATAGCATTGAATAAAATTCTCAACGCAATTGGATAATGAGTGACTGATTAAACAAAGGAGTAATTATCCCTTTTCAATATTGTCCTAAACAGTAATTACACACGAATACTTATAGTTTCACACGATCTTGTTTTGTTATCGGTGACGCCAATACAATAAGGCATAATTTATGTAATATCTGTATATAACGTGGAAATTTATTGATTCAAGCATTATCCAATATTATAACTGACTAAAGTGTAGCGGCAAAAGTAACAATATTTATGTTTTGAAATAATTCGGAATAACAACCAACATACCAAAGGAATCCAACAACGGTGCATGTATATAACCTTCAACAATTAATGCAATATGGATAATCAAGAACGGTGAACGTTACACAAATTTATAAAATGATCACTTATGCCAGGTCTTAATCCTAGGAATGCTCAAACTTCCATCTTCTTTTTATATAAAACGATATATATATATATATATATATATATATATATATATGTATGTGTATGTGTGTGTGTGTGTGTGTGTGTGTGTGTGTGTGTGTGTGTGTGTGTGTGTGTGTGTGTGTGTGTGTGTGTGTGTGTGTGTGTGTGTGTGTGTGTGTGTGTGTGTGTGTGTGTGTGTGTGTGTGTGTGTGTGTGTGTGTGTGTGTGTGTGTGTGTGTGTGTGTGTGTGTGTGTGTGTGTGTGTGTGTGTGTGTGTGTGTGTGTGTGTGTGTGTGTGTGTGTGTGTGTGTGTGTGTGTGTGTGTGTGTGTGTGTGTGTGTGTGTGTGTGTGTGTGTGTGTGTGTGTGTGTGTGTGTGTGTGTGTGTGTGTGTGTGTGTGTGTGTGTGTGTGTGTGTGTGTGTGTGACTGAACTAGGGATAATTGAAAAGATTAAGAAGAACTCTTAAAGGGGGTATGGATATGTTGAGCGAATGGATGACCAGAGAATGACTAAGAAAGTATATGTGATTAGATCAATCCAGTCCTAAAATTTGGTGGTGTCAAAAGTCTGAGTAATTGGAGGACATGTATGACTAGATGTGAAGGAAGCGAGGAGTGTGTGTCAGGACAGAAGAGTTTGGCATTCCATCCTCTCTGGCTATCCCTGCGGAGAAACGGAGTGATGGTAGCAGTAGTAGTAGTATGTAAAGAAAATCATATCTTCAATATGTAGATAAAATGTTGACTTTCGTATGTAATCGATGTCGTAGATAAACTATTTTATCCGTTGAAGATAAATCTAGAATGGTACAAATTACATTTATCTATATATCGCTCACTCCTTTCAACAACGTCATATATAAAAAAAAACTTGATTTTTCAGGAGATCGTTTTTAAAGTTTAAAAAATATAATGAAATGTATTGAAAATAAATACCAAGCCACTTTTTGAACATTTTACTTATCAACAGATCTTTTTAAGTAAAACCTGAATGTTTTTTCTCCATTTAAAATATTAAGCATATTTAAAAAAAAATAATTAAACAATATACCTTTCTTCAAAATGCAAAAACAACACATTCTGCCCTGTAGCGGGTAAATATTAAGTTTAAAATATGCCGCTTTTGCTGGGATATAGTACAGTTTTCTGGGCATTCTGAAAACATGCACAACTGAAAATTGTCAATTTTTGATATATGACGTTGTTGAAAGGAGTGAGCGATATGTGCTTGTGAAATATGTTATCATTTCCAAAGATCGTAGTGTTACAAAGGCGAAAACTATCCGATGATATATCAGTGAATGATACGTAATAACGTGTGATTTTTTTAAGATTGATGACGCAAACGGGTCAATGTCAAACAATTATCAGACAAAACAAAACCGTGATTATAATTCTCCAATTCTAATGATAAAACTATGGCAATGTTACATTAGAACTCCAATTATCCTAATCAATTGGGAATGAACCCCATTCAGATGATAAAAAATTAAAAGAATATTTTGATTTTTTACTGAAAAAAGGGTCTATTTTGATTAATAACTTTATTTTTTAAATGAATAACCCGCAAAGCCTCTATTAAAGGCTTGTCTGCAGGTAGGAGAGTAAGGATAGAAAACGTAAATGTGAAAAATACATCTCAAATACCCAGACCAATTGAAAATAAATCTTCCTTCAATTTACTTTGCACTTGATAGAAATCGAACCTGCAACGCCACCTTCGCAGTTGAGCGTCTACTCATCTACGCCACGGTGATTGTGATGTATTTTCCACATTAATCTTCCCTATCGTTACTCTCCTACCTGCAGACAATATATACAGCGATAATTTTGATTATAATAATATTGGAAAATTTATATGGCGCAATTTTTGTCAAAAATTACCTCAAGAGCGCTTTCCAATTAACACTAACTTCAACATTCAAAAGGATATATACGTATATAATTATTTTATATGATACAATTCTAAATTATCATTGTGTGTAAATATTGTTAACACTGATGACTTAACCGCATAATCATGTGATATGTGGAATATTGGTCATCGATGATGAAATAATTAGAGTACAGGCGATGAAAATACGCAATATGTTTCATCATATCCAACTCTTCCAATTAGATTACTGCCTTTTAGAATGAAGTAAGCGCTAGATCGCATCGTCAGGCAAAAAGGAAGTTGCTGGGAGTCTTGCCATCATCAATACTAGCTTTTTACATTAAAAATTCCCGGTGAATTTTTGTAGCCATTTTCTTATCTCTTGAATGTTTTTTCGCAGATACTTTGTGGCACATTTTATAAACATAAAATAAAACAACTTTGTTTTAACCAATTCTTTTTTGGTACTCTTTTTGCAACAGATTTCGACAAGAACCTTCCTCAGGGTTTATGTACTAATTCTAAAACATTGAAATACTCATAGTTAAAAAAAAAACCCTTACCCGCACCCCAGTGGTGCATAGGGCACTGCGTCATATAAACGAAGTGTTATCTTGATCGTTTACACATGAAGGAAAGGTGATCAGCCCTCCGCTTCAGGTGCCAGTCCAGGGTAACATTGAATAAATATTACAGTGAAAAAATCACTTATATTTATTTTACCCCCCTTGGGAATCGAACCCGGGACCTCCAGAACGTTAGCCGAGCGTGCTGACCATTACACTACGGAGGCGGACAATAGTTAGGTTAAAGTTAATTACCCTTCCCTTACGATACCAAAAACTTTCTTACGGGCTGCGTGGAATTTATACTATAACCTATTAAACTATAACCTAACAATGAGTATTTCAATGTTTTAGAATTAGTACATAAACCCCGAGGACGACAAGGTTCTTGTCGAAACCGGTTGGAAAAAGTGTAACAATAAAAAGTGGTTAAAACAAAGTTGTTTTATTTTATAAATTTTCTTGTCTCTTTAAAATGAGTTTTTATCACAAAATAAATTAATCTCACCATAAAATCAACAATTTGGATAGTAATAAATACCGATTATGTTTTTCTTAAACCCTTATCTGCACCCTTATGGTGCATAGGGCACTGCATCATATAAACGTCTTATCTTGATTGTTAACACATGAAGGAAAGGTGATCAGCCCTCCGCTTCAGGTACCAGTCCAGGGTAATATTGAATAAATGTTAGCGTGAAAAAATCACTGATATTTATTTGACCCCCCCATGGGAATGGAACGGAGCGTGCTGAGCATTACACTACGGAGGTGGACCACGAATACCATGTATCGAATACCAATTCAAGTAACAGTAAATGTGAATGTAAGAAACACCCATAAAAAGTAAAAATTTATAAAAAGTAACAAATATCCAAAAAATTAAAAAGATATCAGATATCCAAAAAAGTTAAAATTATTAAAAAGTAACAAATAACCCAAAAATTGACAAATTAATGACTGACCGGTGGTGACTGACCGGAGCCATTTGGTCGTAACGTAACACGTTGCGATGCGAGCATTCGTATAGTCCGTACAGCGAGCCGAGCGCTCCATCCATAGTCGGAGAGCTCGCCGCGAGCGGTGTTGCGACGAAATGCTCCGGTCAGTCACGACCCATAAGTGCTTTTTCGAGCATTTCTACTATCAATATAAAAACACGTTTCTTCAATTATTATATAGATAAGTAGGCGTATAAATATCAATTTTCATTGTATTTTTATCTCATAACCTAATATATATTCGGAATGATTAAAGGAATGAAACTGATTTATAATGTTCATAAATGAATTATTTACAACATTTTGAGTGTGTCCAAATACTTGTTCACAAAATCTGGATTATCTCCAATTACAGGAGTTATTTTCATATTATTTTTTGACATCTCATCAAAGATGAAGAAGAATATGGAAGTCTGGGCATTTACGGGGCTGACGACCGTCATAGGCTGGTTTAAGTGATCACTTTACACACGTGTAACATTCACCAATTCTACCCATTATTGACAACCACACTACTCAAATTCTCGGAAGTTCTGTATATATGAACCAATTTAGAAACCTTGTTCTTGAATCACTAGAACTTCACTAGAGACATCTATTGGTGAGATGTAAAGAAGCTTTTTACTAAACAGAAACTCTTATATTAGTATGTGAGGTCCGAATCCTGGATTATAATCACACACATGAGAAGTTCTAGTGATTCAAGAACGAGGTTTCTAAATTGGTTTATATATACAGAACTTCCAAGAATTTGAGTAGTGTGGTTGTCAATAATGGGTAGAATTGGTGAATGTTACACGTGTGTAAAGTGATCACTTAAACCAGCCTATGACGGCCGTCAGCCCTGTAAATGCCCAGACTTCCATATTCTTCTTCATCTTTGATGAGATGTCGAAAAATAATGAATTATGTTTATTAACCCTCAGTTAGTTGGGTGAAGTCATTTTGATAATTTTTTTGGTTTCATTTAGTTTTTGTTAGGAAACTGTCCGTCATGCGTTAATTGAAAATGCATGAAATAGTAGTTATGTATGCTGGAATTATAGACTTGTTTGAATGACATTTTTGAAGACTTTATTTTAAACCTGGATGTAACCTTTCATCCTCGAACGTAAGTTATCATTGTAAATATTTGAGGTTCAATCAATCACTAAAAAGTAAAAATTATGAGAAATTTATGTCAGGTTGTGGTCCCGTGGTTCACTAACTCTGACTTAGGAGTCCACGACACTTCGCGGACTCCTAAGTCAGAGTTTCTCGGTTCAAACCACTCTACCATAATTTGATACCTATTTCTAATAATGAGACGCTTAGGCTCACAGAAATAGTAAGAAATTGAAATATTTGTGTAAATAATAAAAACACAAATATTTCTCCTAAAAAAAAAATTGGACAAAAAGTAAATAAATATTTGAATGCATCAAAATAACCGACAAATTTTAGGTAAATAGAAAAAACAAGAAAGTCATCAGAATTACATCAAACGAAATGTGTCCATAAAAAAACATTTAAGTTTTACATAGTAAATACCACTATTAAAGTAAAACTTACTTAGTAAAACCACTATTAAAGTAAAAGTTACTAAGCAACACTTAGATTAAAAATGGATAGATTTTACCATAAAATGAATGCCAATCAATCAATGCAAAATATTTTTACTAAAAGTGTATATATTTTTGATTAAGATCAATTAATTAATTTTACAATAACATTTGATACGAGTTGTCACTATTTTAGAGTTGTCATTGTTTTCAACTGAGTTTCGCAATATTAGGCGGTTTATTATAACCTATTGATTTGTGTTCAGCATGCCACTTTTTCCTGCATATTTAAAGCATTTCTAAGAATCCTTAATATTTCTAAGAATGCAATACTAAATAAACTTAATCCCCAAGTATTGACGTTTAAAAAACCTAAAACATTGATCGATGTTCGTGATGAACGTAAAACAGTTTTATATCATTATCATATGTAACACGGCAAAGAAATAATTTAAGTTTTAATGTGCAATATTTCATTTTGTGACTCATCTTAATTCAATTAAGAATGATGTTATTTTTCCTTCACACGTGCGCTAATTGCTGATCTTTGTTCTGTGAATTTATCCTCACGTTGTAGTCAGTCGAGATGTCGAAGCTTCTAGAAAAATCATTGAAATAACCGACACAACTACAGAATCATATGTACCAATCGTATATATGAATTATTTATTACTAAATAAACATGAAATGCCGGCAAATAACGATATTCTTTACTTGTATGTCAATCGGCATAAAAATTGCGCAACTACCGGCAGCCGCGTTGTGACTTTCACTTCAAATTAAAGTTGGAAAAAAATATAAATTAGAAATGAAAAGAAACAATGAAATAACAAGAGTTGTAGTGCGTAAGCTTGTCATTTCAAATCGATAATGTTTTACAATACGATGGAGTTAAATTTAGCCGTAATCATCAATCAATTATAAGGTAGACGCCGGCTTTGTTAAGAATAAAATCAACGACTTACCTGACGTAGTTAGCGGCCAAAGGATAAAATTGAACTAAAGTCGAAAACTCCGAACTTCAATAATTAACTCGCAAGGTTTCTACGAAGAATTTTCCGCTCTCCACTATCCCCCACTTCCAACAGCGTTGATAAACTGATATAAAAACATACAGTACAGCGAGCCGTGAGAACCGATCTCCGATCTCGACCGAGAAAATGTGACGTAAGCCTTACCGCACACGGGAAGAGTTTTCCGAATTCGGGAATTTTCGTATTCCGATTTTTTTTGTTGTTGAATAATTTGAATTTATTTTATAATTTTTATTTCTTAAAAATCACAAAATTGTATTACTTTTTGCGTAACAAAAAAATGTCGGTACATGTATTTGTTAATTACATTAGAAATTTATTTTATTTATTGTTTTGACGAAAATAAATTTATAAAGTATCATGTTGGACATTTTCTTTCTCAGCTGCCGAAATTTAAAAAAAAATCAATAAAATGCTAATTAGCTAATTTACATTGTATATTGAAAAATAAATTTAATCATCTGTTAGGTAATAACTAATTTCGAAATAATAGAATCGAACACCCGAGAGTCCCTTTTCAGATTTTTTCTTAAATACTGTATTTTAATGATTTTTTAATATGAAAATAATATTTTAAAAAAAACTATTCTAAAGACTTCCGTGTGTGGCTAGGCTTAAAAATGACGTATTTGCGCAACTCTTGTTATGTATGCTACATAGTCTGCTATTGGATAAAACTCGTCACATAGATCGTCTGACGTCATTGGTCATAATAAGAAATCGTCCCAATTTTTGTTTTACCTTAAGAAATTTTTAGTAAAAGATAAAATATATTATTTTTTCAATTCATGAAAGTCATAAAATAATAATTTAGTTTTGGAACAGTTTAATTTTTCCATAGTGGTAATAAAAATAGTATGAACCACTATACATTGTGTCAATAGGTATAATAAACACCTCCAATCAATCCCACAGTTATCCGCAATCGACTGAAATCGCTTTTATGATATTATATCAATACAACGGAAGATTTTTTTTTCATATCTACCGGAATTAAACAGAGTATTCGTGGAGAATAATAATCAAATCACTGAAATTCTAGGATTGCGGTGTACGTCATCACAACTCTGACGGAAGATGTCTCTCGTGCATGATCATGATCAGACGTCCGACTATTATTATAAAATTTCATTGTAAATACATACCATGGAGCTCTACAAAGGTATTGTGTGCTAAGAATTTTTAGCAATGTTTAAATCATGATTTGTACTGCCATCTAGCGAACATTTACCAAATCATTATATAACCCTTTAAAGATAATGTTAATGTTTCTGGGTTCTAGATGCCTCTCGTTGTAATAATTTTAAAATATAAAATAAATCTACTGAACTTACTACCCAAAAATATATCGTGGGGTGTTCAACCATTGTTTGCCCAGTAAGAGAAATATTTAAACGACTAGGATATTTATTTAAATTGCTATCAAAGTAGTTCAAATAAGTCAAGAAGTCATTGACGGTTAAGAGTTCGGTGAAATTGTGACATGATTTTGGGTTCATATTTCGTAAGAACTTGCCAATATAATCGAATGTTTATAATTTTATTGTTTAGTGGCAAAATTAATGTAGGTATTATATTTGTTAGTAGCGCAAATTAAAAATTAATTACTATAATACATAGGTCCTTACCCACAAACTGCGACCCGATCTCGGAACGGATCTCTATAACCTATGGCTGCCGCATAAACCTGAATACCGGCCGCGTTGATCACATGCGTTTGTGGATTGAACGGATCGTACTGCATTTAACTTGACACGTAATGTTTGTTTCTATAAAATATAAACTTGTATAAAATATATACTTGTATAAACAGTAAAACCTCGATATAACGGACCTCTATGTAACGAACTTCAGATATACTACTACTACTACCATCACGCCGTTTCCACGCAGGGGTAGGCAGAGAGGATGGAACGCCACACTCTTCTGTCCTGACATACACTCCTCGCCTGCTTCACATCCATACATCTAGTCATACGTGCCCTCCGATTACGCAGACTTTTGACACCGCCAGATTTTAGGTTCTGATTGATCTGATCGTGCCAAGTCTTTTTCGGCCGTCCTCGTTCTGTTTTTCCTCTCACATTCGCCACATATATTTTCTTAGTCATTCTCTCGCTATCCATTCGCTCTACATGTCCATACCACCGTAAAGAACTCTTCCTAATCTTTTCAATTATTCCTCGTTCAGCCTTAAATTCCTTTCTTATATATTCGTTTTTGATTCTGCCATACAATTATTTTCTACACATTCGTCTGAGGGAGCGCATTTAAACATTTCAACTTCGGATATAAGGACAAAAAATTCTATCAAACGTAAAAAAAGTACTGTTAATATTATACATGCTTTAATTCAAGTGTCACCGCAAATAAACAATTTTTAACGGCCATGATAATCACAAATTAGGTCTTAAAACTTCAAAAGTGCAAACAAAATTTGATTCCTTTTCAAATCAGGATTACCGAAAGCAAGCGCGTCGATATCAAACAGCAACGTCACTTCACGACGAGTCCCCGAAGACAATAATTATAATTTTGTTTGTGTTTTGTATTGTTTATTTATTTATTATAAATACAATTTTCATATTTTCAATAAAAAAGATTTATTTTAAACCTATTTTTTTAGATAAAGGCCTTTCGACTTTAACGGACACCCCCTCACCTCAATTAGTCCCTTATTTCGAGGTTTTATTGCGTTCATATTTATTTTAAAACATGTATTTTGAAAGAAACAGACAATGCTATATTTGCCTACGGAAATGATTGCATTCGTTCCAAGAACACTGAGTTCTAATGCGGCTTACGACCGGCTATAAGTTGTAGAGATGACATGCGTTGAAAAATAGGATCACTTCTGTGGGTAAAGAGATACAGATACGAATGCTCAATAAAATTCAACTTCAAGTACGCTTTTAAATAGGTTTAAAATAATAACAAATCTCAAAGTCGACATCGCAATATAGATTAAGAAGAATGTCTGGGTATTTACAGAGCTTACGGCCTGTCATAGGATGATTCTAGAGGTGAATGCTACACATTATACACGTGTAACATTCACGTAATGGTTAGCGTGTTGAGCTACCGTGCTGGTGGTCCGGGGTTTGATTCCAAGTGAGGGGGTGGGTTGAAAATAAATATTAGTGATTTTACACTCTATTTATATAATAATACCCTGGATTGGTCCCTGAAGCGCAGGAGTGATCACCTTTCCTTCATCAATACGATGCAATGCCCTATGTACCATTGGGTGCGGATAAGGGTTGGACGAAGAAGAACATTGACGATTCTACCCATGATTGATAATCACATTACTAGTTTCGGAAGTTGTATATATCCTTTGATTGACACCTTCTTTCACATGCGAGTTCTCGGCCCCATTTATGGATTAGCTGAGTAAATTTTAATTTTATTTAGCAGAGACCTTCATGAAAAATATAGCTTGTATCTTCACTGGGAGCTAGAAAATAATTTTAAAATACTACTACTACTACCATCACGCCACACTCTTCTGTCCTGACACACACTCCTAGCTTCCTTTACATCCATACATCTAGTCATACATGGCCTCCAATTACGCAGACTTTTGACACCGCCAGATTTTAGGTTCTGTCTGATCTGAAGTCTTTTTAGGCTGTCCTCGTTCATTTCTCCCGCAAAAATATATAAAATTAATAAATATTTTTCATTCATTAAAATGCATTCTATCTGAAAACGATTCTATACTAATAATATACGTATAGTACACACACATGTATATATTTTTTAAATTACTGATGCTCTATTCATTCCACTATACGCTACACTGAGTACACGAGTGCCGTAAGTTAGGTGCCGTGTTTATCCACCGGATCAGTGCAGTACTATCTTTCGAAACGGAAGGTTGAAAATTCTAGACGCGCGCCTGAAAACCAGCTTAATTTCCGCGGGAATAATAAATAAACAAGTACCTACCCGAAAATTAAACGACACTAAATAGCCTTTAAGAAAATTATTGTGGCAACCCGACGATTCCGAATTTGAAAATCATCGCGGAGTAATTTTGTAAAACAAAAGAAAAACTTTTCGCCACCATTTTTTTTAACGTACTTTTTTTCAATTGTTATTGAAATAAATAAAAATACAATATTTCGTTATTTTTTAAAATAAATTCTTTAAAGAATGTGAATTTTGTAATTTATAATATATTATATATGTAAGTAATTGACGTGTGAAGTGTGCAAATTATTATAGTGAGGAAAGCGTGACGAATTGTTTTTGTTTGAACATATTCAAAATAAAATAAAAACTTATAATTACTGTGATTTTTTTTAATTATTGTTTGAAGTTTTTTTCTTAATCGCATTGTGTGAAAGATGTGACGTGCATTTGGATATACCGAAAATTTGTAAGTACATACATATATGTATATTAAAACACTCTTCTTGTCATTCATCGTTCACTTTGTGTAATACTACTTATATTGTATATTAAACCGGAAATTATATGAAATCCTTAGAACTCAGGATAGGAACAGAGTGAATGGTGCACTAAAATCAGTTTTAGCAAATAAAAATCTATCAGCGGAAGCTAAACTGGCAGTACACAATGGAGTTCTGGTTCCAACCCTTATGTATGGAAGCGAAGCATGGAGTTGGAAAAAGAAGGATGAAAGCAGACTGAATGCAGTCGAAATGCGATCCCTCAGACGAATGTGTGGCAAAACGATGTTTGATAGATGTTCGAATGATGAAATAAGGAAAAAATGTAAGGCTGAGATAAGCATTATCGATAAAATTAAGAAAGGTGTGTTGAGATGGTTTGGACATGTGGAGCGTATGAGTGAAGAAAGAACGGTTAAACAAATTTATGGAGCGAATGTAGTTGGAAAAAGAAGCAGAGGACGACCGAGGAAAACTTGGCACAATCAGGTATGTCAAATACTTGAGAGCGGCCGGGTCAGGAGTCGTAATAATCGTCGGGTATGTATGAGGAGATGCATGAATGTAGAAGAGGCAAAGAATGTTTGCAAAGACAGAGTGGTGTGGCGTTCGATTCTCTCTGCCTATCCCTGCGGGGAAGCGGCGTGATGGTTAGTTAGTTAGTTAGTTAGTCATTACCTTTTCGATCTTCTTACTCACCCCCTCATTCCCTTACATGATCCATCTTTTTCTTTACTTCTTTCTATCATCAATTTACAGTAATGTATTGCAATTTAACCATTCCTAATGAAATGTCTCATAATTAGTATTACAACTAAAAACGATTGTACACAAATTTTTTCGAAAATATTTCAGAGACATAATATTACAGGATAATTATAATTTTGGGACTAATATCTACCCTCAAATAGAGTGATAATTAATTTTAATATTATGCAACATTTATGTGGAGTCCGCTTCCGTAGTGTAATGGTCAGCACGCTCGGCTACCGTTCTGGAGGTCCCGGGTTCGATTCCCAAGGGGGTAAAATAAATACAAGTGATTTTTTCACTGTCATATTTATTCAATATTACCCTGGACTGGTACCTGAAGTGGAGGGCTGATCACCTTTCCTTTATATGTAAACGATCAAGATAACACTGCGTTTATATGACGCAGTGCCCTATGCACCATTGGGGTGCGGATAAGGGTTTTATTATTATTATTATTAATGCATTTAAGTTTGAAAGTGGTTTAAAAATGCATTTAAGGATGTATTCCACAAAACCGTAACAATAAAAACCAAAAAAAAACTTGTATTCATAATTTATCAATTTTAGCAATTTTTAATGGAATTATGTATTGAAGTGAAGCGTGGATTATGGCGAAAAAAATTAACGTAGATTGAATGGAGTCAAAATCCGGTCTTTCAGACAAATGTGGCAAAACGATGCACGGTGTTTTGAAACGGACATTAATGATATTTCTAAGTTCCGAAAATTTTAGCAGTGTGGTTGTCAATCATGTGTGGAATGGTGAATGTTACAGGTGTGTAAAGTGATTACTTAAGCCCTGTAAATTCCCAGACTTTCATATTCTTCTTCATCTATGTTGAGATAGCATAAAACTTTTATTAGATGAGGCTTTTAATAGGTGTGGGTATGTCCAATTTTTGAAAGAGAGTGATTTAAATTGGAAACAGAATCTGCAAAAGAGGGTATTCAGTTGACAAAAATTGATGAGGAAATTATTTGGAAAATGTGACAAGACGAATAAGACCAATAAATGAGCTATGTGACGGATCTTGATTGATGGACATAAACTAAATATGCTATGAATCCTTGTACATAAAAGGCAAGGAAAAATTCTAAGGCAAATAACAAATATAAAAATAAAAATAAATATAACTCATATTTGAAGCACTTACATTGTTTATAATTAAAATGTAACTTTGTTTTAAAACACTATATAGTAATTTTAAAACAAAGTTACATCTTAATAATAAAAATAAATAGATGAGGCTAGAATACAAATAGTAAGGATCCCCTAAATCTATATTATTTCTATGGACTTTTCGTTTAAATGTAAAACATGGATATATTATTTGAATTCTACATATAATTAGTTAAATGTGTTTGAATTAAATTACAAAATAATATGTACGCAACATAGTCCAGTTCAAAATAAAATAATTCATGAACGCAATCCAGTCACCCCATATTCGATATTTTAGTGTTCATATCAACCCCTCCGATGCCAGGGTGACTCAAACTACAAAATATATACTTATTTTTTTTTAGGGTAATTATCTTTTTCAAACATTAAGATACGAGTGATTTAAAAATAATAATAAAACACTTGTATACAACCACTTTTTAGTTTATTAATGTAAACACGACTAGTTTCGAGAACTAAACATGTTTTCACTCTTAATAGAAATATCTGTGGTTATCAAAATAAGTCTTTTTTCTGTTACTTATATACATTAATATATTTGACAGTATTTTTAAATAACGAGTTATGATGTCGCTCATTTAGCGTGGATATGTGCAATTTTTTAATAATAATGATTTAAATTGGAAACAAAATGGGGGTAAGAAGGTGCATACCTTTTGACAAAAATTGATGAGGCAATAGGATATAAAGATCTATCAGGTATATTGGTGTCTTGTTTAGAAAATATGACAAGACACATAAATGAACTATTAGAGAAATCTTGATTGATCTAAGATATTGAATACATTGTATACATTGTATTTTATCTATCAAATTGTTTTTAGGGATCAAAATAAGTAATTTATTATTACTAACACACATTCAATTTCATTTAATTTTAAAGACATACAAATTAAATATGCCATAAATCGGTGTACATAATAGGCAAGGAGAATTTTCTTAGGCAACTAATAAATATTATCAACAACAAAAAATATATTTATTGATTTTTGTGTTTAATTTGTAGAACTCCATTTTAATTTATGTATTGATTTTTTAATTAAACACATATTTTTTGAGTCTATTAAGTTGTATTTTATTTGAAAAAACACAAAAATTATACTGTGACAATTGTTTCGCCTAGTTATACATTCGTTCGAAAATACCATAACTAGGCGAAACAATTGTCATAATATGAATTTTTATGTGTTTTTTTTTAAATAATATACAACTTAGTAGACTCAAAAAATTTGTGTTTTATTTAAAAATTAATACATAAAAAAATATTCTTACAGCAAAAATCCACTGTTAAAATTATGGTCATTTTATTTTTTGACATCTCATCAAAGATGAAGAAGTCTGGACATTTACGGGGCATCGGGGGACCGTCATAGGCTGGTTTAAGTGATCACTTTACACACGTGTAACATTCACCAATTCTACCCATTATTGACAACCACACTACTCAAATTGGAAGTTCTATATATATGAACCAATTTTGAAACATTATTCTTGAATCACTAGAACTTTACTAGAGACATATATTGGTGAGATGAAAAGAAGCTTTTTATTGAGCAGAGACTCTTTTATTTTTATTTTGATGAGATGTTAAAAAATATTATCAAAGTAACTCCTGTAATTGGAGATAATCCAGATTTTGTGAACAAGTATTTGGACACACTCAAAATGTTGTAAAAATGATGGATATTAAGTTCATTGTGTAACGCCCTCAAGGTGATAATTCATGATAGCAGCGCTTAAGAAATCATAGCCTATTATCATTATTATTAATATTGTTGTTTTTTTACTGTACTCCGGTTTTACCAACCTGTCTGGACATAGTATGTATACGTGTATTTACTTCCTGTAACACGTGCTACGGTAGGTACGCACCTGTTTTGTGTCGGGGAGAAGTAGGTACCTGAATGTGCACCATTTACAATGTACATTCTGGCATATTCGCTTCCACCCATTGTGCCTTCCACCTCGCATTGTGAAACAGGTAGGATGGGGAGTGTTCCCTGTTCTCTGTTCCCTGTTCCCTGTTCCCGAGTAGTTCCGACGACGCGACACGACAGAGGAAAGAAATGGTCACGCTTCAAAAAGAGGGGTTACTTACCGGACTATATTAAATTTAAATATTTGTATGTTTCACGTTCAAAATAGTACTCTTTTCTGATCAAGGAAAGAATTGATATACATAATAATTTTATATCTATAAATAAATAAATGTATTTTTTTACTTTTTACAATTTTTTTAGTAATGTTAGGATATGACTTACTACTTACTACTTACTACCCGTCTCTTCGTCAGGACATCACTACAACAGCATGCAAACATAACTATACGTCTAAGTCTATATAAGTCTACGTTGACTAAAATCCCTGCCAGTAGTTATATACTAACATTACTAAAGAAAATTGTAGAAAAATAAATTGTAAAAAAATAGTAATAAGTACTATGTATAAGACTAACCATGAGGCAAATAAGTTGGAAAAAGAAGCAGAGGAAGACCGAGTAAATCTTGGCACAATTAGGTGTGTCAAATACTTGAAAGCGGCCGAGTCGGGAGTCGTAATAATCGTCGGGTATGTATGAGGAGATGCATGAATGTGGAAGAGGCAAATAATGTTTGCAAAGACAGAGTGGTGTGGCGTTCTATTCTCTCTGCCAGCGGCGTGATGGTTAGTTAGTTAGTTAGTTAAATTCATAGTTTTCTTGCAAATAAAATCTTTTTTGCATTTTCCGGACGTTACAATTAATTGTATTATTCTGTTTTATTTGGAAATAATATTTATTCACATAAATAACCAACTTTTTATTGATGATATACAATTAAAGCACCGTTAAAATCAGTTAATAAAACTGTTTGATTGATCTGTAACTACTTGGAGATTGAATATAAAGATGCCGCGAAGCGAGTCGGAGGCGACAGCTGATCGAATCTTATAACAAGCTTCAAATCTATTGACAGTTTAATTATATTTGAGATTTCTTTATTGAGATGTCAACCGAGGCTATAATAATAATAAGTGGAATGACAGTATCAAATGAGGTAGCCGTGTACTTTCACATTATAAAAACAGACTACTACTACTACTGCTACCATCATGCCGTTTCCCTCAGGGGTAGGCAGAGAGGATGGAACGCCAGACTCTTCTGTCCTGAGTCCTGACATACACTCCTCTCTTCTTTCACATCCATACATCTATACATACATGCCCTTTTACGCAGATTTTTGACACCATCAGATTTTAGGTTCTGATCGTGCCAAGTCTTTTTCGGCCGTCCTCGTTCTGTTCTCCCGCTCAAATTCGCCACATATACTTGCTTACTCTGTCATTCTCTCGCTATCCATTATATATCCATTATATATCGTATATTAATAACTTTAGCAATCAAATTCTAAAAGACTTACCTAATGACATAAATGTAACAAATAAATTAAATAAATCGGGGGTTTACAAATTAACTTGCCATGATTGCAATGCATTTTATATTGAAAAAACATCGCGTTCATTTAATATTAGAATTAAGGAACACATGAGATGTCTTAATAATAACAATTTTTCGGAATTCGCGGACCACATCTTATCTAATAATCATTCGTTCAATTTGAAAGATGGGATAAAAATTTTGCATTGTAATAACAGAACAAGCCAAATTAATAACTTAGAGGTGTTGGAAATAAAAAAAAGCGGTTAAACAAAAATTAAATATAATTAATAACCAAATAAACGTTAGTCAAAATCCCGTTTTTAATATTTTTCCCATAAAATCAAACCCAACCTAAACAGAGTTATCCCCTTCCTTGCTCTTACCCCTCCTTAAAACACCATTACCCCCACCCCTACCCTTTTGAAACCCAACAACTTGTACACTGTTTCTTTTTATATATATTTATTTATTTATTTATTTATTTAAACTTCATGTACAGAAAATAAAAAGTACATTGGCGGGCTTATTGCTAAAAAGCAATATCTTCCAACCGACCAAAGACGGACTAGTGATATTGATCAAAACGTTTGATACCATATATAGCCGTTTGCAATCAGTGGGCAGATAGTACTTGAACAATTAAAAAAACATAAATTACAAATTGACATTTAAAAAGAAACATAAATTAACAAAAGACGATAATAAGGAGGGCAAAGGAAGAAGGAATTTAGGGAAGGAGGTAGAGGGAGGAGGTTTGATCGACAGTTAGGATTCTAATGACAGATAGTAATGTCTCAGACGTTTTTAAAAGTTAATACATATTATTGTCTGATGTAATAGATTTTATCAAAAAACTAAAAAACAATTAATTAACAATTAGACAAAAAAGTATTCTAGGATTCTAATGATAAATAGGTAGAATTCGGTAGCAAGTTTAAGAAAGAGAGGAGGGGTCAGGGGAGGAGGAGATGGACAGTTAGGGTTCTAAGGTAAGATAATGATGTTTCAGGCGTTTTTTGAAGGTTAAGATAGAAGGTGCATTTTTTACATGTAGAGGTAGTTCATTCCAGAGTCTAGCCGCTTGGACAGTAAAGGAATTACTGAGGAATGCTGTGTTGTGGCAAGGAATGGAGAGTGTTCTCTCTTGGGAAGAGCGAAGCGATAGACCATGATCAGAAAGGTAAACGAAGTTTTCTACAAGATAAATTGGTGCACTGGGGTCGTGAAGAATGTTGTATAATAGGGCAAGAGATTGTGAATTTATGCGTTGTTTAAAATGAAGCCATTTTAATTCAGTGCGACAGGGTGAAACATATATATATTTAGTAATAAATGTAACCCTGAAGAGGGCAACAGGTTGTTGCCGAAACTAGTTGGTTAATAAAAATGTGAGTGGATCAGAACAGAAGTATTTTTATTTCTCGAAATAAAACATTTTGTATTTACACCTGTTGATGAGAATGTCTCTAGTTCTCGAAACTAGTCGTGTTCACATTAATGATTTTAAAAAGGTTTTGTACAAGAACTTAATATTTTTACCAGATTTTTAGTTTTTTCTTATTATTTGTTTTTAAAGAATAACCCGCAAAGTCTCCACTTTTAGAGGCTTGTCTGCAGGTAGGATATTTAGGAAATGGAAGTTTAATGTGTAAATTACATCACAAACATTACCAGACCAATTAAAAATATATCTTTCTTGAATTCATTTTGCAATTGGCGAGGATCGAACCCGCGACGTCAGTTTCGCAGTCGAGCGTCTACCCAACTACCCCAAGGCGCCTGTCTATTATAAGTAAGAGTTGTATAAACGAGTATTGTAATACAATTCGATATCAATATGTGTACTGACTAAGAGAAATGGTGATAATTAATATATAATACTTTGTATTAATAAATACGACAGTGCATAGAAAGTTGATTGATAATAATCGTATCGACCGGTCGTTAATCTTTATCACTTTTTATCGAGCTCTCAGTTCGTCGGCAAACAATAAATTAAACACACATATTTATGTAGATATGTACTATTAATTCATGGGAAAAATAAGCCTTCTATAAATAATTATAAGTTTGCTAATTCAATTAATAAAAATGATACTTGTTGTAGCTGATTTGAATGACCAGTAATAGTCGGTTACTCTTTAAAATATATTTTAAGTACCCAATTTGTCTGAATTTTTTTTCCACATCTACATGTGTCAATAAAAATAAATGTTTATATGTATGTATGTGCTTTATAGGATCCTATACCAATCACCCGATAGCAGTGAAAATTTGCAAACTTGACCTTTAAATCTTGAAAAAAAAGCAGTGTAAATGATGTTTTTTTAAATCTACCCCATTCTTAATCGTAAAAGCAAAAATTTAAATAGGTATTCTCAATGTACCTAAGACATTCACCGATTTATTTTTTACTGCCGTATAAAATTCAAGGAGGAAAATTAAAATAATAGAGGCACTGTTGTCAAAGTACCTACCTACATATTATAAGGTACCCAATGGAATAAATTTGTATTTTTTACGGAATATCAAGGCGGGATATTCGATAGCCCACCACTTAATTTTCTTTAAATCCAGGCAACATTTAACGTGATTAAATAAAACACTTGTTTTTATACCACTTGAGTTTTATTAAAGACTACTAGTTTCAGAAGCTAAACTTCCATCATTCAGGTCTGAATAAAAAAGTGGTATAAAAATAAGTGTTTTATTTAATCATTATAATATGTTTTACCACAAAGTTAATGCCGAAACAATCAATAAAATAACATTTAAAGTAATTGAATTTTTGCTTAAAACACCGTTTTTGTATTGATAAAATAAGTTTATCTTCGAAATAAATGTATGATTAAAAAAAAGAGTTATTGAAAGGTGAGCAGTTAAAAAAATACAAGCAATCGATGAATTAAGAGATTTAAAATTTTGAACAAACGAGCAATTTATTTTTTTATATAGATTTTAGATCAGGTGTTTCAACTGAAATGAAGCATCTATTATTTTTTAATATGAAAGAAGACTTCTGAGCATTTCACGGGTTATGATCCGACAATCGGCTGGCTTAAGTAATTACTTTATACACTTGTGTAAGATTCACCATTCTGCCCATTATTGAATGTCCATATTGCATTAATTTTGAAAGTATATAAATATAATCGGCGGGTATGTATGAGGAGATGCATGAACGTGGAAGAGGCGAAGAATGTTTGCAAAGACAGAGTGGTGTGGCTTTCTATTCTCTCTACCTACCCCTGCGGGGAAGCGGGGTGATGGTTAGTTAGTTAGTTTTTTTTATAAATATACTGTTTTAAATTAGTGAAGGCTTGTCAGCGTAGATTATAATCTACTCAGTTGATTGTCAGCAATCTCATGTTGATGAAAACACAATGAAACACAGGCGTGGACGGAGATTATCGTTTGCTTATGAATTTTAAGAAAAAACATATTGTTTTTAAGACAGTTCATAAACAATTAATATTTTCTCCCTCGAAATCGGTTAAGGTCGCCAGAAAAATAACGCCATCAAGAGATTAAAATAAATAATGGATATTTAATTGTTAATTATTCATAGAGATATCATGCTGCATAGAAAGATACACGTAACAATAAACAATTGTTGAACAGGTTAATTTATTTTTATTATCTTTGTTTTTATTTCTCTGCGAGTTCAATTGACTGCCACGAGTCAAGGATGTATGTATGTATAATTCTTGGTGTAATGGCCTTAAGAAGGGTGGCCGTTCTCCAATATATATATATATATATATATATATATATATATATATATATATATATATATATATATATATATATATATATATTTATATATATATATATTTATATATATATATATATATATATACATATATATTTATATATATATATATATATATATATATATATATATATATATATATATATATATATATATATATAAATATATATGTATATATATATATATATATAAATATATATATATATAAATATATATATATATATATATATATATATATATATATATATATATATATATATATATATATATATATATATATATATATATATATATATATATATGTATATATATATATATATAATATATATATATATATATATATATATATATATATATATATATATATATATATATATATATATATATATATATATATATATCGTATGTACCGAGGAAGACTTGGAATGATCTGTCATAGGTTGGTCACATTATAAACGTGTAACATTCACCATTTTACCCATGATTGACTACCGCGCTAGATAGTTGTTTGAATTGTGAAATAAGGTTATAATGCAAGGCTGAAATTAGAAGATGGGATGAGATGTGATTCATTATCGAGTAAATTAAGAAAGTGTGTTGAGATGGTATGGATATGTGAAACGAATGAGTGAAGAAAGAACATAAAAACAAATTTATGGGGCGGATGTAGTTGGAAATAGTAGCAGAGGAAGATCCAAAAGTTGGTATGATCAAGTATGTCAAATACTTGTAAGTGGTCAGATCAAGAGAGGGTATAATCGTTGGGTATGAATGAGAAGATGTATGAATGTGAAAAAGGCAACAATTGTTTGCAAGGACAGAGTTGTATGGTGTTCTATTCTCTCTGCCTACCACTGCGGTGAAGTGACGTGATGATAGGCTAGTTTTGTTTTCTATGGATGCCCCCTCGACTTTTTGATTGTTTAATATGATATATGATTATTATTTTTTATTATTATCTTAAAATGTTATTTATGTTGTTATTCTTATATGAAACTTTTGCAACAACCAAATTTAAAAAAAATGTGTACACATTAAATGTATGTAAATTAAGGCATAATTATCAATGATTCGCAAGTTTATTTTCGTCGAATCAAGCTTCTTAGCTAGTTTATTAGTCTATTTTGCTTTTTTGAAATTTCCAATTCAGATGATTCAATTTATTCAAAAAAATTAATATAAACATAACAAACAATATTCAATATTAAAAGTAACCAAGAAGACTTAAAGGTGTAAAAGAATCCCGCTTCGGAAAACTCCTTCGGACACATGGAACAGATCAATATCCAATGTGATATTGTTCAACATAGCGGTAGCTCTTCCTACAGGCATAACCATCCGCAGGTTAGTCCTGTGTATAGGAATGTGAAACAATCTATGCCGACGCTGTCTTAGGTAACTATCGGGAACATGCAGACCAATGCTCCGGGTAATTTCAGGATTATCGATCATACCGCGCAACAATCGATAAAAATGCGTAAAAATGCTCAACAAATTCGTCGAAAATCAAAAAAATCTACCATTTGAGGTCACAACAACACGAGGTCATTCAATCTCAATTTAACTCCCCTCTTAATTTTCGTGCAGTGACCTTAAAGTATGAAGGATATAGAGCTATGAGCAGTGGTTATGTATTGTACTAACATATACCTATGTGTATTCCTAAATAAGTATACAAAAATACATTAAGATCAACATCTCCCAACCTGATTTGCACACAATGGAATGATAACTTGGGATAATTTACTGGCGAAACATCTTCACTCGAACTGAAGTGAATTGAAAGAGATGAATCTTTTACACGATGTAACAATCAAATGGACAGGTGCCGTATAATTCAGCACTTTGCTCTAAACTAAACAGGGAAACTGAATTCCAAAATGGCCTAATCTGTCATTTTATGCGTTTTTCACTTTTTTAAAGAAAATTTTTAAGTGTAAATTATTATGAGAATCTTCCATACTAATGTGGTCTATAAACAAAAGCCGTTTTTAAGGCCCAGCTTTCGTTAAGTCGGAACTTAATTTTCTCTAAATCCAGGTAACATTTTTCGTAACTGTTTTTTTTTCTTAAAATATATTGTATTGAAGTTGTTTTTGTATTGAAAAAAATTAGTTTTTATCGAAATAATTGTATAGTTTTGAAATGAAAAGGGGTATTGAAAGGTAAGGAGTTAAAAAATATTTAAAAAAATATTTTTTCTACATATATTCTAAAAACAAAAAATATCCAATGTGCATTCTAAAAAAAATCTGGCGTGAACAGACATGTGACCTCTCCGGTGTTCTCCAGTAGAATTAATTTTGTGTTAGCGAATATCCCCTTAACGGTTTGTGATATACATATATTCGTGATTCGATATTTACGATATCACGAGTAAAAATTGCATCTACTGACGCTCCGAATTTTGTTGTTGATTCGTGTCTTATTTATGTACAGACTTATTTTTTCGCGAAAGTTAGTTAGCCTTAAAAATAATGACGTATAAATATATAGTTCTCTTTCTCCTTTTCTCTACGTCATATCTTTCTTCTCTCTCGTGTAACGAAATGTGCCTAATAAACGTGACGCGTCCTTGAAATTTTAATTTCAATTTTCGTTCAATTAGCGGTTATTATCAAATCGCCACCCAAGAAATGAAAAAAAAACCCTTTCATAATTTTTAACCTCATATTCTTCTTCATCTTTTTGAGATGAAGAAGAATATAAAAATTTTGGCATTTACAAGGCTTATGACCATCACAGGCTTAGTTAAGTGATCAAAAATTTTTAAAAAATTACTCCTAATTAGAAATAATCTGGATTTGTGAACAAGTATTTGGACACACTTAAAATGTTGTAAATACCTTTTATATCACTTGTCTTGGATCTCTCTTACAATGCCTCATAAACGCTGTCATTATCATCTTCTTTCTTTCTTGTTGTATTTCTTCTTCGTTTTCTTGTATTAGATATGAAGATCTCTTTTTTATTATTATTTAATATGGTTAAAAAAATATCAATTCATTTTCTAGCCATTTCTACTTTTACAATCTTAAAATTAATAACGCAGTTCTCTCCAATAAAGAATCTAAGCTCTTGTACTTGGAGAGGGACTTACACTAAATATTAATTGTTCATCTTTATTTTTTTTTATTATAATTATTTTTTCAAGAAAGTGAGTGACTCTTTCTATGTTGACGTCCAGTTATCCTTTCATCTCTTTGGTGGGCTTCCGAAATTCATTACTTTATTTAACTTTTATTTCGGTATTTAATTTTTAAGTTGTTTTGTAAGTTATTTTTTATTTTATTTTAGTGAAAGGAAGAACAACAGTTACAATCAGAATACAAAAAATAAAATCATGAGTACCTATTATAGTTCTTCATAACTATGCATAAGAGAGGTCTATATTAAAGAAGAGACATGAGACAAGGATGGGATACAGAGAAAAGGAGATGGCAGTGATAGGAAAAGAAGAAAAGGAAAGGACAGGGAATAGAATTACCTTTTTAGACTTATAAGATTTCGAACAATTTAGCTTTAAAGTTTGAAAGATTGGAGTAGAACATATAAAGTGGAAATTCCCAAAGTTAATTCTCCAAACACCTTTTTTGAAATCTAGGCACCTGTTGAAAATAATATAATTTTAATGTGTACATAATTTAAAGGTGCGTATAATTTAGCGTATCTGGGAAAAGGTTCTGACGTGCCGAAAGAAGCAATGATAATAATTATTGTATATAAATGCAGAGAAAGTTGATTACATTATTCAAAGCGTGACTCGATCATTTTTATTTAAACAGTTTTAATTTTTTAAAATTTGTCATGGGTCAACACATTTTTATTATCAAAAAAAGTAACTTATTTTACTATCATAACATATGTATTTACTTTTACACACATATTATATATAAGTACATGGTATATACACACATATATTAAAAACACCAGATTTTTACTACTACTACTACTACCATCACGCCGTTTCCCCGCAGGGATAGGCAGAAAGGATGGAACGCCACACTCTTCTGTCCTGACAAACGCTCCTCGCCTCCTTCACATCCATACATCTCGTCATACATGCCCTCCGATTACGCAGACTTTTGACATCGCCAGATTTTAGGTTCTGATTGAT
The DNA here is from genome assembly GCF_059751285.1 of Brachycentrus maculatus. Taxonomy (NCBI): domain Eukaryota; kingdom Metazoa; phylum Arthropoda; class Insecta; order Trichoptera; family Brachycentridae; genus Brachycentrus; species Brachycentrus maculatus. Next base: position 1,069,679 of record NW_028281135.1, read on the forward strand.
TTGATGGTGCCAAGTTTTTTTCGGTCATCCTCGTTCTGTTTTCGCTCTCACATTCGCCACATATATTTTCTTAGTCATTCTCTCGTTATCCATTCGCTTCACAACATGTCCATACCACCGTAAAGAATTCTTCCCAATCTTTTCAATTATTTTTACCGTAACGAAATTAAATTTCTCAAAATGCTATCCTCTCATCTTCTCTTACCTTTTCGCACCCAATGGTGCATAAGGCACAGCATCGTATCGACATATTATTATATTGATCGTTAATTGCATTAAGGCAAGGTGACAGTCCTTCGCAGTCTAGCATAGAATATTCTTATTTACACACAAATAATGTTACGTTAAAAAAAAAAGTAAAAAAACAAAAAGTTCGTTGTGCGCAGCGTTCGCTGTACGAGGCATCAGGTCAGTGGCGTGCACAGATAATTAATTAGGGCAGGCAGTAGATATAGGTAGTAAGGTAAGCAAGGTACTACTTAGTAAGGTAGGGTAGGTACTGCTTGCGTTTTTATATGTCACGCAGGTAAGTTAGGATTGGCGCTGCTTTTCTGCCTATATGGAATGCACGCCTCAGGGCATCGCTGTATGAAAATACAGCTGAATTGTAACCTTCAAACAAATTTTCATATTTATTACATTACGTGAATATGCAGGTATTTATGTTTCATGATAATTTATGGTCCTTTGGCGATTCAAGCATTCGAATGGCCGGTGAAACTCGCGTTTATTATCATTGTGAGTTCTAGTCTTATATTAAGTTAGCGTTTCCGACATTTGAAGAGATTCATTACTTCCACGTGACCGAATATTGTGTTCGCGGTATGTATGATAATTTCAAATATTTTTTAATTAATTGCTATTCCGTGGTTTACTTGCGTTTTCTAAACACGAAAATTTGCAGAAAAATAGTTTATGGTGATAAAAAAAAGTAGAAAAATAGTTTACGGTTATCGGACAGGGTGGTACTAATGATTTGGACAATAAATTGTGTATTGGCCATTGCCAAGTGTGGGTGGGTTTACTCCTTATGATCAAAGTAACTATAATTTCACGTAATTCTTGAGTGAATAATTCCAGACGAATTCCAAATCTTTCGCATATGTACGAAGGTAGTTAAATGTAATTTATACCGTGCCGCGCTCTCGGCATTATTATTGGTTGCAGCGTAACAGCCACCGTAACAATGATTTTTACAATGGAAAGACTGTAATCCGCGTGAATCGTTAAGTTGTATTGCAGCCATCCTCCGATATCTCACCGGCTAGAACGGATTCGAAGGCGAAAATTACAAAACACAATAGAAATTGGATAAGGAAAGACCATGACAAGATAAAAATCTACTTTTGAATGAGAATAAGGAAGTTCAGCGCTATGCAAAATGGAATTTGAAATAAAAAATTCATCTGTTTTTTAAAATGTCATTATATTTTATTACACTCCCTTTTCTATGATATTGCTTTTTTTTTACTTTTCATCTTCTTTTTCCACCAATTTAAGATAGTAAAAACATTTCAACGTAGATGAAGAAAAATATGGATGTGTCGGTGTTTACAACCTATAACATAGGCTGGTTTTAGTGATCATTTTATACAAGTGCAACATTCGCCATTTTACCCATGATTGACAACCACACTACTAAAATTTCGGAAGATGTGTATATATACATATATATATATATATATATATATATATATATATATATATATATATATATATATATATATAAATACATATAAATATATACATCTATCACGTTGAAATAGTTACCGCGTTTTGGAGGGAACGTTATAGGGGGTAAATGTTTTTAAATTGTTTTTTAATTCAATAATCACTAATTTCGGTCTTTTCCGCAAATATCGGTTAAAATATAAAAATACAATTTAAAATATTCCTTCCGATAACCCATTACCTATCTCAACGTAATAATAATAATCATAATAATAACCATGGGTAATATTAAGTTGAAACTCCTCCGCAATTTGTCATTAATATTTCTTCTTCGGATGCTGCGTTTAATTGAAGAGAAATCTCTCGGTATCCGAGATGAAATAATTCGGATCCATTTATAACGGTTAATCGATCCTCACTTGCTATCCGCTAAATTGTAAAATGAATGTTTTAATGGCTTTTAGGAATGCCTATTTGGAGCACTCTGCTTCGATAGCAGTTGAGTAATTCCTATTTGATTAGGAACAGTGTGAACAGACCATTTGTCGGTAATAGGTAATTTAAAATCTGACAGTTGATAATCAAATTAATTATACCTAAAATTAAAAGCAAATTTATTTTCATAAAAGCTTTTTAACAGTTTACCACACAATATAGTCCAACTAAATTGCGATTTTAAAAACCCACTTTCTTTCGATGAATCGCTCAGAAACTTAAAAATAAAATGAAAAGAAAAAAAGGGAAAATGAAAATAAATCTATACATTTTTAATTTAAGTTTTACTCAGTAAATAACGCTATTCCTTTAAATCTACTGTGACACGTGTTTTGATGCATTCCGCATCATTTTCAAATAATGTCATGTCAGTAGATTTGAAAAAATAGTGGTATTTACTAAGTAAAACTTTCACAACATTTTGAGTGTGTCCAAATACTTGTTCACAAAATCTGGATTATCTCCAATTACAGATGCTCCAGTTACACAAGTGTAAAGTGATCACTTAAACCAGCCTATGACGGTCGTTAGCCCCGTAAATGCCCAGACTTCCATATTCTTCTTCATCTTTGATGAGATGTCAAAAGATAAAGTAAAACTTTATTTAAAAATGGATAGATTTTACCACAAAGTGACAGCGGAATCAATTAATGTAAAAATAAATCTTACTTACTAACTAACCATCCCGGCAGATATAGGCAGAGAGCATATAACGCCACACCACTCTATTTTTTAAACAATCTTCGCTTCGTCTACATTCGTGCATCACCTCATACCATATATGCCCGCTAATTATTGCGGAACCCAACCTGACCACTTTCAAGTACATAATTAAATACTTGACCATGCCAATTTTTCATTTGGTCTGAAAATATAAAGAAATTTTAAGAAAAACAACAAACAAAAAAATTGCGTATATTCTAAAAAAATCAGGCGTGAAGAGACGACCGGCTGGCTCTCAGCGCAGCTCAATGAATGGATCTTTGTGAGACGGGAGAAATATCTAATTTAAACATACTCAACCTATAACAGATTGCATTAGACTCGTGCAGTGTTTATAATCAATATTTTCATTCATCATTTTTTTTCGGAAAATTTGCCTTCGAAAAAACGTTATTTTCGTAAGTTGGCAATGAATGACGTCACATAAACGATGGAGTTATTTTAATGTTGGTGTCATTGCTAAATTATTGGCGGCTGTATTTGTTGATGGTCCACCCTCCCACTCCCCCCTCCCCTCATATTTGTATAACACAAATGTTGGTGTAGTGGTAAACAAACAATCCACATTACTACTATTACAGCTCTATAAACCATAGACAATGAACCAAATGAAATTTGATGACGTATGCAAACGCACGTTTTTCGTTTGATTCAAATATGTAAAGTTTAAACCAAGGGTGGCCAACCCGCGGCCTGCGGGCCGCATGCGGCCCGCCAGGTGTCTTCTTGTGGCCCGCGGAGCATGAAAATTTTTTCTTTAAGTGTACATACAACCACTAAAAGAACATTCCATCGTGCGTAGTTCGTATCATATCCCAAATGTGGAAATGTCTCATTATCTTCCATGGTATATTCGTTTTAACAAACAATCACAACATTTTGCGCTAGACTTTTAAATACACATTGATGCTGCTATAACCGACTGACTAGAGGGATTCAAGAGTCAAAATACTTTGTAAAAGCTAGTTATGCAGTAGCCATGATAATAGCAAAAAAATCCAACAAATATTCAGATTGTAAAATGGTTAAGGAATGTTTGGAGAGTGTCGTTAAAATTCCAGATGTCCAGAAAAGAAAACTGATTTCTCAAAAATAAGCCTGTCCTTAATTTAACAAATACGTTTGATTATTGCCTAACTTTTATTTAATTAATATATTTAATTATAATTATTATATCGTCTTTAAAAAAACATATTTTTCATGGTTGCTTTAAATATTTAAAGAAATTTTGTTTTATGGCACGATAGGAAATCTTATTTCTAATATTTGGCCCGGCTGCTTAAAAGGTTGGCCACCCATGGTTTAAACCTTCATATATCCCTTAGTTCCCTACAGATTTCAATAAGAATGTCACCGATAGTGTTGTGATTTTTCGTATTAATTTATTAGCCAATAATCACACTTGTATTGCGAGTAATGCCTTAATGAATCACTTATACACTTGTGTAATCATGTTGTTAAATTCCTTTCCGTTTCAGTTTTCGCACGATGACAACAGCCCTCCCGCTGGGGAGCTGCACGTAGTGACGTCACGGCGTGCAGAATGATCACGGCGCGGCCCCCCTGCTTTAGGGGCCCTGGAGCCCTGCTGCTGCTTCTGACCCTGATCAGCACGTGGGCTTCAGAAACCCAAGGTAAGTCGTTGTCAGCTGCCAACCCTAAAGGCGTTTGTGCACTACACGGAATTTTACCGTCCGGCACTTCAGTTAGCACGATAAAGCCCTTAGGGCGTTTGTCCACTACACGGGATTTCACCGTCCAGCAGTCCGGTTTTGAAAAATGAAAACGACTACGACAGTTTAGCGTGATCGAATTTACGCGCAACGTGTTCACGCACCGAAGAAATATGGACAAAAGCACAAGCCTATCCAAGCCAATCACAGTTCTAAAACGCTAACTGACGTGCCGTACGGTAAAATTCCGTGTAATTCCGAGTAGTGAACAAGCGCCCTTACTCTCTCTCTTATGCCCGTATTCTCAATCGCCTTTAAAATTTAACTGTGTAATAAATAGTCCATTGATTTTATGTTATACACAGATTAATATATTTTTTTTGCTAACCCTTATCCGCACTCAATGGTGCATAGGGCACTGCATCGTATAGAAGCGGTGTTATCTTGATCGTAAATACACAAAGGAATGGTGATCTGCCTTGCGTTTCAGGTACCAGTCCAGGGTCGTATTGAATCAATATTAAATTTTACAAAACAAAAGAGCTTTGTTTTTAACCACTTTTCTTTATTGGTACATTTTTTCTCCAACTGGTTTGGACAAGAACCTTGTCATCATTAGGTTTAACATGTACATGTACATAAAAGAAAAGTTGTTTTATTTTATAAACTTTATAAAATGTGCCACAAAGTATCTGCGAAAAACTTTCAAGAAAAAATAAGTATTAGACTAAAAAATCATTTATACATATTTCGTATATAATAAATTTTTGGAAGTTGTATATAAATCCTTCAATTGACACTTGCTTTTACATACAAGATCACGGCACCATCTATGGTTTTAAGTTGAATGAGTTTTTTTTTTATTCTGCAGGGGCCATTATGAAATGTGTGTAGGCATTGTCATAAAGATGGTGCAATGTATTGTTTTCGTTCCTTCCTAATTAGTTTAAAATCTACAACATTTTGAGTGTGTCCAAACACTTGTTCACAAATCTGGCTTAATCTTCAATTATAGGAGTTATTTTATTTTTATTTTTTGACATCTCAACATAGTAGAAGAATAATATTCTTCTTTGGCCTTAAGTGAAATTCTAGTGATTCAAGCACTAAGTTAATGTGAATTTGAACTACATATATATATATATATATATATATATATATATATATATATATATATATATATATATATATATATATATATATATATATATATATATATATATATATCCCGGGTTCGATTCCCAGGGGGGGTCAAATAAATATAAGTGATTTTTTCACTCTAATATTTATTTAATAATACCCTGGACTGGTACCTGAAGCGGAGGGCTGACCACCTTTCCTTCATATGTAAACGATCAAGATAACACTGCGTTTATATGAAGCAGTGCCCTATGCACCATTGGGGTGCAGATAAGGGTTTTATAATAATATTATAATAATATATATATATATATATATATATATATATATATATATATATATATATATATATATATATATATATATATATATATATATATATATATATATATATATATATATATATAATATAATAAATTGTATTAAAAATAAATAGAACTTTAAAAATAATTGACTATGCAATAGATCCTTTAAGGTAAAACCTGAATGTTTTTTCTCCATTTGAAAAATATTTAGTATATTTAAAAAATAAATTAAACAATACCTTTTCATCAAAATACAAAAACAACACTTTCTGCCCTGTAGCGGGTAAATAATGTAAATAATGGATGTACTGTACTATACATTTTCTAAGCATTCCAAAAACATGCGCAACTGAAAATTGAAAATTTTCAGTTGCGCATGTTTTTGGAGGGCTGACCACCTTTCCTTCATATGTAAACGATCAAGATAACACTGCGTTTATATGAAGCAGTGCCCTATGCACCATTGGGGTGCAGATAAGGGTTTTATAATAATATTATAATAATATATATATATATATAGGGTCCGCCATCTAAAGTTTTTTTTTTCAACTAGTGCTTATTTCGTGAATGGTAACACTTAGCTCATGTCTGATTTGACAGATAATTAGTTTTATCCTTCCGCTGAGCGAATATGGTTGTGTATACGCTTGAACAACGCTGGGAAATATTGCGACATTACTTTGAAAATCATGGTAATGTTGCAGAATGTGTGCGAAAATTGCGTACGGTTTTTGGAAGAAGAGAAGCACCGTCAGCTCCGTATGTTCGTTATCTTGTGAAAAAAGTGAAAGAAACTGGCATCCTCATCGATAAACCAAAGCGTGAAAAGCCAAAAACAGTGCGTACACCCGAGAATATCGATGTTGTGGCAGAAAGTGTGCGTGAAGCGCCATCAACATCAATTCACCGTCGTTCTCAACAATTGAACATTTCGGAGACATCATTGAGACGAATTTTGCATAAAGACCTTGGTATGACGCCATACAAAGTCCAATTGGTTCAGGAGTTGAAGCCAACTGACCATCCAATGCGTTTTCGCTTCGCTGAGTGGGCCTGCGATCGACTTACAGAAGATGCCGATTTTGCCAAAAAAATCATCTTTTCGGATGAAGCTCATTTTGATCTTGGCGGGTATGTAAACAAGCAAAATTGTCGTATTTGGGGCACAGAAAACCCGCACGCATACATTGAAAAGCCGGTACACCCAAAACGAGTCACTGTTTGGTGCGGATTTTGGTCCAGAGGCATAATTGGGCCATTTTTCTTTGAAAATGAGCAAGGAGTGGCCGTTACAGTCAATGGCGATCGTTATCGGGCCATGTTGAACGGATTTTTGTTCACAAAAATTGAAGAGGAGGATATTGGCAACATTTGGTTTCAACAGGACGGCGCTACGTGCCACACAGCCGAAGCTACGAAGTTTTTTTTTATAGCATTTTCAAAAAAAAAAAGTTATTTGGCGGACCCTTTATATATATATATATATATATATATATATATATATATATATATATATATATATATATATATATATATATATATATATAACGTGGTAATATTTTCCTTTTGAAAATTAAGTGTAAATAATATGTAAAGTGGGTGTATAATAATAAAATAAACAATGTGTTGCTTTGTAATTAAAGTTTATTCTTAATTTATCTTTATAATAATTTTTATATCTATCTATCTATCTATCTATCTTATTCTGACAGTTAATAATATTATCGGAAGTCTTTTGTTTTATTCTGAGCGACGCATGCGGCATCTGGTGGTAGAACTGTTTTATGTAGGTACTTTTTGTAAGTACTTAATAAAATATATAGGTAGGTACCTAGTTATTTTATTACATCTCCCCCCTTGGGGATGAAAATTCATAGTAAAATTTTCACTCGTCCTCCGGATCATCTTCTTGTAGTGAAGGGACTGGTATAAGTTTAGTGATATGATAAAGTTTTTTTTTTTTTTTTTTTTTCTTTCTTTCTTTTTTTCCTTCTTTTTTTTCTTTTTTTTTTCTCTTTCTTGTTTTTTTTTCTTTCTTTCTTTTTTTCCGTTCTTTTTTCTTTCTTTCTTTTTTTTGTATTTTTTTTCTTGACCCTTTTAAAGTAGACACAGTTTTTTTTCAATCCATTTGTTTTTTTCTTTTGAATTCCTTCATTTTTATTCAGATCTCTTAAAGTATCTTCTAATATAACCAAATTTACAACTTTTAATTGTTCATCTGCATTTTCATTCGAATTTAATACTGGATTCCTGCTTAGACAATCTACTTCTAAATTCTTCTTTCCTGGAGAATATTTTATTTTATCTTTCGTAGAAGTTTTTTCTACTTTATTTTTATTTTTCAAGCACTGTTTCTGTGTTATTAGTATGTCTTTATTTTTATTCTCATCTTTTAAATTATCTTCTAATTTAACCAAATTTACAACTTTTAATTGTTCATCTGCATTTTCATTCGATTTTAATACTGGATTCCTGCTTAGACAATCTACTTCTAAATTCTTCTTTCCTGGAGTATATTTTATTTTATCTTTCGTAGAAGTTTTTTCTACTTTATTTTTATTTTCATCTTTCAAGCACTGTTTCTGTGTTATTTGTATGTCTTCATTTTTATTCTGATCTTTTAAAATATCTTCTAATTTAACCAAATTTACAACTTTTAATTGTTCATTTGCATTTTCCTTCGATTCTAATACTGGATTCCTGCTCACACAATCTGCTTCGAAATTCTTCTTTTCTGGAGTATATTTTATTTTATATTTTATAGAATTTTTTTTCACATGATTTTTATTTTTAATTTTATCACTAGTTCTTAAATTTCCACGTCTTCTTTGATTATCTTCTAATCGTTTTCTTTGATCATCTTCTAATTTTTCTCTCTCACTCCGAACATATTGTAGTAATTGTTTTAATACATCTAATGTTTCATAATCCATTTCCATTTAACAAAATTGTCGTTTTATAACGAGTAATATTTTCCTTTTGAAAATTAAGTGTAAATAATATGTAAAGTGGGTGTATAATAATAAAATAAACAATGTGTTGCTTTGTAATTAAAGTTTATTCTTAATTTATCTTTATAATAATTTTTATATCTATCTATCTATCTATCTATCTTATTCTGACAGTTAATAATATTATCGGAAGTCTTTTGTTTTATTCTGAGCGACGCATGCGGCATCTGGTGGTAGAACTGTTTTATGTAGGTACTTTTTGTAAGTACTTAATAAAATATATAGGTAGGTACCTAGTTATTTTATTACATATATATATATATATATATATATATATATATATATATATATATATATATATATATATATATATATATATATATATATATATATATATACAGAAGTTCAAAGAAATTGAGTAGGTGGTTGTTATCGGTGAATGTTACACGTGTGTAAAGTGATCACTTAAACCAGCCGATTGTAAGCCTCGTAAATGCCCAGACTTCCATATTCCATATGTTGAGATATTAAAAAATAATAGTTCAAAATCGATTTGAACTGTTGGCTTAAGGGAATGTAACCGCATGTGTCAATAACAAACATTGTATTAAAGTTTACGAGTTAGTTTTTGTTTTTTATTTTTATTTTGTTCTTATCCACTAATTTGTGAACCGGTTTTTATCTCATTAAATGTTTTTAATAAGATAAAACGCGCCACTCAGATAATCTCTACGATAACTTTCTTTTTTAATATATGTATTGCAAGTGTATATAAAAAAACACAACATAAATTAAGAATGGCGGTACATGAATGTCGATATGCTGGTATTCATTAATTGAGCAATATTAATCGGAATACGTGGTGAGAAAGAGGATAGGAAGTAATTAGATAAAATTCATATTATATACATATAAATATATATATATATATTTATGTATTGTTAAAAAAAATTTTTTTTTCACAATACATAGATTCAACAACATTCAATATACATATTCATTTCATATACACATTTATTATACGTATTACGGCTCTTTAGGCATGGCCTGTGTTGAGCCGAATACTAACAAAATTTACATATTTATTTTTTAAAATTTTTAATATATTTTTTTTAATGATTAGATTATAATCATAACATACAGGAGATACAAAAATAATTTATAGTTTAAGGTTTTTCAATATGATAATTACACCTGGACTTTCTATTGTCTCAAAATGTTACAGTTTATGACTTTTCGTATAAATATTGTTTAGGATTTCTACCTTATTGTTGCATCACATTTGCTGGGACACAAACATAAGAAAATGCAAAAAATGTCATCTTAGCGCAAGTCTACATAGTTGGTGGTGTTTCTGCATCCTG